>NC_080055.1:22567304-22932304 GCF_026212465.1 Amaranthus tricolor
CCTCTCTCGTCCAGTTTTCTATATATATGTATAGGACATGAGTTGGTTAGTTAGTTAGAAATCTTGTGTATTATTGTCTCCTAATTAGAGAGCTATAATTTTCTATATAAAAAGATAAATAATATTTCTTCTTCATATATGTAATATTAGTCTCACAAAAGGTGAGTGCACAACAGTTTGTTCCATATTGTTGCACAGTTGGTTTAATCTACATCAGTGCTTTCACATTCAGTGTGTTCTTGATTTTGATTCTTGACTGTTCTTGCATCTATTTTCTTCCGAAAATCTTAACAAGTTGTACATAACTAAAATTATAAAAATTGATATTATGAAAATATTACAAAAAAACAAATAAAACATATTTCGCCTGGCTTTGTTTTTTTTTTCTCGTATAATAGCCGCAATATGTAAACCATAAAATAATGAACAATATAAAACTTAATTTGGGTACAATTTTTTAAAGAGTTAGGCCTTTGAGTGTAATTTTATGGGGACTAGGAAAATATGAGTCGGTTTGATTAGCCAAATATGTAGCTCGCACCCAGAATATCCATGTGGATTGATCTAAAGGGTAAAGAGCTTGCAAGCTTGATGGGAACAAGTTACAACACGTTTTATATGAGACAGTCTCCACTTTAGACGCATCTTATATATAGATTAAATAACTTAACTAATACAAGCTATCAACATATAGACTTTGTGTTTTGAATTCGTTTCATAAAAAAAATCTCTTATAAAAATACCTAAAATTAAGTAATTATAGACTTGATATCAATCATCACTAGACTTGAGTCCATTAATGTAACAGCTGTTCTAGTGACAGACCGCCTCTCAGAGAGACAACCTTAAAATATGACGTTCTCATTTTTATTTCCTCTTTAAGATGTATTAATTAGTCTATATAGCTCATATATGTATTGCATCTCTTGAAGAGACTGTCTCTCACAATAATTTGTATTAAAATAATGGACTGCTAGTCAATTTTAAAATTTATTCAACTTAAAAAGGGTCCTATTGTCTTATTGATCAACGTTGTAATTGAGTAACATCATCTTTGCTGACTTGATTGGTATACTGCGTACTCGTATCGGTTGACCACGACTAATTACTACAAGTATTTGTTTTTTTTTAAAAAAAAAAAAACTGAAAACAGTTTACACTTTGATTTCCAAGAATTCCTAAAATTTATTTACACCTACGAAGAGATGGCCTCTTTAAGAGACTATTTGTAATTGGATCGGTCCATTATTCGTATTGATCATCGTGTGTGTAAGTTGCTGCAGGCTCTATTTGCGAGTAGTTGTACGTTTTTGAGCCGAGGGACTCTTTGACCGCACTCTCCTTTATGGGTATGAGTTGTCGTCGTTCTTCCCACTCCAGACCCTGATCATAGTTTTCCTATGAGCGGGATACACTGAGTATGATGATGATGATGATGACTCTGTAGAATTTTAAGATACCTCAACTCAAGTACGCATTTCGGATACGTCAAGTAAGGGTTCACAGTATGCCAAATAGGTGTTTTTAGCATGTTGAAGTTATCAAGTAAGTGTTAATCGCAATATTTTTGTAAACCTCAAATACCTACTTAGTATACCTCAAAACACATACTCTTACATGACATCCCTCAAACAACTACTTGATATATCTTAAATACTTACTTTACATACCCAAACTCATATTCAATATACCTAAAACAACTACTTGACAACCCCATATACCTAATTGGTATACCACAAATACTATTTGGTATATCTCAAATCTCTATCAGACATACCTCACACTTACTGGGTATACCAAGTAGGCATATTCCAAATACCTACTTGGTATATCTCAAACACCTATTTGACAACTCTAAATACATACTTGGTATATTTCAAATACCTATTTGTTATACCTCAAATGCTTACTTGACATCTCAAATATCTACTCATATTCCTCAAATTCTTACTTGATATATCCAAATACCTAATTGATGTATTTCAAATCTCTACGTAATATGCCTAAATTCTTACTTGATATTTCCTAAATCCTTGATGTTTAAAAGATAATTAATTAGCATTTTTTTAATTAATCAATTTTTGTGGACTAACCCTTCTAAGAATCTTCTCTTGAAGAAATGGGTTATTGATCTAAGTGTTGTAAGCACTTCAAGGATTCATGACAGTTTTATTATCATTGGTTTTCTAAGCACAATAGCATTATCGTGCGGGTTGCGGCAGTATAAGTTTAATTACAAGTTGAAACAACTCTCACTAATCATGAACCGTTAAAACCCAGTCCGGCCCGCTAACTTTTTATGTGGGTGCATTAATTAAGAAAATTTGAATGAATTAAGCAGAAAATTATAAAAGAAATCATAAAATAGCGATATTTGAACTTATTTTTTAATGTAAGTATTTTTTGTCTAGAACTGAGGTTTAAATTGTTCGATGTTGCTAACAGCGAACAAAAAGGCTGGTAAAAAATAGTCAAGTTATAATAGTGAACAAACACTTGATGTTTTTTTTTACCAAGTCTTTGTAGTAAACAGCAAATAAAAGAGACCTGGTCAAACAAAGTCAAACATTTGTATGCTGTTAGTAACAGCATACAAAAATTTGACCCTGTTTGACCAAGTAAAATTGTTCGCTGTTAGTAACAACGATCAAAATACTTGACTTTTTTCTGACTATCCTTCTTTGTTCGCTGTTAGTAATAGCGAACAACCCAAACCTTAGCTTTGGGCAAAAAGGGCTAACTTTGAGAGTTATTTTGAAACATTTCTTATTTTATGATTTTTATATTTTTTTTTGCTTAAAACACTTCAAATTTTCATTTATTAACTACCCAACCCTTTCAAAATTTGATGGGCGTGACCCTAGTTAACAGGTCGGGTCACGGGCTATGCCAGACATGGGTTTAGGGCAATGAAATGTCAATAAAATTTGATGAACCAACTCACCAACCAAACACGCTATATTTCCAACAAGTTGGAAATACTATCTTAATTAGTCGCATTCAAGTCTATTTTAGCACTTTTTTATTTTGCATATTGCGGCTAGTATACGAGAAAAAAATATAGTCATGTAGGATCTTACTTTATTCGTCCGAAGTATAACTCGAGATAAAATCAATTAAAAAAAGCATGAAAAGTTGTTTAGGTGTGAGTAAAAAAAAAAAAAAAGATGTAGTATTTTTGCCAAACATAATTTTAGCTTATTTGACTCAATTAACTAGCTAATTGAACTAAATAGCTATTTTTTTTTATTGAATCAGCTAAATTTCCAATCAGTAATTAAGAAAAAAAAAAGTACCTGAAGATGTCCAAAAGAAAACGACTGGATGATTCATGAATCTGAGTTTACATGCATTATACTTCATGACCTACAAACTTCAAGAATAATAGACGTCTACTTCATTGCAATAAATAAATAATGACCATAATGTACACGTATTTAATTAGATGTGATTGATCCCAAAGTGTCTTTAAATAATTCATTTAATTTAATAATACATCAAATTTAAGAAATAGAGGGAAGAACCACATAGAAGAAACTAAAGGAAAAGATATGGGAAAAAGCAATTATTTAATAATAATTGTATAAATAATTAATTTCATATAATTTAATAATAATTGTATAAATAATTAATTTCATATGCGCATAAATAAATAGAGAGAAAATGTTACCAAAATAAGAAAATAGGATATTTAGTGTAAGCATGCCAAAAAAAAAAAGATATCAGCCGATCTTCTGAGAGATCGATGTTAGAATATCTTCTGAGAGATCGATGTTAGAATAATATTTTTTGATTTTAGAATAATATCTTTTGATTACTAGAATATTTTGTATAATCAATATGATTGTGTAGAATATTAGGTAAATATTTACCTAATATTCTACATAATCATATTGATTATACAAAATGTTCTAGTAATCAAAAGATATTATTCTAACAATCGACTCTTTGAAAAATGTCTCTCACGCCTAATCCATAAAAATCTTAATGTTAATTTACTGTATTTTTAATGACTACTTACATTATCTTTAATGCTTACTTACAATATACTTAATGCCTAATCCAATCTTCATAACTTTGTTTAAGCAAAAGCCATTGGGTGTATCTAATGTTTGTTATTAAGGATGAATTAAAAAAAAAAATAAAGGGGGACAATTGACTATTGAGGGATGACATTTCCTATTTGGATACGAAAAGGAGAGGTGATGAAGAAGAAAGGCGTCGGAGGGAAGAAATCTCTTACATTTTCTACGAAACAAATCTTTTCGGCATTGAAAAAATTTAGAAGAAAAAATAAATTATCTTCTCTTCCTTTTTTATTCCCTAAAATGTTATCTAAATATAATGTGAAAAAAATAGTTTTTATTTTAGATGGAGAATAAGAAAAACAAAGTTAATACCAGATAAGAAAAATGTGGATGAGATAGAAAGAAAGGATGAATTTGTGAATGAGTATAGAAGAAAGAATATGGGATCCTATCTTAAGTAAAAATAATTTAAAATCAAAGAAACAGACGAATATAGAAAATGTGTCAAACTCAAGGAGACACTATAAGCAAACACTATAAACACAAGTCAAAGACGCGAGGAGCAACAACCTCCTCAAGAATAGACCCGAACATATGCTGACCCGACGCCAGGATCAAACGATGATTCAAACATGGCAATTGATCCTACGTGATTGGGTCCAACGCCTTCAGATCCCGAAGCTCCTCGTTTGCAGGACCCAACACATTCCCCGCCTGAACAAGCCACAGAATAAACACAGCCAGATCAACCGCCTTCACATACATAACAGCTTTCCTCTTCGCTTCTTTGAGACAACAACATTTGCTTGATTTGTGACTAATTTGTAGCTTAAAGTCTCAAATCAGTTAGTAGAACATTTTATCATCTTCGAAAATCTACTTGAATAACCAGAAAAACATGGACGATATCTTTTCGAGGGTTCCTACTCCAATCTAAGTATTAAACCGAAATAGCTCATTTGATAAAGAGCCTCAAATAGGTTTTCAGGATACAAAGGGGAAGGCATAACATCTACCGAAAGCTAAACCATGTAGATGGGGTTTTCTATCAATTAGTTCTAGTAAATGTAAAAGCGATTGACCAACAACGCAAAAGCTTCGAGATGTTGCCAAGCAAAAGCTTAAAGCAGGCCGAAAAAGATGCTGCTGTGTAATTAGCGCTTTTGTCTTCTTGATGCTATTTCTAATGCCCATGCTTTGCCTATGTCGGTCTGAAATTTACCTGCATGCAAGTTATAATGATCAAACTAAAGATTAAATTTGAATTCATATGATGGTCGATAAATTAGGTAACGCTGGAATCTGGATAACCTTTACGGATCACTATATATAAAACTTAAAACGACAACAAATCAAATAGAACGGTACTAAAGAGCATGTTTGTGATTTGAGATTATAATAGGCGACAAACATAATAAGAAAGGATAAACTACCGCTTATGTTACTTGGACTCTTTATTTAGTTTCACGTACCCATGACAGATCCTTGATGCTCGGACATTGGTATCACTTAGACACTTTATTTTAGGCGTAAAATTGAATATTTAGACGTATCCGACACTTGGACACGTACCAGTATCCGACATCAGTACCCGAGTCCAAGTAACAAAGACTACCACAATACTATAAAAAGTGCAAAAGAACAAGGTCGTATCAGTAAGAGAAGTTTACCAGCAGTAGATTCAAAGAATTCCTCCAGATCCTTCCCTTGTTCTGTGCAAAGATAAAAAAGAACGGGTAGTTGAACATCATTTTTCATTTCGACACACGAATGAAGTAGTATGCTAGCTAAAAGAAATAACCATAAGCAACTTTGACATCCTTACAATCTTAACTAGCTCTTTAACTTATACTACATACTCTAGATGAATATAAATGGAATTATGTTTGTTGACAGCCTCACCTTTTTCGTATTCTGATGCTTGAAGTATCATCTCAACCTGTTGAAAATAGAGAAGATAAAAAGTACATTAACGGCCCGTTTGGCAGGTGGTAATAAACAGTGGTAATGGGAATGAAAAACTAGTGTAATTTTGGTTGAAAAATATCTTGGCTATCTTGATCGCCATGCTTGTCCAACTTAATCATCTCATTTTCTTCATAAAATTCATTTCAATGCATTACCAGTGGAAGAGGTGGTATTAGGTGGTAATGGAAATTTGTAAACAAAAAAAGTTTTTTGTGATCAAAGTTTCATTAACATGGGAATGATATGGAACTTTTGATGAAATTTTACACTATAAATCATTCCCATTACCACCATTTAATACCACTAACCAAACGGGCCGTAAAAACACAAGATATAAAGCAACAATGTCCCAAGACCCGAATCTTACCCAACGTTGTAAACGAACCCGACTTCAAAAATTATTTACAATTATATACATACAATATGGACACAAAACCCGATTTCAAACAAACCCAAAATACCTAACCTGAAATCAACGAAATGACCTGAATGAGCACATCTAGTCAAAAGAGTCATTTTAATTTTTAAGATGGCCTAATTAATACAAGCCTCAAACAAGAGATATTTACACTACATGTCTCCGTCCTTCTCATTCAATTTGCTACATTAGTTGCAAAATACTCTAGATAATTGAGTGGGCCGAAGTACTATGCATTGTATTAGAAAATACAAGTTACCAATGAAATGGTATATACGACGATATTGCAACATTGAAATCATTTTAATTTTTAAAAGAAGATAACGAAAAAGTGTAGAACTATTAACACACCTTGTCAAAATCCTTCACAAGCTTAGCTTCCGGTGATGAGCCTTCTTCATATTCCATCCACAAATCATATATTTCTTGGGCTGCAAATTGTAGGTTAAGAAAAGGGTTATATATATCCATGCTCTTTGGAGTTTTCCTTTTCCTCTTCCATGGTATATGGAGAAGTGAACAATTAGCTAGCAAGCTAGTAAGGCAAGGAGGTAACCTCTTGAACCTCCACCAAGGACGTTGCACATATGGTCAATTGCTTCCCTTTCTCTGCGACTCTTTTCCTCCTTGGAAATCCCATCAGAAGGTGTAATATCACCAACAATTGCTGCAAAGAGAAAGCAGATAATAAGAACATCTTTCAGATTTGAGGATAAATAGCAACAATATAATTAAAGATAGGAAGAGGTCAAGGAAAATAGTTAAGTATCGTCATTCCTTGATTATTAAGAATATAACAGCATTCACCCACATCTAATAAATTATTTGTTCAAGCAGCCAAACCGATTTGATAGGATATAGGCTTTAGGTTCTACTTGTTCTTACACAAATACGCTTAAATTAAGGTAGTATATTACAAGCCAACCCCAGTTGATTAAAAGTTCTTATCTATGCATGAATGCATCTGATAGGTTTTTTAATCATATCTCCTTCAGTGAATTGCATCCTATATCTCTGTTCACCAAGTAAACTTTAAAAATATGTCGGTATCAACCCATGTTACTTGGACTTGGGTACTAATGTTGAATACTTTCAGTCATCGAAGCTAAGTTGATACAACCAGAAATTTCTCTTGCATTAGGAAAAGAAAACTGTAGGGTAGTATAATAGTGATAAGGATAAGAATGCATCTTTCAATCCGTATTCAAATTTAAGATGAGAATTTTTGCAGGGGATGAAATTAACTTTCTAATGTTTCAATTACAACATTCAATTACCCCAATGTCGTTAAATGACTCACTTAGAAAGGGTATGTAGGTTAAATGTACCCAACCTTATCTTTGTAAAAACAATTAGGTTGTTTCTTATCGACCCTTAATAGTAAACGTTATGTGCAACTTCACATAAGAAGTGCAAATGATTGAATAGGTTATTTACTAGTCTATTATAAAATGAAACGAAGCTATAAATATTTGGCTCCATAAAGAATAGACACTTCACACTATCCTTAAACTGTTAAAAAATGAAAATTAATCAAGAGGTCGTTTTAGACGGCAGCACAACAAAGTTTTGAAACAAATAAAAAGATAATTTGATGAGAAGTACTTATCAATATCTGAAAGGTCAATAAACCAAGTTTCATACAAATTTGCATCTTATATTTCCCATAATTTAACAACAAAAGACTTCCAAAATCTCCAGTTATGTATAGTTTTTACTTCAAGCACAATTAAATGTTCCTATTCCAGACGAAGATAGTAACTCTGGTGGCTCAGCGTCAACAACAATAAATGATGTGATATATAATTCAAAGGGATCTCCACATTATGTTTCGAATGGACGAACATAAGAAATATCATTGAATTAAACAAAAAAAGTGCAAAAGAGACCATCTTATCTAAATGACAATGATTGTTTGCTAGCAAGAGAAAATGGCATAGCTACATTTGCTTTATTTGCATCAAAACCTTCAAACTTTAAGGACGCATCAAATGAAGATGTTTGGATAAAAGCAATACATGAAGAGATTTATGTGATTGATAAAAAACAATACATGGGAACTTATTGACAATTAATTGCCCAGAAGGTAAAGCCATTACTGGTTTGAAATGGGTCTATAAAACAAAAGTAGGTCAAGATGGAAAACTTCAAAAACACAAAGCAAGGCTAATGGTTAAAGGCTATGCTCGGAAACCTGGAGTTGATTTCAATGAGGCATTTGCTTTTGAGCAGTGTTAGCTTCACAAAAATAATTATTTGTATAACAACTTGACGTGAAATCCGCATTATTATTGATATACCTTTTCTATTTCAATCCATTGCCCATTATACTCTCACCCTCGCAACACTTTCTTACTATGATGGGGAATTGGAAGTACAATTAAGGCAATGATTATGGTACCCTAAAAATACATCTAGTTTCATTGTAAATTTATATAAATATTATCATTTACACATACTCTAATGAGCAACAGCTACTAAAAGTAGGGACATTGAGGGTATCCTAATTCCTAAATAGATCCGTATATACGTAGTTATATGGGCTCTTATCCTTGAAGAGTTGACAACTCACAGCTAATCAAGAGGTTTATTCAGATTGCAATACAACAAAGTTTTGAAAACAGCAAAAAAAAAAAAAAAAAGAGACAAAGAAATTAAGTAGTGCACATGTACTCAAAAGAAAAAAAATAAAAGACTTAGTAACATTATTTACCATTGTTCCAATGTACTTGATTCAATCTTGAAACTCTTGCTTTGCTCCAATGGAGTTCCAGTCTTTAGGGTTCCATTGATGAAATATGAGTCAACTATCTTAGATATTCATTAATTAGTCTATTTTATGTTAGGTTAAAGTTTTGAGGTTACAATTTAATTCAAGCTAGAAAGTCCAACTCATCTTAAGTTGAATCAAGAAGAGGCACATGAATGGGCTAGAGGTTGAAGTCCATGAATAATTTCAGAGGAGAAGGCTTCAAGTCACGAAAGTCCAAGTTCAACAAGAAGCTAAAGAAGGTCCAACAAGTTAAATAGCCCAAGAGTCATCTAAAGCTTAAGAATTTCGACCATCCCAAAAGCAAATTAGAATTCCCTAAAACTTCCTCAAGATGGTGCAAGTAATGAGGGTTTGAAAATTAAGATTTCACCACAAAGTGTCCAGAGTGAGGGTTTGAGAAAGGGTCCACCACAATGATGTAATGCAAAATTGTAACCACCTCGAATTATGAAGGCAAGTACTAACTGAAATTTAATATTAATCAAGCGGAAGCTTACTTTTGCCAACACAATTAAGGGGTTACTTAAAGGTCAAACCAATATCCAAGCAACATAACGGAAGTCTTAACTGTCCAAAATATAGGAAAATTACAACCAAATCGAAATAAGTCCAAAGTTCAAATTACATCCTTAAATTAGTCTAAATCTAAACTAATAGTCTCTCAAATACAATAAGGAGATCTAAACAAAAGGGGAGTCATACTCCAACTCGGGTTCAACTTCCCCTCGCATATCCATTCTCCGTCGAGGTGCCATAGGGGTTTACTCTAAAAACAAAACCATTGGAAAAACATACAAAGCATAGTTTCAGCAAAAAGGCTGAGTATAAACACACTGATGTCCGTCAAACAAGTTATTAGAATCTTTTTTTTTTTTGCATAAATTCATTTTGAAATATGCTTTTTTATTTGATAAATCATATTACGATTCAAATCCAGTTCAATGGCTCTATAGTCACTTCAAATTCTCATTTTTCATCATAAATCATAAGATCTCAATAGATCCAAATCAATTTCAAACTCATATCATAAGTTTACATGGGTACTCTGTGAGTCATCCTGTGACTCGTTTGGTAGTCGGTCTACCGTCCGCGACATGTCCGGCAAGTGTAACACAATGGTATTGTGAACAATACGCGCTCAGCATTAGTGAGCCGTTTAATCATGCACACAACATTTGTTGTGGCACATGTACTCGCCATTTAGGCTAAAACATTTTTTTGTACATAATATATATCTTGTAATTTTAATAGCATTTGAAAGTCAAAAATATTAACTTTTTCAATATGATAAACATCTTTTATTTGCACATAGCAAAACACACTTTATTTGCGACTTAGCAAAATCAAATCATAATATTTCCCACATGGGTAAAACATGCTTAGCATAATCATATCATTAAACATAACCTTTATATTATATTGGGGCATCACTAGCATGTATGGAAATGCATCGTAACAAAAAGTAATTAAAGTTCAATACGATATTTTTTTAAGAAAACCACTAAAATGTTTCGTTTCAATCCTTCTTAAAGTAAATATAACTTAAAAGGGTTTTGAAATTCATTCAAAATAACTAGAATATGATTCATAAGTCTATAAAATCATTACAACAGAAGATTTCATAAAACACTATTTTCTTAAATACGAGATAGTTTTGCCGGTAATAAAATCGATAATTGATTTACAAAGTATATATTAATTCTCCAACAAGGCACAAATTAATCAAGTCATTATAATACCTTATTTAAAATGAATTTAAGGTTTTCCCATCAGATTATAATTGGTTATGCGAATTTATAACGATCTTACAATTACTTTTGACAATTTGGGTATTTACCGTTATTTAAATGGTGTTTTAAATCCGTAAAATTTATAAACCATCTAATTTAAACTTAATTTATACTATGAGGCAGTAGGTTATTAATATAATTATAAATTTTTTTTATATAGGTCTATTTTTACCCAACTTTAATTAACAATATTACACTTTTTAATAAATAAACATTGTCTATTAATTTGATAAATTAGTAAATAATTAATAATTTATTTTATAAAATTATACCAAAGTTCCAGAAGTCATATAATATGTTTATTAGGCTATTTGAACTTATAAAACTCATGTATTATGTTTTATTATTTTGTATAGATATTTTATCGATAAATATAATAAAATAGGTTTAAAATTATTTTAGTTCGAATAAAATATTATAAAAATTATATGATATTCCAGAAGCTATTTTAAGGGGTATAAAATTTTAAATAACCATTAAAAATCATGTGGGGTATTTTTAATAATTAATATTGTTATTTTACCAATAAACCGAATAAAATTTATTTAAGTCCATATATGGTCACGAAAATCCATATAAATTTTTGAACATGTATCTACTGTTTATATAAGTGTCTTATAAAATTTTCATGTCCAAAAGATGTCATTTAATATTTATTTTATATTTTACCGTTTTCAAACTTACCGATTATTAATAACCGAGTAAAAATTATTAAGGTCCTTAAATGTCAACGAAACCTTCCCAAACTTTTACCAATTTTACCTACTGTCCATATGAGTATGTGATAAAAATTTCAAATCCATATGTCTTTATTTGGTAATTATTTTATATTTTACCATTTTACAATTTACCGTTAAACAATTTAACGATTATTCAAAAAATAAAAAAAAAAATTTCAAACTAAATATATTTTGGCCAAATCTTGTTGGAGACATTATAATATGTTTTTATTAATTATGTTTGATGATGAAGAGTTCATCTAATACCATGTTTTATAATAAGAGTATTTAACACCTTAAAATCCATTAAAATATCAATTTAACGAATAATCTCAACAAAAAGTATCCAAGAAATTTTCTTAACATATAGAAACTGGAAATTTCTTTTAAAATGAATTTCAAATATTTCAAATTCATATAATCATTTCCATCACAATAACTTTCACAAAGTAGTGTTAAACATGTCTTTAAACATACAATAATTTATAAAATCAACATGCATGATGCCCACAATAATAATACATGTAATAAATTATTCCATACTCAAATTTATCATTTTGATATCATTTTTCAAGATTTAAGAACTTCTCTTTGGGAATTTTTTTTTTTTTAAAAAAAAAAGTTTATACACAAACTTTCCCAACTTGTTCTTAAATCCTTTAAAAATCACCCCATGTGACATACCTCGACTCCAAGCCTATATAATTATTCCGTAAGCTCCTACGCGTTCTTAGAAGCGGTTCTAACTTCGGGTCCTTGCCCTTCAAGTCTCAACTCCAACTCTTCAACTAAACATATTGTACTCATCCAAAAATCAATAATAATTTTGGATTTCTAACATGCACTTAATTTTTCCAAGTTAGAGTTGTTAGACTAATACTTGTGATGATTTTAATATATTTGGAGTATACTTATTATGTTGAGCAACATACTTAGTTAAGTCCCATAATTTTATTTGAATCCTTTAAGTAACAAAATTTATATGTTTGTGGAAATACATCTTTTTACTTTTTATTATGGCTGATTTTTATAGATTTATAAGTGATGATTTTCTTAGTTTAGAGATAAAATATTTATTTTATAATGATCTTAGTTTATAAAAAGATTCATGTAAAAAATATATTTTACATGAACAAGTTTTAACAAAAACTAGTGGAATAAAGAAATGAACATAACTTACTCTATACTTGGTGGATTTCTTCAAGTTTGGTGTCTATGGAAAGCTCTTAAGATGAAGATTATTTTTATGGGAGATTTGAGTTTATAAACATAAATTTTCAGAAGTTTTAGATGGGTTTTTGAAGAAGATTTGATGAGAAAAGAAAGTGTTTTAGTTATTGAATGTTTGAAGGATTCTAATGTTTGTTCATGGATGAACTTGGGAGTAATGTGTTGGGGTTTATGGCTGAATAATTATTCAGAAAATAGAGTGTTTTTGCTTCAAATATTTGCCTCTTGCATACTTATAATGATGCACAAGCTTTGGCTAGAACAAAAGGGGTTCTTGGGTAGAGTTTTTAGCTTGTGTATGTAAGTATACAAAGGGCTATAAGGGGGAGTAGGACAGCTTTAGCATGGCTGGTTGGGGTTGTTTTTTGGTGATTTTTGTCCATCATTTGATCTATTATAGTGTAGGAAAGGTTTATCTAAGATAGTTTAAGGTTTGGGTAAAAATTGTTGTACATATAACAAGCTATGTAACTTGTACTTCATGTTTAAAAATCACTTATATATGTGTGAATATTTAATTTACTCCCATCATGATTACATAATATGCTTGGGTAATAATAAAAAAATTTTTCGAACTGTTATGAGTAGTTGCTCAACTTTAAGTTTTACCTCCAAAGTTTACGTTACTTGTTACGATTCGTAATCACGTTACGAATTAACAAGTTTCTAATCATTGTAGAGATTTTTCAAATTACTACCAGCACTAATTAAATTATAATTAGTAATGAACAAATATATAAGAATAATTAGGCGCTAAAAACGACTAATGAAATCTTCTAATAATACGACTGTTTCAAAAATCTTCTTTGTGACCCTAACACATTCTTGCTTAATTTAATTCTAATCAACGAAATTCAACTATTCCATAATACTCACAACACTTCTACATATTTCAATTTAGAGTCTTATATTACCATATCCCAATTCACTATCTGAAGAAGCCACCCTAACTCTTGATTGTTCTAATCGTCCTCAGGTTCTTATTCTAACCCATCTCCACCACAAATTTAGCTACATGGTACCAATAATCGATTACACAAAACTAAATTAGTAAAAAGAACCTTACCCTTTCTGAATCAAGAAGTAACTATTATTCAAGAATCCCTTAATTCAAACAAAAATTGTGCAAATTACTCAACGAAGTCCAAAGATTTAACACTTATCAGCAAACTTAATTTGAAATTGTAAAAATGCAAACAAAAGCCTCTTACCTTCAGCAATATCGTGGACAATCGCCATCTTCACACACCTAAAAAATTAAAGAATGAACAATTCCATTATCAAATTACACCAACACATTACCCAGATAAGAAAAGATCCCAGATAACAAAATACATACTTGTCACGATTAACACCAGGAATGTCAGAAAAAATAAGAGCCATTAACCCCATACGATACATATGATCAGAAATGGATTCTGGGTTTTGAACTTCTCTCTTCACCCACCCTGCCCTTTTCGTTGTCTAGTACCACAATTTCAACCAAACAAAAATCAACTAAAAATTGACATTCAATGGAAAAATTGGGGGAAAAGAAAAAGCAATACCTTAAGATTCTGACATAGAGTGAGGAATTCGATGGCAGAAGAAGGAGAAACAGAAGCATAATCTTTATCTGGGTTGTTATTGTTATTGTTATTGTTGTTACTGGGGATGTGTTGAGAAGAGGAGGAAGCAGCTGGTCTTGAAGAAGCCATGCGAAGAAGCTTGAGAGTGGGACTGGGAATCGATGAAAATATGTTGACAGAAGTTAGGCAAGAGGGGAGAGTCACTGAGCTTCTGCTTACTACACTCCACATTTTTTTCCTTTTGGTTTGGCTCCCCTTTTTGATTCAATTGCCCCTATTTTTGGAAGTTTAATTTACAACTATCACAAAATGTTGGGTGACACCGTTGTGAAATATACGTTAATAGGTCGGTCTAATTTTATTTTGGAAAAATTATCATGAGTAATATAATTTTTTACTAATTTTTTATAATAACACGAATTTGTAATAAATTTTAAAAATATAAAATTTAATCTCATTTTTCCATCAGCATCTCTTTGTTTCTTTAACCGTTAAGACAATAAATTTTTTATTTTAATTTTTTTAAAAGAAATTAACTAATATGCTCCGTTAGTGCTTTATCACTCACATTTACTCCTTTTGTGCTTAACTCACTCTCCTTTATTGTTTCACACCTTTACTTGCTGCTTCACTTTCTTCTACATCGAAGAAGACATAGAAGGATGCTCGAATATCCCAAGCTTAATCACACTTCATCAACGTAAATTATAATTAGTTTATTCTTCTCAATTGCATTATTTTTTCACAAATTCGTTTACAAACCAAAATTAAGGTTATAAAAATGACAATTTATTACATTTCTAATTTACTTGTTCAATTTAAAGCTGAATTTTTCGCCCAAAAATAATTTTAATTTTGATTTTCTTCTTGTTTCTAGGCTAATCTAATTGATTAATTACATTGAAGTTTTGCTAAGGTAGGGTATTCAAAAATAAAATTATGGGGTTAAATTATCTTTATGAGATGTGTTAAACTATCTCAATAAACCCAAATGAATTAGCAACAACTCCATAATCCATATACAATAATAACTAATCATAATCATGTTTAAACCTTTTAACTTAACACCCTTAAATATTTGCACATTCAAATTATATGATTGCAATACCATGCATATAGAAAAATTCTTCATAACATGTCATCCACTATTATTATATGTACAAAACATTTCAATCAAACTATAACGAATTGCTTCATACAATTTGAATTTGTAATGTTTGAGGATGTTTATAGGAATTGCTTATATTGTGGTTAGATAAAACTACTCTATTAAAGTATTGTAAGTTAATACTCCCTCATAGTTAAAAGATATTTTATCGTGAAAATTAATTTTAAGTAAAAATTAATTTTAATCAGAAAAAACCATTTACAATCAATATAAATTAGTAAACATCATATTTAATTGGTAAAATTTTATTTTAAATGATAAAAATCAATTAAAAATCAAATCAACCAAACTTGACGTCGTCTATTCACAATTCATAAATACTACTATTTGTATGAGATGGACTCATTAAGACATGTTTCATATTTAGATTAAATAGTTCAATAATTAAGACTTTTAACGCATAAATTTTTTGTTTTAACGTCGTCTCACCGTGAAACGATCTGGACCGGTCGTGTATTAGGCTTCCCCTCTCATTTTGAACAAAACGTCTGCTCAAAACCTCACAGACATAGTTAAACGAAAACGCCTTCACTCACCCTAAGTCATCAAGCGGAGAAAATCCACTGCTTTAACTAGAAGGTCCATTTCTCTCCTTGTTTTTTGCTTGAAAATCTGAAAATTTCTTGCTTTGATTGTGAGAATTATACTTGTTTTCCTCTCTGTTTTTCTATATTTCTGTTTCAATTTCTGTTACGTTGTCTTCGGTTTGTTTCATTCTGTGTTATCAATTCACATAGTGTAGCCTCTAATTCCTCTTACATTCTGCTATATTGGTCGATTAGGTCGAGTTAGAGCTTCTTGATTGTTGATATCAATTCGCCCGACAATCAAAAGGGTTTCAATTTCTTCATAAATCATGGAACCTTCAAATGAAGAACCTATTGTCTTTCTTGATCGTACTTCTCGAGCTACTCGAGGAAAAAGGTGAATACCCATTTTCTTTTATGCTTCAAATGTTGAAATTTCTTGAAATTTATGTATGTTTAATTTTCACCAGAATGAATAAATTTCTTGATGAAGAGATTGAAGAAGATGAAGCCTTTTGGAATCAAGATGCTCTTCAAGATGTAATTTTTTCTTATTTTGCTTTTGGGTTTTGCTACATTACTGGTATCTTTATTTAAATTTTTGTTTTCATGAGAATTGCTGCCACTTAATTACGCTTTGTCTATGTATATTTGTCAAATTCCGTTACCCTACTGCCATGAATGCCACCCTCATAGGCGGGGTACGTTAACATTGTGAATAGTAACAAAGCGCATATGATTGACCTTGGTAGCTAACATTATGTGCCGGCACAAATAAATAATGCATATGATTAAATGACTCGTTCTAATATAGTCCATTATAATTTGAGTCTTAAACAACTAAAAATTTGGCCTATTTTGTCAAATATTGCCTTTATTAAGCTGGAGACGAGTTCTCATGATGTCTTACATAATGATTTTTGTTTGGTTGCTATATTTAACGTCAATAGTCTGATGGTTGAAGTTAATCACTTTGTAAAAAACTCTAAAACCTGTATATTAAGATTGAGAAAGCAGGCGAAGTTGCTGGTCAGACCGTGTATTGAAAAAGTATGAATTGGTGTTTCCACGTAAATATGTGCTTTTTTATCAGGAAGAGAATGACAATGAATATGAAGCAGAGCCAGAGATTGCGGACGAGTTTGATAGCGATTTTGACGAAGACGTGAGTGTTTATGTTATTTTCTCCCTCGCTTTAATTTTTTTGTCATTGTGGATGTTTGCAGCATGACTAAAATTCTCTGTTTTTTGTACTAGGAGCCAGAACCCGATGATGGAGCAGAGAACGAGTTGGATGCAAAGTTAGTAATCTTCTTTAAAATTCGAGTTATTGTTCTATGTTGATGACCGAGTACCAGAAGTTGGAATCTTTTGCAGGGAGAAAAGGCCGAAGAAGCGACTAATATATCCAGGGAAGCAACTACCTAAGAAGAAAAAGAAGGGTCTTTCAAAATTGGAAGAATCTTTAAAGGATGAAAAGACGGATGATTCAAAGATTGTGGACACTCCAGATGAAGACAAGCTTTCCGAACAAGCCACCACCCCAGATAATAATGAGGATGCTGACGAAGGTGAAGGAGAGAAAAGTGTTAGGAAATCTACTCGAACGGCTGTTATAGTAAGGCAAGCTGAAAGAGAAGCAATCCGCGCTGCAATGCAGGCTACAATGAAGGTCAGTCTTTCCCCAATTTTCGCTATAGTGGTATCCATTGAAGTATTGGTGTCGATTTTTACAAGCATTATCGTTTGATGGATAGGTAGCAGTTTGTTGATAAGGTCCAAGTATACTAATGTCGTGCTCCTGATAAACCAATGCCACTTATGATGAAATCGTCAATCACATTTCTTCCCCATCCCGTGAAATGTACTGAATTGTTTGATTTTGTCTCCATGTTTAGCTACATCATGTAATGTTATCAATTTTTACAATGATGCATCTTGGAGACTTCAATATCATTTTCTGGGATATAATTAGCATCTTGGGGAAAATAATTTGGTGCTTTCATGGACTTATGCTATACAGTTGGACTTCAACCTATAACAGACTACTTTTCATTTGTAAACAGTTCAATTCAGGTGGAACAATAAATTGGCTCTAATAAGAGTAAAAGGTTGATTCCTCTTTATATGATATACTTAAGCATTGCTGTATATTTGAAATGCTGAGCAGCTACTGTTTTGATGGTAGAAAAAATAAGAACTGCTGGATGGGCAGAAATTGGTGTTTACGTGCTGTGCAGTGTCTGTCACCAAAGCACTGTTCCTCTTGTACTAGAGGACATAATTAAATAAGGGAGCATGTTTGTATTTCTTGATTGGGATCTTTACCATCTTTATCAAGTTTCACTTATGAATTAACTGCTATAAGAGAATATTTGTGTTCCATAATATCTGGATTGGCATATGTTAGAGTGTATGTTCAAGAAGCAATAATGTCTATATTGTGGAGCTTACTTTTTAATTTATTGTCAGCCTATAAAAAGGAAAAAAGAAGGTGAAGAGAAGCGAATGACTCAGGAAGAAATGCTATTGGAAGCTGCTCAGACAGGTTTGTTCTTTTCAATTTCTTTTGAAATGAGGCATAGCATGTACGTGGATGGTTTTTTTTTTTTTTTTTTTTTTTTGTTTTATAACCAATGGAATATATTGCAGAAATCATGAACTTGAGGAACTTGGAGCGTGTTTTAGCTAGGGAAGAGGAAGTTAAGAAAAGAGCCATTGTGCATAAAGAAATTTTTACCGGCCCACAAATTCGATATTCATCCAAGGATGGTAGCAATTCCTTCTCTTTTAGCCGCATATGATTTGATTTCACTTTATGTGTCGCTACAAATATAATGGTTGAGTGACATACTCAATGAATTTATGCTTCATAAAGATTATATTGGATAGGAAATATTAGGCTACTCATGGCTTAAAGACAGAAAGAGACAATGGAGCTACACCTTTACCAAAAGGTTTCAATAATGTAAGACATATTGTAGGGATTGTTCAACCAACAATTCATTTGTCATAAAGCATGGTTTGTGGTTTCTCAAACCACTTGATTTAAAAGTGTAACTAGGAAGAAAAGAATTTACCTTTTTGTAATAATGAGGATGGTCTTGGTTTGGATCTTCATGGAATATAATCTCTATTAAGCAAGAATTGTGGATAGTGTAGCTAGAGCCATAAGTATTCTAATGAAGCTAGTCTGTCTTTATTAGAGCTGGAAGAACATCAATCAAGTTTTGAGCACTGCTCATAAAAACCCTTCTAACTACTGGCTACATGGAGGACAGAACTTTGCATATTGTAATGGTGTTAGAACTTTCTCCAAATGTTCATACTTGCCTTTAAGTAGGAGTTAGGACAATCAGAATTAAATCTATCAAACATTGATTTGGTTGTTTCATCTTGCAGGTAAGTCATATATTGAATTCAGAAATGGTGCGTCCTTTGAGACAGAGATCTCTACAAAATCAGTTCCGTGTAAGTTTTGGTGATAATTGGATCATTCTTATAGAGTTATGTATCTTATAGATGTTGAATTCATGCTTATTAGTGTCCCCTGGTTGCTAGCCTGCTTAAGATTATAGGTTTATTTTGAGTGAAGGATTGATTGAATTTTATACGTTCTGATTTGTTGCCTTTTAGTTACAATTATGCCTTGCAAATTTAGTTTATGTGTCTGATTAGACATATTTGTTCTGTGTTTGGATTTTTGTATCAGATTGCTTTGGAGATTGATTGGGAATAGTTGTTTGTAGATAGTTTTCTATAGTTCATGTTTTATTCCGGTTACTATTAAGTTTTGTAAAAAACTGATTTACTAGTTCATCATGACTATATGTTATTGAATGCATTTTATTTGGTCATACTATGATGGAAGTTGGTATCAAAGTCTTTGCGAGTGTAACTCTTTGAAACTTGTGCCTTTTGAATGATTGGTAGATCACAAGGAGACCCTTTCTCATGCATTTTTTTGTTGATTTCATTGTTATTTGATTCTGATTTTTCCTTTTTTTTCCAGATCCTCAACAAGCTATGTGTGTGATCACTGGACTCCCTGCAAAGTAAGAACTGCAAAATCTACTTTTTTTTGGATAATAATTGGGAAGTTAGTGGGACTTGTATTCTTCAACTTTTTAGAGCTGCAGTTCCTATTACAGGGTACTCCATTGTTGCATTTTGAATCCATACCAATGTGTATCTCTAGTTAGCAATCTTCTCCAATGTCCATTAGACTACCGTCAATCAAGAAAGCTTTTGAAAACAAATGTATGTGATAAGATAAGATGAACTTATATTCATGCATAAGGAAAATAGAACAATTTTCTACAGAAATACCTGCAGGCTCAAGGAGAGGGTAGTCATACCTTATTCTTCATTTACCGGACATCTACTTCTAGTGTTATTAATTTTCTAAGCTATTCAGATAAAGTTCATGAAATTTGATGCATTCTAGGTATCAAGATCCAAAGACGGGGCTGCCATATGCAACGAAAGAAGCTTTTCAATTAATACGAGAGCGGTATTGCTTCTCATCTTTACAATATATGATTTTCATGGTTTTGTCGTTTACTTAAAAAGTGGTGACACAATAGCACTTTACTATTTTCTTGTTAACTTTTGCTATAGTTTTGGATACTATCTTCACTGCCAAAAATATACGAGATGATCGATTCTATGTTGTTGAAGTGGATGCATAAAGGTATCCATTGTGTGAAAAACGTCAGCTTAAAGGATATTCTTCTTGATACAAGGCAATGTGTAATTTTGTCTTCTGAACAAGAGTCCTTTTCCTTTTAGATTGTCCAATGCCTGTTCCAGTTGCAGGAAGGTTTGCCCTTCATTTCATGTGCAGGTCTCTTGTCATTAGATCATTCATTTTATATGGCTTCTGCTCAGCGGTCACTTTGTGGAGACCCTAGACTAGCACACATATTTTTGGGTGTACTAATGCAAGTAACTTAGTGCAAGAAGTGACCATAGGGCAAAATACGGTTTCGGTTGCAGTCACGTTAACAACAATGAAATGGAATTCGCAACGCGGATGATTTTGTGGCCAATGTGGCCTATATTTCGGTTGTGGAGAGCTCAAAAATGTTTACGATACAGTAACTATAGGTGGCGCAACTTTGTTTTGCACTAGGGAATGGGACCATAATTTAAAACATTAGTTTTCTTTTGTGCTAGGCAGAAAATAAAACTAAGAATGTGGACACAACTAAGTCAAGTGTCGAAGTGTAACTCCTAGATAAAAAAAAGTCATTAATTTGCTAGTTGAGGAATAATGACATGTTATAACCACAATCTCTTTGTGAAAAGAGGATTAAAAAAGATTTATGTGGGTAAGAGGTCAAAGTTGAGCTTGTCCTTTTGTGCTTACACCACTACAAAAGAATCCTTTTCAAGGATGAGAAAACATCACTCTGATGCTCGAGTGAACCTATTTGCACTTATCTGATCTGCAATACTTTGAGTTTAATGAGTTAAATTTCCTTTTATAGAGGTTTTACTGAACAAAAGCTCAGAGTACAACATATTCAACTAAGACAGATGTAACCTAGTATTTAAACCATTTCTAAGCATGCTAGCTATCACATGGGAGAAGTTCTCATACAAGCAACAATAACCTTTTATGGTCATGCTAAAAATGGAGAATGGTGAACTTTCAAAAAGAATTTTTGTCAAGAAAGCAGCCTTTGGTGCAGAAAGCGGGATGAAATTAAGCTGCAGTCTTGGAAACTGCTGGAAATAAGGGACTGCTCCAGCTGTTCATCTAAAAGCTAATCAATTGAGTGTCTAGGACTCGAGCCTTTAAAAAATGTATGATATTCTTTAAAAGCGTAAATAGTAAGTCTTTTAAGGCTAGATTTCGTGGATTGGAATTTATGTTGTTCCACTTGCAAGTGCAATACTCAAGATAGTCAAGAAATTGTGTAGTTGACAATTCTAAAGAAACTTGAAAGGGCTTTTCCTCATGTTTTGTAGCAGCCTTTACTACAAATAAACTTGTTTCGCTTGGGCTCTGCCGATCACTTTTTTGGGGAGTGTATAAATGGTAGTTAGACCTTCTCTTCAACTTATTTCTTATATAGTGGGGGGATTTATCGATGGTAGTTAGGCCTGTTCTCTTCTTTTCCTTGTTTTCACCGTCTAGAATTCGACTGTTGGACCTTTTTAAAAGATTTTTGTTGTACTTTCTTATAGTAATTCTCTTTTATTTTCTTCTATGCAATAGCATTCTTGAATTAACTATAATTATAGAATTGATTTTTACTGATTAAAACTTATATATATTAAATATTATTGGCTTAAGAAAAAGAGAACAAGGCCTCGGTGTAAAAGTATACCAAAACTGATTGTGAGAGACAATGGGAAAGGAGGATTATCAAAATTTTACAAGTAATGTGGAGAGAGGGTTAGAGAGTGGTTGGGTAGGACGATTATTTTTGAAATTAACGTTAACTTTATTAATGGACTGCTGAAAAAGGGGAAGATGGACGTTACTAGAGGTCAGGAGCAGTTTTTTATCTTGCTATCTTTGTTTTTCATTGACCTGATGGGGTTAATTATTTACTTTCTCCATCCTCATTTGCTTACCCCATTTGTCTTCTTTCACCTTATTGTTAAGAGGGGTATTCTTGTGGATAGGGTGAGAGAGCAGTGCGGTTAAAAGTAACGAAAGATAAGACAGGCGAAAATTTAGGTACTACCAAAAGGGGAAAATGTAACATGGGACAGAGTATATAGTTTTCTGTTTCCATAGATATTTCAAGTGACACTTGCCTTGACAAGTGAATTCTTGTAACTTTCTATGCTGTTGGTAAATTCCTGATGTTGCTGAGCTTTTTACATTGATGGGAATCTAACTAACAGATAATCACAGACATAAGACGGATACTGTTACCGTCCTGTGCATCATTTGATATATAAATGTCTTTTTTTCACTGCTATATTAGGACTGCATTAGAAGCTCCCTACTTTTTCTGCCATTGCTTGAGATTGTATGTAAGACTGTAAGTTCATGGGCATTATGTAGTTGAATCGTATAGATCCCTCCTTATCGCCTTGAGTGTAGTAGGGCTTTTGACGTACCTACCTCATTGATTATCAGGATTGTTGTGGTTTCTGTTTGGTCTTTGCGCCCAAGTTTCAGACTTTGGGTTGAATATCATTACGGCCTTTGTTGGTTTCGTGTTGCCAAGATAGCTTCTCAGGCTGGTTACTTCTCCAGGATAGCTACTTGCCCTCTAATTTGATGCATTTATTTATCTGTGTAAGTCATGGTTCGACCAAGCTCTGGTCAAATGTAGCATGCAAAATCAAGACAGCTTAACCTTCGATGTCATTAGTCATTCTACTTTGATTGACCTGCTGTTACATTGCAGTTATGCTGCTGAAAATAGCCGCACTGAAAGTAAGATATATAGTGGGGACATATATGACTCAGTTAGTGGGCAAGGATTCTTATGCAAGAGGAAGAGATCGTTTATCCCACGTCAAACTGAACAATCATATACTCGAGCCTCGAGACGGTATCGCCAAATATTACATTTTGATAATCTTGTTTCAGATTAGCTGCTACTGTAAGTAAACATTTTATATGGGGTTGTTATTTGTTTGATTAAGCAAATCCATGTTGCATAGAAAAATTAGGTCTTACATTGGATTTGTGTTGATCACAGGGACATAGGGAAGATTGAGCAGGAAAAGTCGCTTCTTGTTGCCACAAATTGTGCTTAACGTCAAACTTAGGTAATCGTCCTGTGGAGCAAAGGCTACAGAAGCTACATTGATTCAGAAATGTTGCTGCTAACCTTTAGTCTTGTCAACCATCAAGTCGCCAGTCGGTGAAGGAACTTGTGTTACGGTTTTTGGCAGTCATTTCATTGAATGTATCAGGTGAAAACGCCACCAGAGTACCATTTCATTCCTAAGGCCAACAGCTAACGTTTCTCCGTAATTTACAATCGAATCCCCCTGGGTGTATAGTAAAATATTTGTGTATCATTGTATACTAGGGTTTTTGATCTATTAACTTTTATTAATGTGAAAATCTTAAAAATTTGTACCCTTAATCTTAATATTCGTCTAAAGAGTCAGAGTCATCAATTCAGTATCTCGCCCAAGTCAGGGTTCGGAAGAAGGAAGGTAGCATATAGGTCATAACCCTTGTCCCCTCCAAGAAGGACAAGAAAAAATACGTGCACACAATTTAAAAATCTCTAATTTAATTAATTAAAATAATAAATGAAATATTAATAATTTTTATATTGAGATGAATCGAACAAGATTTCACTTGATTGCGTTATCGGTTAGAAATAAATTTCAAATTAAAAGTAATCGATATATAGTAAAAAAATAAGAATTAATTCAAAGGTCATAAAATACTTTTTCCATTTCATAATATTTGTTACACTCTTGTCTTTCATATGTTCATTATACTTGCTAGATTATTATATTATCTATGTTATAAAATAATTTATATCTCTACTTTAAAAAGAATAAGGGGGCGTTTGGTTCGCAGAAGGGAATCGGAATGAAATGAGGAAAGGGAATAAAGGAGAAAGGAATGGATTCCCCTAATTTAACCTAGTCGTTTGGTTGTGTTCAGGAAACGGAATGAACTGCTCATTGATTCCCTTTGTGACTGTTTGGTTCAAGTTGGATTAATTGATTCCCTTTCAACAGAGATTAGGAGCAACCCAGAAAAGGAACAAAACAATGGCGAAGAACTTCAATTCACTCGAACAACAAAACGATGTTCATCAATGGCGGTACAGAAATCTATGTAGAACAACCCAGAAATCCAATTCATCCTACAAATCCAGAGATTAGGATGAATGGCGGTACAGAGGATTACAAAATCCAAAACGATGCAAGTTAACAGAGATTACAACAATGGTGGTATAAGTCATAAAAACAACAGAAACACGAAGAAGAATGGCGGTACAACACAGATTGAGAAGAAGAATCAAAAATCAAAAACGCAACAGAAACGAAATTACAACAAGAATCAAAAACGCAGGCTTTCATCAATGGCGGTACAACACAGATTCAACAAGAACACGAAGAAGAATGGCGGCAGCAAAATCGAGATTGAGAAGAAGAATGCTTCGAACAATGGCAGCAGGCGCAAGAGCTTGAGGAAGGACGCGTGAAGAAGAGAAGAGAAGTTGAGGAAGATGAACGAGGCGCGGCGAATGGAATGGGAATGAGGGAGAAGAGAAGAGCTTTCATCAATGGCGGTACAACACATGAAGGAGGCGCGAGGAAGGAGAAAAATGGGAGTTAGGGTTACTGAATGAGGGAGGGAATGGAATGGGAAAGTAAAGGGGGAGGTGGGGAATGAGGTTTACCTTATTTGGGTAAACCTAAAACTGAAATGGGGGAAAGGAAATCATTGAAAATGGGAACCAAACAACATCAAAGGGAATGGGGTATTTCCATTCCGTTTCCCTTTCCTTAAGACCCCCAACCAAACACCCCCTAATAGTATTTTGTTATCGACTTATCATTTTTTTAATATTTGTATCAAATGATATAGTCTTTAAGTATTATTAAACTCATTTTAGTAGATTTTAGATATTTATGACTTATGAGGTGGATCTTAGAGGGTACTAGAAACAATAGAAACAACCGCATCCGCAATTTAAAACGTAAGCTCGTCCTCCCGGCATCGTATTCTTCCCATCCGGTGTATCTCACTCGTTCACCCTCCTCCCCCCTCTCTTCTCTAAACATCAAAATATGGTGGTAATCGAACCATCAACCGAAGAAGAACCAGTAATCAACCCAATCAATCACATCAAAAACCACAATTCTAGCGATAATGAGTCTGAAATGAGCTCCACAATCAACAAAGACGTCTCCGAGGGTTTCGAAACTGCTAGCGATGGTGATTATTTCTCCGATAGAAGCGCTGAAAATGGCGACGACGATTATGAAGGAAAACAACAACAACAACAACAACATGGAGGTAATGAAGGAGAACAAGCTGCGCTATTGACGACGGCTCCCAAAGATGATTCTTATGAAGATGCTCTTGATGATCATCAATCGAAACAGGTACTTCTATTTGATTTCGGTTGTAATTTTTCGTGTATTGTAAAGTAAATTAAATGATTTTGCTGATTTGAGTTTGATGCTTCTGCTAAAGATCAACTTCTTTACTTAGGAGTAGTATGAGATTGGTTTAGGTATCTTTTGATTGATATTATATTGTTAAGTTTTTCTAAACTTGGTATTGCCTACACTTTTGGTTATTATGGATTCGATAAACTAAATATTTGGTTGGCTCAAAGCTGCGAACTTTTTGAAAATCAAGGCATACTTAAATGTCATAGCTCATTCATGTGTTATTCTTGATTGCCTTGGCATTTGTAGTGTCGTCTTCTATAGATAGGTGATGACGTGTGCTTCGAAAGTTTGTCCACTTGTCAAATGCTGTTTTTTTAATTTCCCATCCTTATTGTTCTTGACATTGAAAGGAGCTTTGGGATTGTGAAATAAGGAAGAATGAGGAGAGTGAGTGTACGGGAATGCTTAAAATTATAGTGGAAGATAATCTCACCAGAAAAGAATATGATAGAAGTGTAGATTGATATTGAGCATTCAAAATGGATAGTGCAAAGAACTATGGAACTGGGGCAGTATTATTTGGATTCTCCAGTGTTTGTATATTAAATATGTTGCTATTGTGATAGTCTTCTGAAGATTTTTGTGGACTTCAATTGTTGCATATTTTTCACAAAATTAAGAATGGTTTGTTTTTGCGGTTAACAGAGGGCACTATCACAAGCTAATGATGCAAAAGTAGAAGGGAATGAGTTTTTTAAAGATGGAAAGTATGACGATGCATTGTTGAAGTACGAATTTTCTTTACAACTAGTACCTGAAATTCCAGAATCTGTGGAGCTACGTTCCATATGCCATTCAAACCGTGCAATATGCTACTTAAAAATGGTATGCCTTTTCTTTTTTATTGTACTAACTATATGATGGTGCTAGTTTGAGCCATTTGGTTAGTTCTATGGACAGTAGACTATAGACAGTTGGCTAACATGAAGGCTTGTGTTTTATGTGGCCGTGACCAAATTAAGCAACATGAAAAATATGTAACAACTTTTTGGATAAGAATTAGGAAACAAAGGGAAAGGGGGAATGGAAAAAGAGTTATGGGTTTACCTTCCACTCTCGCCATTATTGGAGAGATTTGTTTCTTGCAACATATGAAAGACCTTCCAATGCTGTTCCCTCCCTTTTGCTAATTCCATGAAGGAAACACCATCCCTCCATCCCCCTTGCTTTCTTTCCATTTCTTTTTATACAAACAAGTTGTCTGCTTGATTGTCTAGTTATAAATTTATGTAAGGTGAACTAATATAGTAAACCTGGACCAATATCTTGAGGCCGGTCGTTATTAGCTGCATGGAGGTTGGGGTCTGAGCCAAAATTTATGAACTGCTAATTTGTCGTATGATGGGATATGTTAATGTACCTATATCTGTATGATCCTATATTGTTTTTCGATTTGGGATTGGAGGTGGTGGGGTAGCTTTTCCTACATTTAATATTGTCGAAATCATTTTTTTATTTACCTTTATTTTCATGCGCAGCTTAGAATTTACTGACCATTCTCCTTTAGCGTCATATAGAGTGTTCATTCAAACCATCCAGGTCAAAATCGGGTGTCACATTGGCTTTTATATGGTCGGGTTGGGACTGTTTGAATACTTTTAGCGTCACATTTCCCCCACAACACAAAAGCAATACATCAGATATAAGCAGCTTCTGTATGCTAGATGGCTTACGAAAACCGAAGTCTTATATTGGAAAAGTCTAGAGTCTTCTTCACTATATGTGTTTTTAGTTTGACTAGATTCTTCTCTTATTTCACCCATTCAGGGAAAGTATGATGAGGCAGCTAAGGAATCCTCAAAAGCTTTAGAATTAAATCCAGCATACATTAAAGCTTATTTTAGAAGAGCGGAGGCTTATGAAAAGCTTGAACGTTATGATGAAGCCATTTCTGGTGAGCTTGCCAGTTTAGTAATGAGCTTGTTCTTATTCAATGTTCATTTGATTATGGAATTGGAATTTCTATTCTTTGTGTTTTTTCTCTTACCTTTTCTGTTAATTTCACTAGTTCTTTAAATGTTCTATCCTTTATATTATTCCTTAATCTATATCACCAGTTTCTCTTCATTTGATTCACCCATTTATGAAAATTTAGTCCCATTTTTGTTGATTTATTTTCTCTCTCGCTTGCAGATATGAAAAAGATTTTAGAGCTGGAACCTTCAAATGATCAGGCTAGGAAAAACATTGTCAGATTGGAGCCGTTAGCCCGAGAAAAGATGGAAAAAATGAAGGAAGAGATGATGGGTAATTATTTCTTTATTTTCTATCCTTTGTGATGCTTTTTACTGCATAATTTTGTGTGCTCCTAGTTATCCTTTATATTCCTATGTTAAAAGATAGAGTTGTAGGTGATTTCGAATTTTATTGCTCATTGACTTGAGTTGTATTGACAGCTATCTATATGCTTAGATTGGGTACGTTTTGACAACATAAATGTTTTTAGTATGCGCTGTTTTTCTTCCCTGTTGATTTTTGCCTACGTTCAACCTTTGTTTTTGCTAGCTGAATACCAAGGCATTGATTGAAAGTAATTTCAAGGTTAAAATAAACGTATATGTATTTTACTTATGGTGCTAAAATTTTTTGAAGTATCAACCTCGGTGTAAAGTACATGGAAAAGTCAAAACCTTAGTGAAAACTAGAAACTATAAAAGAGATCTTTGATTCTGATGTTCAGTCCAACCTGTAAGGGGTGGCCGGATAGTTAGACAAAAAGCAAAGTTCTTGTCTTGTCTTGGAATTGTACACTGAGTGGCTTGACAGTTTAGAAATTGTCGTTAATGATCAAGATCAAGTTTAACAAATTTTTTGTTTTTAAGATGCTGATTAGTATCATTGGAATCCACAAGGATAATTAGTTGTATAGCATCATCATCAAGAATGAATATCTATAATTGAATTTAGACTATGGCCTATTTCTCGTCTAGAGTAATTGCCTTGCAGGAAGCATTTCTACTGTTTACGACCTTTCCGTCAAAAGGAAACTTCCTAAGTGAAAGCAAAAGCCATTACTTGGCTAAGATTCCTCGACTTTCTTTGATATGATTTGCATCTCTTTGGATGATCTTTGAAACTGATGTCTAGAGGAATAAAATAGTTGTCTTATATCTTGATCGAGAGCCAATTCTATTATTGGAGTCGCACCGAGATCATTTCATGACTAGAGTAATTGTCTTGCAGCCTTAAAATTCTCTTTTTACTACCTTTCAATTGAAAGGCTAATATCTTATAACATAAGCTTTTATTCAACTAAGATCCTACAACTTTAGGGAAGTTAGAAGGGACTAAAGTAGTGTCTTAATTGGCAAAGCGGCAAAAAGTTTTGAGATTATCATTTGCTAAAGCCGACTTATCTAATAAAATGTGAATCATTTTGTAATGGGGGTGGGTTAACGACAAACAGGTATTTCGAGTGCATGGGGTGTGGGTTTGTGGTGTGAACTTTACACGAAATGTTACTGCACAGAATGTAATGAATAGAATATATGAAACAAGCTTGTAAAAGTATTATGTAAATGAATAGAGTAGCTAAATGCGAGCTATGTGAGTAACTCAATAATCCATAATGTGTAATAACACTTTTTTCAATACAAGCATGTCTTCTTCAAATATAAAATGCAAAGCATGCCAATAGTTTGCTCTCCCCTTAGATTATATGTACACAATATGAAGTTACCTCCCTTTACAAGAAATAACAAACTTTCTGGATCACCATAACAAAGCAATAACAAAATAACAAAAAAATTCTTAATGATTTTTTGGGTCTTTAAAAGTTTCTTGTACGGATCTGCTCCTTGTCCATTTAATTTTCCATGCATAACAATAGTGCTGGAGGCGCTTAAAGATCCACCTAAGGTCTTAGTTTTGAAAAGCGCGCCTCACTTGGCACCATAGTGAAAATGCGGTAACGAGAGTGATGCGGTTATCATATTGTCTAAATATCGATTGAAAGCATTAGATATCCCTTCATGCGGCCTAAAACGCGATTTTTTTACACCTTTACAATGCGGGAATAATCGGTTCGTTTATTTTTACAATGCGGCCGATGCAATGCGATGCGGCCTTGTTTTTATTCTATACTTGGCACCTTGTATGATCCAAGCTCAAGCTCAAAGACGTCCCGACTTAATTAGGCAAAACCCACAACTAGAGGCGTGCGCCTGGGTGCGCTTTCTCGTTGAGTTGTATAATTAATTAAGCTTGTTTGTTTGAAAAAGAAATAAAACTTGAAACTCAAATTCACTTGAATATGAAGTTTAGGAAACCGTTGGGCTGATTAAATAGGAGAGTAGAATAGCATGTGAAGAAGAATAAATAACTTTGGGTATCTTCATATTCTCAATTTCTCACTATAACAGTTATGTGCTAAAATAGTGTGTACTGCAATGATAATGAATATTTTCAAACTTGTTGCTATTATAATAAGTATGTCATGTTTTAAGTATTACTCTTCCTCTTGGGTTTGCTTCTCAGGAGGATGGCACAAGGATGAGAAATGATGGGGAGTGGGTATTTTGAGGCCATATATCCGTTAGTGGGATAATTATAGGTTCTAATGTAGGAAAGAGAAATAAATTGTGGATTTTAGTGGGGTATTATAGTAGTGGTGACAAATTTAGTAGGACAGACTAAAACAGTAAATAGGGAGAGGGAGTTCTTTTGTTTTAAAATTGATTTTTGAACTTTTTAGCGAAAATGTATGCCTTGCCCACAAAAAGCTTGCTCCTTAATCTTAATCTTTACACCTAGGCTCTAAGGACCTTTTGTGCCTTGGTGCGCCTCATGCCTTATCTATTTTATAGTAAATGAATAGTGGCACAACTTGTGCTAGCTTTGTACCAATATTCTAAATGTCGATTTGGGTAGGATAGTGACTCAAGCTTGGATCAATCAAGATTGAAAGGGAGAAAATAGGAGTGTGTTTGTGTAGTATGAAGGAAAAAAGATGGTAATGTAAATTTTGGAGGGGCTATATGTGGACCTAAGTATTTGTAAAGGAATGAGCCAAGAAAAGAACATGTACTGATCTTGACTTTAAGTATGTATTTTGGGCAGCTAAAATTGTCCCTGAACTCATGTGGGCTATTAGAGGGGAGTGAGCCATTGCTTTTTATGTTTGTTTTTAATAACTGGCCATTGATGCACTTCACATTTTTGTGTCCTTTGGTCCACTCCAACAATTGAGTATTTTAAAAAGTGCCTTGTAGATACTCCTCTCGTTTCCTCATGCATGTTGTGAGGGTTAATTGGGTGAGTGGGTGTTCCCCTTTATTTGGGGTACTCGGACATGGATCCTCTCCCTCATTTCTTGTTGAGCCACAAAAAAAAAGTTCTTTTGTTTTCTTGTTGAACTGCATGAACATCTTCTCTAATTCCTTTTTCCATGGTTGGCTTCGCATTGGAGCCCTTACCATCTCGCATTCTTGGGCTTTCGATCATGGTTAATGTCTCATTTGGTATTTTTGTGTCACATAGGAAATCGTACGCCTTGAGGTCTTAGATAACCCAAATGCTACAAATCTCTACATCTAATATCCATTGTATAACCTTTTGGCTGCCTCCAATCACCGGGAAACGGATTGCTCTGATACCAATGTAATGCAGGGTCGCAGGGGTGATTTCTGTGGTGGTGTAACGGCTGGGAGTGAGTGTTTTGAGTGGATGGATGTGGGTTTGTAGTGTGAACATTGCACCTAATGTAATTACGCAATGTGATAATGGAGTATATTAGAACTTGTAAATTAGTGTATTCCATAAATGGACAAAGTAACAATCTAGCTATTCCTAATAAACAATCCATAATGTGCAAAAACACTTTTGCCAACGCTAAGCTTGCCAATATGTTGCTCCCCTTGTCATTATAATATGAAGTTGCCTACTACTACAATAAACTAACAGAAATCTTTATGATTTTCTGGGTTCTTCAAAAGTCTCTCGTTCCCCTTGTATCCCTTTAGCATAACACGATTCTACTTCCTTGAAGATGTTGGCATTTCAATTCTTTTTAAAAAGATCAAGATTGACAACAATTTGAGGCTGTAATACTGTCTCCTTCACTTGAAAGGAATGCTATTTCCATCTGCTTCTACATTGAATCTAATCTTTCCAAATACTAGTATGCAACCTGTCTTTAATTTGTAGTACTGTAAACATTAGCAATGGTGTTATACACTATCCTTTATTTTTTAGGTTGCTAACTTGATATTCTTTAATTTTGCAGAGTCTAATGCATTTTCTTGAGCTTCAATATTTTTTTTTTCTTTATTTTTAATTGTGTAGAAGTTGATATTTGAAATCTACACAGTGAGATAAATCTGAAAATATGCCACTTGATTATGTGTTTTCTTATATAAAGAACACACAACACAAGATTAGTTGATGAATAGTGGGTACTATTCAAAGGTAATGACCGGAAGGAGGAGAGTATATGCCAAGTGACTAACAATGGTTGCATCTCACATATTCCTAAATGGATAGCTTTCTAACTTTCTTACTGATAGTGCAAGGATTTAGTGACCACTTAGATTCTGGTCGAGTAATTGTCTAATACTCCCTTCATCACCAAGTTTTTCCCATGCCCTAAAGGGTCCACATACTTTTTAAGAGGGTGGTGGGTACAGGGAGCTAGATATGCAGTGTGGTCCCTCTTTGCTTTGATAGGAAATGGAGAAAAATGATGGAACACCTCAGACAGGAAACTGGGACATACACGGGAATGAACTGGTGGAGCAACTGTTTTCAGGTCCATGAAGAAGTTGCATGAGCCTACTTTGATAAATAAGATACACTATATTGAACATTCAGATCGTTGGTTTCTGCTATCCAGATGCTAGGTTTTTAGATTTTTGATGGGAAAATTCAGGACTAATATATTTTGTCTCGTCTTATTTGTTTGGTGATGATTTTTTTAAAAAGTTACTCCCTGCACCCTTTCCCAGAAATGCAAGCATTTGCTTCCTTTTTCTCCATTAGGTTGCCATTGAGGCATTGACCAACAAAATTTTATTTTTTTTAATGTCAATAGGGCGAACTCGTAGGGGAATGGGGAATGGAGGGAATTTCTATTATGATTTTCCCTTTTACCTGTAATTTTATCATATTGTGCCATAAAAATAGAAGATTGTAAATACTACTAGTAGGCTTTTTATCTCAACATATTTATATTGCATTGTGTGTAGGGAAGCTCAAGGAGATGGGAAACAACATACTTGGTCGTTTTGGAATGAGTGTTGACAATTTCAAAGCCGTAAAGGATCCGAACACTGGTTCGTACTCTATTTCATTTCAACGCTAGGATACTCGATGGATATCTGCAACACGTGAAAACCAAAGCAGCTTCCAAACCTCATGTTAAAACCTTCTATTTTGCTCGTATGTTGGAAAATTCAAATGGTTGCAACTGGTATTCGATAACTAGGAGAAAGGAAACTACTTTTGCCAGTCGAGGTAGTCCGCTGAATGGTAGTTTGTCTTATCAATCCTTTTTTTATAAAAACCAATTGCATTATTCAATCAGTGGCTGTCTCAAACTTTTAGAGATCACATGTGACTTGCAATAATATGGCTGAAAGTTGCTTCTGCTCCTTCTTTTACAAACTGCAATGTGGTTTTGGTGGTTTTCGCTTGACAAGAACCGATGCAGAATGCTGTGTTTTTGTCTTTTGGTCCGGTTACTGTTTGGTTTGGTTCGGTTTGGTTCAGTTTGGTTTGGTTTAGTCTTTTTGGCTCCACATTAGTGGAAAAGTTGAGCTAGCTCAATAAAATTCCTGAGTACATGCTATGCTACATGCTGTTGATATCCTAAAATTGTTAGGGCACTTGTATGACACTGCAGTTTTATTATCTGTATACGCTATTCAGATGTTCTGAGTATTTGTCAAAAATTGGATTCGAATAGACTACATCAGTTGTCACTTATTTGATATTGTGAATTTGCTGAAAGTTTATTTTATTACTTTATTTCTACATAATTTGATTGAAAGGGAGAGAATACACAAACGATCAAGTACATATAATGATATAAATATTGTCAAATGATATAATGAGGAATTATAGTCATAAAATTTATTATTTGCGAGTTACAATCATTAATCAAAAAACGTTAGCATTTTAGCCATGTTGTCGAATCCTGGTGAAGATGACATTCTGAAGTTTAAACTTATTGACTTTTCAAATTGTCTTTGATCTAACTCAACTTGTGATTCATTATTTTTTCTTTAATCTTTAAGCTTCAACAATTGTAATTTCACCCGTTATTCTCTCTTCAAAGTTCAATCTCAAAATCTCTTTCCTTATTTTTTCCCTCACAAATCAAAAAGCTACGTTAAAGATGGCCACGCTAGGGATATCGAGTAGAGAAACTTTTAATCAATGGAAGACCTTAATGAGCTAAAACTTAATTTAATAAGCTTGCTAGATACTCATTTTATTTAATCCTTTAAATTATCTAGTTCGTTGATTACTACATGGAAAAAAAAAACACAAATTATGAAAATGTAGACTTTTTGTTTCAATACCATTCACTTAGAGATAATCTCTCACACGTCACAAGAATGGGTTAGAAATACCTTTTGTCCCTCTTAATTTGCATTAATTTTTATTTTGAGTTGTCCTACTCATTTTGAATCGGTTTTTTATTTGAAATTGATCCCACCACCTCCTTCACACATTTAACTTTCTTTTATTATCATCTACACAATTTAATCTCTTTTTTTGTTTAGCACTCTCTCTGCAACACTTAATTTTTCCGCTATCCAATTCACAATTTAATTCTTAATGCCTTTTATTACAAATGATTAAAAACTCTAAAAAGTAAATATATGCAAAACTAAAGCAATTGAGGAACATTAATTACATTGAGTGTAGCAACTAAAATATCTATAGAAAGTATCACATGTGTTACACTAAAGAATAAAATATTACAACACTCAATACTCCCATTAAATTTATTTATTTATTTATATTTTCTCTTTGATGCAATTCAATGGGGAAGAGGGAGTACTTATTTGGTTACCCCAAAAGGCAACTTTTGGAAACTTCCATTAAGGCTTCAAACATCACACTTAGAGCAACCAGGAATGTCATATTTGTCATTTGACATTTCTTGATAATCCAATGTTTAGATCTAACTATCTAAGTAACAATAATCTAAAGTTAAGTCTTTAGAAGGCCAATCATCTAAAAAGCTAGTAAAGTACTGCTCTGTATGTACAAATTAGGGGTTCTCATTCAATAAGGGAAACATATCAAAAATTCAACAAAGAGGCTTAAGTCTAAACTAAAATGTTGCAGCATGTTGAACCTTTTTATTTGCCTTTTGCTGGGTATTATTAGGGCAATTAAACAATCATCAATCTTGCTCCAGATTCACACTATATTGGCGGCTTTTATGCTAGTGCACAACATCTCTATACTCGTAAGCAAATACGAATCAAACCCGTCTTCAAATCACACGGGAATATCAGCTGCTGCTTCCTCTTTGAGCTGTTTCGTTGCTTGCATCGAAGCATGCTGTTCTAGGTACTCTTTGCTATTTATTTCTGTTAATCTGAAAGCGACATTAAAAGCACTCAAATCAAACGAGACGTAAGAGTTATAAACGCTATCCCCTTGATGTATTTACTCATATTTGTTTTTTTAAAAATAATATAGCAAGCAAGGCATCAATAATTGAAACCGCCACAAAAGAAAGACGTACCTACTAATAGTGCGATCCTTGGCGAATCCTAGTTCATTGTCAACACAAAGATCGACAATATCATTTTTTCTTGATCTTGACGAGGTTCGCGGTGCAATGCTCTTGGCATCAGATATCGTTACTATTCTTTCAAAAAGATCAACCGGGCTTCCCTCGGCTGTACACAGTAATCTAGCCTTGTTTTCGTACATCACCTAACACACAAATCAAAGATATAATGGAATTAGATAAGGCAAGGTTCGGGATAGAAATTTGTAATTTTGAATGAGAATAGTTTCATATGACAATATGTAATCCACCATCTGAGAAGATTTAAACACGACTCCATTGGGAGAAAGAAATCGATATGGAAATTGATATTTGCAAGTAAAAAAATTGACAATAATCCAAGTTTTCACCCATCTACTCTGAATAATCCCACCTATGAATTATTTTCTAATAATCCCTTGTTGTTCCTTGATGTCTTTTAGATTTGAGTTTAGTACAGTGATTAAGAATGTCATTTGATGTAGAACAAATATTTGAAAGTGGATCGAGAGGGTACAATAATACAAGGAGAAAAAAACAGAGATGCAATAAAAGACTATTTTTAATCCAATATAAGAGAAAATCATTTTGGGATAACCTTTGTAAACACGAGGGACAGGGGTATTACGATATTAACAAAACACCATAATGACAAACTGTAATAAAAGCATCAAATTCCTCTTTCAACTAAGCGAAAAACGCAAAGCAAGAAACAAGACGCACATCAACTAAAGTGACAAACCGGTATGCCGCCGTCCTATTGTGAAGCCCAAAAATTGGCACACCATCCAGTGCCAAGGTATGAAATTTTTCTGCAAAATTGAACATCATAATTTATGTATATTCATCAGATAACAATCCAAAATCAAATCCTCTAACCTCAATAAGATAGTAACTTAAAAATTTGATAAGGGCTATTGTATAGTACTTTCATATCGCTTTTGATCTAGTTTTTGATGAGGCTCAAAGGTGTTTTTGTGTGTAATGTGATGTTTAGTAAACAACAAATAAACACCAACAACCACCTTCATGTTCTCAACTTCTTACATTAGAAGACGCAAAATGGCTTAGCAGACACCACATTGTTCTTACTTCTTACATAAACTTGGTAGAATATATCATACTTCTCTATCCGTTGATTTTATGACATTGCTAGTGGGTTAGATTTTATTGGGAGAAAAAAAGATAAAATACAAGTGGAAGTAAGAAATGTTTGGATAGTGTTATACGATTCGCTAATTTCCTCGCAAATTGCGAATCGGAAAAAGCGAATTATGATCCGCTTTGGGCTATTCTTGGGCAAGTTTGAGTTTATCACAAATTCAAAAAGCGAATTAGCTAGCGAATCATGTTACATTAATCTGGATAAAATAAAGAAAGAAATTGAGTTACAGATTGAGATATTGAGAGAGATTGTGGGTCTATGTCTATGAATAGAACTATCAAAATCATTAGGACGATTATATATAGAAGATTTAGAAATTAAAAGAAACAAAGAGAGTACGTATAAGTTTAAAGAAACAATGTATTAAATAACAAAACAATGCTTACTGAATAATCCAAAATAGTCGGCTGCTCCAAGAGGTCTATCACACAGTTCTTCAAATGGAAAATAAGCACATCCATTTGCACCCAACGGAACCTTAAAAGTGTAGACAAAATATTGATACATCAAGTTACGATAGTCACAAATAACCACATTTTATATTTATTCACTTGGCATGTACCTGTAATTTCCTTCCCATTACAACCTCCACCTCCTGTAGCCGAGCTTCGTGCTCCCCGATTAACTGCTGAAACTTTGCTTTCAGAAGACCTGACATATCAAGTCCAATTAGATAAAATCCTTGCTCGCCCTGCAATCGCAAGTACAGGTTATAACTACTAATAATAAGTATATAACAAAAAGGGGTGGGGGTATGGGAGCACAAGGTCATAAATGACGGCAAAATTAGATCAAATAAGAAGGATCACTAGAACAAACTTACAGAGGTCATCTTCCGATAATCTACTGATGAACCGATTTCATGTACTATACACCTTTCCTACAACAAAATGAGTTTGAAACCTTTAGCCTTCTAAAAGAATATTTACTAAACTTGATCAAACGACAGACTTCAACTAAAAGGGGAAAGCACTTAATAACTACTCCCTTTGTTCTCTTAGATTTGTATCAAAGAGAAAGTTGGTGTGGATAATGGTAATAAATGAAGAGAGGGAAAGAATTGTGTTGATGAAATCAAAAGAGTTAAAATGTATGGATGAGATTAATAGGAAGTGGTGGGTCATTGTCCAAATGTAGAAATGATGCAAATTAAGTGGGACGGACCAAAATAGGAAAATACATACAACAGAGTATGAGACAGAAAGAAAACCTTGTATCCCTATTTGTTTTCTATTCATATACTCAAGTAGAAAATACATACAACAGATTGAAATTTCAGAAATAGGAAAAAACTGTACTAAACCTCACCTTTACTGTCGCAATAAAAGGTAGAAATAAATCTCTCTGAAGACCACCTTCATAAAGATTATCTGGTGCACGATTTGAAGTAGCAACAAGAATCTAATATGCACAAGCAAAAATTGATTAGTTTGTGGAAAACGCACACTGGGAAATAGCAACTACTAAAGCTCCATATGCTTACAACACCATTGCTGAACAGATGCCCAAATAGGCGATTCAATATCAAGGCATCAGCCACATCAGTTACCTAGAAATCCAAAAAAATAAAGCAAATAATCAACGAATATAGCTCCAATTCAGGAAGCAGCTGAAATCACTAAGATATTTCTACACCACCACACGATCATACCATGAACTCATCGAGACATAACAAAATGGCATCATCTGATATCTCATCTGCAACAACATCAAGTGGATCTGCCACGCCTCTATGTCTCTGAAAGTGAACAAGAGTTTGCAATTTGACAAAATTACTTGAACCGAACTATCAAAATGAGATAACTAATCTTTATAAACTACAGCCAAGAACATAGACCAGGCCATTGAGAAACACGAAAAGGTAATTATTAAACCTATCATCTAAAACCAGTTTCACTATTCTGATTTCTGGTATGTAGTTAACAGCACCTACAATCTCATGTCTTAGTTTTAAAAAGCGCGAGACGCACCAAGGCGCAAAAGGTCCTTAGAGCCTAGGCGCAAAGGCACGGCAAAGGTGCGAACTTTTTGCAGGCAAGACACACTTTTTTGCTAAAAAGCTTAAAATCAATTGCTTAGGGGAGCAATTGGGGTTTTTCCTCCCCGAGGGGGTCTCAGGGGGTGAGTATTACTTCTATAAGGTTGATATTACTTCAAACATGACATTCTTATTTTAAAATCAACATGCTAGAAAACATTAATTATCTTGACAGTAAACACCACTTTAGCACCATAGGCGGATCTACATAATAACAATGGGTAGCATAGGCTACCCGTGTTTTTTTAAAAAAAAATTAATTTTCTATTTTTGTTACCTTATACTTCCTTCGTTTCACTATACTTGCTACATTTGATTTTTTTACGTAAAATAATATATTATTTTAATCATTTATATAATGAAATATGCGCATCTAAAATTTTTTAATAAAAGTATGCAATTAAACGATTCAAACAAGATCTCACTTGCATATATTTGTTCCTTGATCTCGTTGTAACTTGTAACTTATAAATTTGTACGATGCAATGTGGATGACATTTATTGCCCTTTCTATTTTATAGTAGCAGTGACATGCAATTATTATTGCGAGATTTTACTTATAGGTCAGCTTGGAGTAATGAAAAATTTTTGGGTTGTTCATTTTACAAATAGGACTGCTGAATTTTTTATTACTTTAATTCAACACATTGGTGCTACCCATGATTTTGAGTTCTAGATCCGCCAATTTTTAGCACATAACTAGTATAATGAGAATATGAAGATAATCACGGTTATTTTCTTCTTCTTCGCTAGCTTTTTCTCCTTAAAGAAGCAACAGTTTCTCGAGCTTTATATTCAAGTAAATTTGGGTTTCAAGTTTTATTTCTTTTCAAAGAAGGAGGCACACCGAGCACACAAGGCGCAAAGCACATCGAGGCGCTCCATGCGCACGATTCTTGTAGTGGGCTTTGCCACACCTAGCCGAGGAGTTATCAGCTGAGTTCGAGGCGCACAAGATGCAAAGCGAGGCACGCTTTTTAAAACTAAGTCAAATGTACAAGAAAAATGTTATGTAATCTGTAATTTCTCTTAATATTGGGCAAAGTGGAAGATCCGGTTTTCACGGACAATAAACAAGTAGAGCATTATCATTGATCATTAAAAAGTTAACCAGTGCCCTCTCCGATATAAGGATATAAAAAATGTTCTTGAGCATCACTACTATCCATAGGGTTCAATCAGTTTCCCAGTAGTTCTATTGAAATTAGATATTCTTTTCTCTATAATATAAAGTCGCCTCTTTGGTGTTTGCCTTTCAATTGCGTACCTTTCATCTTAACAGTTCAAAGAAGGATCAATTACCTGCAAACGGCTATGAACGTTGAGCATGAAGTCATGAAAATGTATCCTCTTTTTCCTCCAGGTGCTAGGTCTGCCAAAAGTTAAGACAATACATCTCTTTTAACAAGCAATCTAAGAAAAGAAGTAATCCGTATATCAATCAGATAAATATACATCTTGCAACATACAACTGAGTTTTCAGAAACATAAACCAAGCTTACAATTGATCGAAAAACAAATCCATTAACATTGTCTTCCCGGTGCCAACTCCACCATAAAGGTATAAACCTTTCACCGGAGAATAAGAAGACTGTGGAACAAAACGGGACCATAACCACCTACTCCTGCATTACAAAATCAAGCTTCAATAATTAAAATACTACTGAAAAAACACTCAATTTCCAAGCACGGAAATGAGTGATTAAAAAGTACAATATGAGAGTCAACAATTAGTGCAGTGTAACATAATTCGCAAGCTTATTTGCTTTTTAAATTCATGATTCGCTCAAATTTTTATAGCCCAAAACCAACCATAATTCGCTTTTTTGGATTCACAATTCGCAAGGAGATTAGCAAATCATGTGATACTGAGTCAGTGACTAGCCAACTAGGCAATTGCAGGCACATACCTCCCAGACTTTTCTGAGGTTGCATAACGATCTAATCGACATTCATTGGCCTTCTCAACAAGCTGATTATAAAGCCTCTGAAGCTCTCTCAACGTGTCGAGCTGCAGTAACCGTAATAAGAAGTTCAGACAACATCATAGAGAAAAGAGAACAGATTTGATTATAGTTCAAACCATAATAAGTTCAGATAACGGGCCAACGAAGGGGAAATACGATCAATTAAGGGAAACTTTCAGATTATAATTTCAAGATGCAATTATCGAAAAAAAATATACCTGACATAGATCACCATCGTATAGTTCACCTGCAGCGATTCGTCTTTCATATTCCACAAGAGGTCCTCCTTTAATGCCATCTGTACTACAACAAAGGAACAAAAATGTAATCAGGGATGTTCTTGCACAAACTCCATTAAAATTTGATCCAAAAATCCTTGAAAATGTTAATCTAGGAACAGAAAATGACCTCCATTAACGATTTGCACAGCTTCAACCGATAAAGCTCTTGATAGAATTGATTCCGGATGAGCAAATTTACAATTTTTATGATTTTGAACGATTCCACAAGTGTAATTGAATCTTTGATTCGCCAAATATCTTCTCTTTGTCAAACCAATAGCACAAATTTCCCCTTGGCACCTCAAAATCGATCGAAATGGGCGAATTGAGCGAGCCAATATTCTCATTTTCAAATGTCAACCAAATGTAGATCCAACAAAGTATAACCACACTAATAAAGTAAAATCTACAAGTGTATAGCTCAATGTATCACAATGACACAAAGTCCTGAAACAATACAAGAAAAATCACCAATACAAATTGCAAATTAGATTGTGTATTCATTAATACTCCACAATTAAGATTCTTCACAGTAAATAGTACATTATAAACTAATAAATTCCCTAAAATTCAGAAATTTCAACAGATTATGAGCAATCACAAGAAAATGAAAATGCAAACAAACAATATGATTATACAAGTTGCACACTTGTGCTATTAAACATGTAAGAGCATATTTTTTCTTAATTATATGTACTTTGTTCCTGCTACTAATTAACCCATTAAAATTTAAAATTACAATAATACAAAAAGCACCCACCTTCAGATTCCCAGAATTATTCAATTGATTTCATTTAATTTCAGTCTTACCCTTGTATTTTAAAAAAGAAAAGATTGTGTAATCAGATTATAAACAATATCATCAAAGAAACCAAATATAAATATCCCGAGTAAAATTATGAAATTCATTGAGCTTCAAAACAAGATCAAACTGCAGCATCCCAATAATTATTATTATTGATAATCACCGAATAACAAAAAATGGGAAAATAACAGAAATATAAATTCTGAAAAAGGGTTAAAAGCCAGAAAGCAGAGATAAAAATAAAAATAAAAAAAAACGCATACCTACTTGCTCAATAGTCAATACAACCCAGAAAGCAGAGAAAATGGATAATAACAACCCAGAAGAGGAATCGGAAAAAAAGGGATAATCTTTGTTGAAGTAAAAGATTAAAATTGGATAAAAATTCCAACTTGGATGGAGGTAAAAAGAAAAAATTACAGAATCCAAAAGAGGAAAGACTAAATAGTCAAAAACCCAGAAAACGTTGGGAAGAAGATCAAGAGGAAAGACTATACAAAATCAATCAATTGAGTTTATTTTGACGAGGAAACCAATATGATTATACTTCCTATTATGTGTTTTTTCATATTTTAATATTTATTTTTCTACTTGCACCAAATACCTAATTTCTTAATTGGGACCGTCTCACCTAAAACGGTCTTAATATTAATTGGTTCAATTTTAAATTTCTTAAAATTTAATGAAAAAACTATTTTTATGTAGTTAACTCTATGTAAGTTTAACTTTTAAGCTGCTTGTATGGGCCCGTCTCACAGTGAGACAGTTTTATACAAGACTTGCTGGTGTTTAATATTTTGAAAATATGTCGAGTCCAATAAAAAAATAAAAAATTCTTTTTTCCATGTAGAACAAAAAGACATTCAATTATAATAAAATGGCATATAAATGATTACCATGAAGCTCAATTTTAGAAGTATTTATTCAGATTTTCGGGTTAATTTCGAGTCAGGTATTTCAGGTCGATACAAAATTGACTCTTGTGATCATATTAATTTTTATATAATTGTGAATTCACTAATTTTTTATTGAGACAGTCTTATCATAAAAGGAGCTCAATTGGATCAGCGCAAACACTAAAAAAAAACTAATGCTCTATACAATTTAAATTTCATTGTTTTTTTTAATGTTTTATCATTAATGGATTGATAGTATAGGCTTGTCTCACAGTGAACGATCTTATATAAAACTTATTTTTGTAAATTTATTTTCAAATTAAGTCAATATAAATTCGATTACACGGTGGAGTATTATCAAATGGTGGAGTATATTTCCAAAACCTCAAGTCAATCCCAACAATTATTGAATAAAAATGTTTTTTTATTAATTTTAGAAACACGTTTTTCTGCCCAGTTTAGTTGGAAGAGGCATGGCCCATGAGAGAAGGAAGGTTAGGTTTGGGAAGGTGTGTTTTGTCTTTCTATTTAAGTTATAAATGATGAAAACTGAAATTAAATCTTGTTGGTCCCACCAACCAATTAGCTAATCGCCACAAACAAACACTTTCTTCAAGGGCACTCAAGTTTGAATATTCTAAAGTGATAATCTGATGCTCCCTATTGCCTCAGTTTGCTGCATTTAGTGGCTTTTACAATAGATTTTTCTTTGTTTATAATAGTCTTACTAGTGCAAGACTACAAGTGTCAATTCCCTTAATTTGGAGTTTATTTTGATTATTTATAGTTTGTTTTATGGGTTCTAAATCGAAAAATAAAGTTAAGTGTGTAAGAAAATACAACGAGTTAAGATTTAGATTACTTCATAAGGTGATCAAGGAGGTGCATATAGAATACCTTGAACAAAGCAAGAAGGTGCACAATAATTGCCTTGGTTCATGTCTTAAATGAGGCAAGAGGAAGGAAGGAATGTGTCTTGTACTGCACACGAAGAAGTCAAAGAATGATCTGGAGATGGTGCTCTTCCGAGCACCCTGGTGCAGAACAAAATGTGGGTTTTTGTTTTAAGCTTGCTTGGGGGGCAAGTATTGAGCCTTTACGTTACGGTTATTCTAACTTGTTTAGGGGCTACATAAGAATCCTAAATCAAATTACAATGTATTTAAGAGTCTAATACATAGAACGCAACTAAAGTTGAGTGCTAAGAGAGCTCTTTCTTTGTATTAGAGTTAGTTTCCATTAACGGTAAAAACTTTGTATTTGAAAGATTGTTCTCAACGTATGAGGGTTAGAGTATATAACATATCCCGGGGTCTCAACCATTAGCTTAAACTTTTGGTTGAATTAGTTCCTTAATATGGTATCATAGTCAACGTGACAAGAGGTTACGGGTTCGAATCTCAACTACCCCTCATTTAAAGTGGAATATTTAGTGCCAGATATGAGGAGGGTCTGTGCTGCATCTACACTTCTAACCCAAAGGGCTCTCGTGTGAGAGGGTGTGTTAAAGTATATAACATGTCCTTGGGTCTTAACCATCAGTTTAAGCTTTTGGGTTGAATTGGTTCCTTGACGGGTTGAGTTATTAATTTACATTGTTTACTAACAATATACAATTTAGTCAAACCTGGAGATATTATTCACAGTGTAGGCACCCCCAAAGTCCTCTCTTTTATTCACCAGCTCCAATCAGACTCCTCAAATATTGGTCATGTATAGCAAACACAGTGAATTGAACAAAGCGGTAATAATTCTTAGTCAATTGAGACACATAAATTAAATTGCATTGTAAAGACGAAATATAAAGAGCATGATCAAGAATTAAGGTGTTTGACAAAACACTTGGCCTTCCTTAGTAATAAGAACTTGTTGCTCATTCGCTAAATCAACACAAAAAGTAATAATAGAGAGAGTATTCCTCAAGTGCGTGGCATCTCCGGAGACATGGTGTGAAGCCCCAAGGAGAATGCGAGGAAGACTCACTAGTCATGTGATCAAGTTGTTGTTTATCAATCATGATCAAGAGCAATTGTAGTTCATGAGGACATATATTAACTAAGGAACCATGAGTATTCCCAAATACACGGGACCCTTCCTTGGTATAGGAATGCTACCCAAAACAAACATTACCTTTGATAGTGGAACCTTTTACCATGACAAGTTGTATAGGAGGATTCCCATACCACTTTGGATACCCATAAATTTTGATACAAGAAGTCACATCACAACCTAATGTGAACAAAACAATTGGGATTTATGAATTTTATCAAACCGAGTCTTAGAAGTTAATACAATCACTTTAGGCAACAAAGATAATAAAAGTAAACTAGAAAAATCTAGGACATTAAAAAATATTAACATAGAAGTATCAAAATATTAGTAAAGAATAAAAAATAAATCTAGCTAGGCAGAATTTAGAGAAATAAAGTGTAATAATATCCATAAAATGGCAAAATATAAACCGACAATCGTCATCATCATCATTCTACTCAGTATATCTCGATCATAGAAAACTAAGGTCAGGGTCTAGGGAGGGAGAAACGGCGGCAACTCATACCCATAAAGAAGAGCGCGGCCAAAGGAGTCCCCCGACTCGAGAAATCATAATTAATGCAAAACTCTATAAAATCGCCATGTGGAATTTTCCAGTTTTTTTATAATATTGTATAATTTTGACCGACGGTAACCTACTATAAATAGGTGATGCATAGGTGATGTAAGAATGACAAGTAAAAACCAATCAATAAAGTGCTCGTTATTCGATTCCAATACTCCCAATTCTATAATTTCCTTACATAATATAAAATCAATATTTCCTAGGAAAGATGGCTTGTGTGTGAACCTCCTCCTTGGCTGCCTTCTCTCAAAGTAACTTATGCCTCATCAATGGCGCAAACAATAGCTTAGAGATCATCATTCACACTAATAAGAAACTAGGGAAAGTTTCTTCGTCACGATCTGCAGCAAGTCAGGAAATTTACTAGCCACTCTTACAAAATCTTAGAGGTTTGAATTGAAGAAAATCATCAAACAATCCCATTGTTTTGGTATAATTGTCCAACATAATGTTTTTCAATTATTTACAGTCTATGATCTCGCCACAAAATTGTTGCTAGAGTTGTTCCACAAAGGCGGGTCAACCTAACAGGTCAAGGGTCGAGTCATAATTTTAACAGGTTATTAGCGGGTCGTGTTAATAACGGGACGAGTCGTTAACGGGCTTTGATGTAAAGGGTCGGGTCAGACCGAATCGAATAATTATAAGAATTGGTTGTGGAAAAAAAATTTACCACTTTTTTTAATATTTTATATCATATTTTATATATAAGTGGATTGACCCACTGGCCATTAATTTAAAATTAAAAAACTATTTTATGAACTTTTAAAAAACGGGTCAAAGTGGGTTGGATTTAATCATGCTTTTGACCTGCCCAGATCCGTTTAATATTTGACATGATCTGGCCTGACCCAACCCATTTAAATTTCGCCCCAACCCGACCCATTGAACACCTCTTCTTGCACACAAAGGACCAATTGTAATTCGATATTTCTTAGCCCAGAAATCCCATAGTCATTGCTTGGCGTTGTAATGATAAGGAAGAGAGTAGGCTACCTTTGGATCCATCGAGCTGTTCAAATCTAACCCGAACCGAAAATCCGACCCGGAATCGAAAATTATCCGACCCGAAAAAATGTTAATTTTTTAGGTTTACCGAACCAGCATTATTTGAACCGATACTGCACTCGAACCGTTTCATAACTGAAAAAAACAAAATCGAACTCGAACTGCAACCGAATTTTATAACCGACATATAAACATTAATCGATGCTACCCGAACTCAACAGTGATCGACCCGAGTCAAATCCGACTTGAATTATGCACGTAACCGAATGCAACCTGACTAAAACCAATTAAGATCGAACTGTTTTTAACCCGAACTGATACAAACCCGAACCTATTATTAATCAAACTGTTATAAATCCGAATCAATTTTTCACCTAATTTCAGCAAATTAGATCTAATTTCAGTTTTCTAATTATGATTTTTTGAATATTTGAAAACTAATTTCTAATATTGAAACATTGTAAACAAGATTATCTATAAGTAAATAAGATTCCCCATGATATTGATATCAATTATAAACCAATAAGCACATTACAAAAACCTTAGAAACATACTGAAGTGGAACAATACAAGAACTTAGATGTTTCTTCAACACTTCAATCTAGACTTATCTTGCTTTCTAGTTACTCTTATGAGGTTATTATTATTAACTTATATATAAACATGTCGAATCGGATCAAAATCCTCGGATTGAGTCGAATCAGGGGCGGATTCGGACTGAATTACCATCCCTATATCTCACACCTCTATATACAAAGATCAACGACTTAGAATAAGTGATGTATCAACTGAGTAATATATTCATCAAATTGGACAATTAGTTATCTAAAATAATTTATTTGAATAATATAAATATTGTATATCAAATATTAAATATTTTTATTATTGAAATTGGTCAAATTGCATAATTTAGGCTATTTAATTCAAAGTAACAAAAAAGGTGGAGTATTAGTTTCATTTACTATAATAGATCGAATTACAATAAGTGAACTTTGAATTACGATCGATTATTAATAGCCTATAAATTACTTTAGTTTAGAATATTCAAGATCAGTAATAAGTAATAACGTTGAGTTAATTGTCAATGATAGTCTATAACTATAAGATAGTTTGTATTAGTTTCATTCACTCCAATAGGTCTAGTTCCGAACATTATTAAGCTATAAATTAAATACGATTAATTATTAGTGTAATAGATTTATTAGTTTAAAGTATTCAAGGTCACTAATAAGTATAAATACATAATATCATATAAAATGGTTATGATTACTTGATTAATCTAATTCACTTTATTATAATAAGTTTCAATTATCAAACTTAGAAATACGATCGATTATTAGTGTAATAGAGTAATGTATATTCTAATAGCTTATACTCTTTCTAATTAAAAACAAATATCTCATTTGAAATTTGCATAAATTCTCCCTCTAGTAATATATTCTAAATTTCTAATAAGTTAGTAACAAGCCTCAAAAGAAATCCAGAGAATTACTTTAAATTTGAGGGACTATTAATTTAGAGTACTCAATAACACTAATAAGTCTAAGTATGTAATAGCCTATAAGTTTTATATATATATATATATATATATATATATGTATATATATATATATATATATATACATATACATATACATATACATATACACACACACACACACACATATATATATATATAATATATATATATATATATATATATATATATATATATATATATATATATATATATATATATATATATATATATATATGTATATATACATATATATATACACACACACACATATATATATATATAAACTAATTGAAATAAATTGATCTGCTATATCTGATAAAACAATCGGTAATTATTTATTGTTAGTATATGAGCATACATCAATTAAAAACCCAACTATTAACTTATGTCGATATTGACCCGATCAATAGTTGTCCGTAACCGATAACTACTCGAAAAATAAAGCTCGAACCCGATTTGTGCCCAAAAAAACCGAACTAATGTTAGACCGATGACAACCCGAGCTCGATTGACAGCGACTCGAATTTCAACCGATAACAAACCAGTTTGTACCCGATAATGCGAACAATCGTTGTTAAACCGACCGGTAACTAACCGATCTGACCCGAGTATGACCCGTTGTTGCATACAACCGAAAATTTACCGATTCGAAATCCGACCGAGCCGAATTACACCCGTTCGAAATCGACCCGATGACCGGAATAAACATCACTAGATCCATGCTTTTTAACGTCCATGAAACAAGCATAAAAGTTACGGTCTCCAATCAAGGCTTTTTATTTAAGAGGTTTAGATGTTACCGTCAATGGAGAATAATTTACCTTGGGATTTTAAAGTAAGAGCCATTGCCCAAGACCATGCCAAGTAATTTTCACCACGCAATGATATGTGAGTAATGAGATTTTCAATTGATCATCAAAGCAAGAGGTATAACTGATAGATCAAGCTTCTCGTCAGCGTCCATGGTAATTGCTCAACAACACTCGTTTGAGGATGAAGAGAAAAGAAATTGTAAAGGTAGGCGTGTGGTATGGCTCTAAAGAGCCAATGCAAGAGGAAGATAAATGTTGTGTATTCAATCAAATGCCTTAATACAAGGAGTGATTTATAACCCTTATGCCCCATATAATAGTCAGTATTAAATGGTGGTAATGATAACGAAAAATTAACGTAATTTTGATAAGAATATCTCTTGAAAAATTTAATTATCATGCTTGATCTCCCTCAACTGTCAACATATAATCTCATTTTCTTCTCAAAATTTATTTCAATATATTACCATTTAAAAATATATCTATATTAGGTGATAATGGAATATTATGAAAAAAAAATTTATAATCAAAGTTTCATAACCATGAAAATGATGATACAAATGATAAAAATTTACAATATAAATCCATTTTAACCATTTAATACTAATAACCTAACGGACCATTAATATACATTTCTATAGAATATTGCATTGAATTACCTATAATACAAAGATAAAGCAATTATAGAAAGGAAAGTTGAACAAGATACAAAGAAGGGAATAATGAGAAAATACGAAGATATATATACTTCATGCCTTATCATGGGTGGTTCTGGAGTGTGCGAGGTGAACCATCAAATTTAAAGGGTCTCATATAAAATAATCATACCTAAATGTGTTGAAATTTCACATTGGGAATTTAGAATTATTTGCGACCTGAATATGTTGAAAATAAAAAAGTGACACAACAGACTAATTATTGCAATTAACAACTAGATCAAAAGCTTAATCTTGGATTAATAGATTGTATCATAGCACTTTGTTCCACAAGAACTAGATAACTATATTTGTTGGGCAATATTAGTGATAGTAATTTATTAGGTGTTACATTTTTAGCATTAGATGTAGCCATAGCAATGATTTTATGGGAGTTGGGTATTTAATAAAACATCTTAATGCAATGATGTTTAAATAAGTAAAGAGAAAAAAAAAAACCATAGGTAATAGGGATGATGTGAAATCAAATTCTTAACTTTTATTTGATAGAAATTAGCCTTATAATACGGTATTAATATCTTGAAAAAATTATCAAGAAAAATTAATTTTTCACTCATTTTCCTAAATAATTTTAACTTTTAATTAATTTTAAATAATTTCAATTTTTGAGTAACTTAACCCAAAATATTGTTCCACAAATGTTAACTTGTTATTATAGGTTAACTTTCTTAAAAATAAAAAAATAATAAAAAATACTAAAAATTAAAAATTAAATTAAAATTAAAATCAAAGAGACGACTCAAAACAAAGAGCCACATTCTTATTTTCTCTTTGATTTGTATTAATTAGGCTATTTAACCCATATATTTAGTGCATCTCTCGGCGAATATATTTAGTGCATCTCTCGGCGAAACCTGTCATTCGTAACAATTTGTGAAACAACCATATGAAAACCAACTAGAACTCCCCTTCCACTTCCCCTTCCCCTTTCCCACTGCCACCTCATGTTCACTGTCGTCTACCCGCCCTGCCACCCTACTTCCATCGTGCCTCCTAACAGGCCACCACAATCTCTTCCCTCAACTTACAAACAACTACCCATCACCTATCCAAAATGCAAGAGATTGACCTAATCAAATCCTAACTCATTCCACAAATGAGGACATTCACAAACTAATGTTAATTTGAATGTAACTGACTTCACTGATTTCAGTAATTTCAGCAATCATATCAATTCAAAACATCAATTGAATTCAACCCAAACACATAATTTTTCCAAGAAAATGACATACTTAATACTCAAAAAATCTATCATGAAATATTCTGGAAAAAAAAGTAGAAAACATTAATAGAATAATAAAATTTCTTCACCAACATAAATATATAACTGGATGCTTTCGATTTCACATACAATTATGTGAATTTCAAACAACGAAATTATATTAATGAAAGAGAGAAAGTGATGGGAGATATGAAGGGGGGAGGGGGAGAAGGGGGTTGGTGGTGGTGATGGTGACCAAGTTTAAGGTTTTGAGGTACGTGATGGTGGATGGAAGAGCAAGGTTATCGGAGCATGAGGTGGGAGAAGGGTGGCAATGCATGTAGGAAAGTATTATATTTAGTGAATATAGATTATTATGTGTAATTAATAAATATTCTGTTTATATTTTGTTTCCGTGATTAACCTCATTATTCATGTATAACCATAGGCTGTTTTTTCTTTTAATCAATAATAAAAAATCAGTATTTACTAATTCAAACCTATTCTCAACTTTATTTTTTCGGATATTTCATGATATACCACTGAGTTTCTTCGAAATTCACCATATACCACACGAAATGTTTTAATTCACCATATACCATTGAGTTTACGTCCGTTAGTACAGAATACCATTAATGACACAGGTGGTCGTGACTGAATTTCACACAAAGTTCGCTAATTCGGTGGATTAAGCATACGCAAGGTACCTATCCTTATCCATTTGCATTTCGAGTTCTGATTTTGTATTTTTTTTTTTGCAAAATTGAGTTAGGGTTAGGGTTAAGTGTGATAAGTTGCATGCGAATTTGAATTATGTTAAAGTGATGTGTTTTTGTTTTTCATGCAATTTATAATTTAGATTGTGATGTAATGTGTTGTTGGTAAATGTTGTTAGGATGAGTACAATGTGGTTGTTAGTTCGTGCTCCAGGGAGTACTTTTGATGTGAGGGTGGATGACACTGATAAGATCAATTTGATAGAGTTAATTGAGTATATGTTTGAGGATTCAGTGAAACAGAACGTATAACTCCCTAAATACTTCACCCTGTTTGTCACTAAACCTAGAACAAATCGTAAGTTAGAGTTAGTTGATGATGGGGCAATGTTAAAAATGTGGGAGTGGAATGAAGGGAATAGTGAAGTTGAAGTGTTTATAGAAGAGACAGAAATACCATCCCTTGTGTTTCAATCTGCAGAAGCTAGTTGGGAAAAAACTTTGAAGAATAGAGCTGAAAATATTAGGCTAATGGAGGAAGAGAATAGAAGGATGGTAGAGGAAGAAGAAGCTGAGGAGCAGCTTTTGGCCCAGCAGGCATATACTGTGGCCGTAGAGGTCCCTGTTTTGAATGTTGATGATGATGGGAATATGTAAGAGTGTTTACTACCCCAGCAGCAGATGAGGTTTTTCCAGGAGATTCACAACCTCAACCCTCACAACCTCAACCCTCACAACCTCAACCATCTCAACCAAATAACCCTCCAAGAAGTAAAAAGCTTACTCCAAAGAAGAAAGAAAATACCCCTGCATAGTCAACCCAACAGCAGCCTAGGCAACCAACCCAGCCCAAAGAACAAACCAGGCTTAAACCCAAAGAGTGGAGGGTGCCTAGAAGCACTGCTGTTAAGTTTGGCCTTGATGTTGGCAAGAAAACTGCAGCAGGGAGACATATCAACACTAGGGGCAAGAAAACCCAAAGAGTGGTTGAAGAAATTGATGTTGAGTTTGATGCTTGGCCTTCTGATGATAGTGAAGATGGTGATTATGAAGCTTCTGATGTTGAGGTTGATTCTGATATGGAGTTGGACAGTGAGAATGATTGTGAGAGAAGAAGATGATCGTGATAATGTACATGAGAAGACCTTTGGGGATTACTTAGATGGGTCTCATGTGTTAGACAAAATGTACAAAAATGGTAAAATCTGGTCTCAATTACCATTTGGATCCATTGTTCTTGATGAGTGGTTGATATTTGAAACCAAAACACAGTTTCTAGATGTATTCAGAGATTACTGCATACAAGAGGGCTTCTCTGTTTCAGTTGACCATGTTGACAGTAAGAGGTACATAGCAAGGTGTTTGATGAGGGATTGCACTTGGAGGATTCATGCTTCAGTTCTAAGAGACAAAGTCAGTTGGGCCAAAAAGAAGCTAGAAGGAGAGCATGCAACTTGTGGGAGACTGGAAGAGAATCCTATGGTCTCTTCAGTATGGCTATGCAGACAATTGTTACAAGACTTAGAGGCAAACCTAGATGACCCAGTTGATTCATAGCAGAGGTTGTGCATAGAAAGGTACAAGATCCATGTGAAGTTGAGATTGTTATACAAAGTGAAGAGTTTAGCGAGGGAGCAATTACATGGTGGGTTTTCTGAGTCCTATCCAACTCTTCCAAAATATGTTGAAATGATAAAGCCCACAAATCCTGAGTCTTATGCTCTGATTACATGGACTGACAGTTTGCAATTTAAGGCCTGTTTCTTATCTTTTGCAGCTCAAGTGAAAGGATTCGTAGGTGGTTGTAGACCTATCATAAGAATAGATGGTGCACATTTAAGTGGATATTACAAAGGGGTTATGCTCACTGCAGTTGCAATAGATGGGAATAAAGAGATTTTTGTGTTAGCCTATGAGATTGTTGACACAGAGAGCATAGATTCCTGGACTTATTTTTTCAGAAACTTGAGGAGCTTGTTTGCTCAGTATGAATCTCAGAAAGAAGACTGGACTTTTATCAGTGACAGGATGAGGGTAAGATTTTTATTTGTCTTTAATTTGAGATTATGAAGCTGTTTATTAACTTAGTCTTGTTTTTTAGGGAGTTGAATCAGCATTGTTTGAGGTGTTCCCAAGAGCTACGAGGAGAATATGCTGCCAGCATTTGTACTCAAATTGCAAGGCTGCAGGATGGAGTGGGGCAACATTTCATAAGATGTTTTGGATTGCGGCAAATGCCTACAATGAGTACGTTTTTGAAAAAGCTATGTCCAAGATAAAAGATTTTGATGCAGCAGCATATGACTATCTCAAAAATGTAGAAGAGCAGTGGAGTGTGCACATGCTTGACAGGACAGTTTGTTGTGATCATAACACAACAAACTTCGTAGAGTCATTCAATGCAATAACAAAGGCCAACAGGGACATGCCTGTGTTGACATTGCTGGAAGGTAAATTTGTGTCCCTGTTTTGCTCATTTAAATGCAAAAAAAATTGTTGTTACTTACTGTGATTTTTTTTTTTGGTTTTTTAAATAATTAAGATGTCAGGAATTGGTGCATGAAAAGGATGGGTTCCAGGTTCGATAAAGCAGTAAGCATGGAACCTAATGATCTAACAGAGCATGCAAAGGGGTGCTGGCGACTAGGACTGATGATTCTAGGTTCTGCCATGTCACTGCAGCTGGTGGCGGAGAGTTTGAGGTGAGGGATGGCCATGTCAAGTTCCCTGTCACCCTTGGAAATATAGCTTGTGGGTGTGGGAAATGGCAAGGATCAGAGATCCCTTGCAAGCATGGGCTAAAGGTCATTTACAACCAGAGACTTGATCCTAGAGACTTTGTCTCACCTTTCTACAAAGGGTTGCTTACAAACTCACTTATGGAGACCACATCCACCCCATGACTGGCTGTCACCCTTGGAAATATAACTTGTGGGTGTGGGAAATGGCAAGGATCAGAGATCTCTTGCAAGCATGGGCTAAAGGTCATTTAGAACCAGAGACTTGATCCTAGAGACTTTGTCTCACCTTTCTACAAGGGGTTGCTTACAAACTCACTTATGGAGACCACATCCACCCCATGACTGATCCAACTCACTGGCCTTCACTAGAAGTGCCAGAAATTGCACCACCCCAAGGGAAAAGAAATGCTTGCAGACCACCTAATCAAAGGAGAAGAGCTGCTCATGAAGCAAAAAAAGGAAAGAGGCATAAGAATAACAAATACAGCCTATATAAGGAACTAGGCCACAATGCAGTGACATGCAAGGCAAAATAGGCATCATCAAAGAAGGCAGCATATGCAGCTTCCTCTTTACAGCAAAGCAACACTAGGAGAAGAGAAAGGCTACTACTTAGCATTGTTTAGTGTCATTTTTTTAGTAAATATTATTTATTGTCAAGTTGTTTTTGAACAAAATATTAACTACTTGGTTTGTATGACACTTCTTTTGTTTATCATAATTCTAACGGGTATATTTTTTGAAAAAAATGGTATTTGACGCAAATAAAAAAAGTAAATGGTATAGGGTGAATTACTAATTTACCAGAAACGACACACTAACGGCAGTTGTCATTGATGGTATTCTTTGCTAACGGACAAAAACTCAATTGTATATGGTGAATTAGAATATTTTGTATGGTATATGATGAATTTCAAAGAAACTCAGTGGTATATTATGAAATATCCGTTATTTTCGCAATTAATATTATCATGTATCAGAGCGAGCGATAAGTTGAGATCTAGGATCCGACAACCATCTGGATACTCATCATCTACCGATTTATCTTACCTACAATGGAGACAATCGAACGTTCTCTAGCACAAGACAAACCAAAAGTTTTGTTGGAACCACAAAGGTTCAACACCCATAACTTACTCTGTATCGGACAAATGTTCTCGGTACCCAACTTTAAACAACCAAAAACCACCAAACCGTCAAACAAAAAACTCCACGACAACCGTGAATTACCATGTCTCTTTTTAACCGATCGGTAAAATACTCACTTCGGCAAAATTGGTGGGGGGCGTCGCAGCATCGATCGACTGCCACCGAAGGATCCGGCGACCGAGACCGGCGGCCAAGCCTCTCTTGCCGCGGCACCACCACCACCGGGAGATACAGACACTTGCTTAAAATGGGTAAGAACAAGGATGAATGGTAAAAGAGAGAAACTTAAAGAACAAGAGAGAGAGGAAGGAAAATCAGATATGGACTTTTATGCAACATGCTTAGAAATGGCAAGATTGAATGTTGATGGTCACGAAAAATAAGATGGAAAAAAATCAGCCTTGGCAAATAAGGCAACTTTGTCTCAAAACCCTTTTTATACCAAGACACCAAAAATAACCCAAAAAAATCCTTCCCATACCCATAAAATTGAACCGGCCCACATCCCACAATCAGCCCACAGAGTATATTCTTCAAAGCCCAATGCTGATTTTCAAAGTATGGGTTTGATTTGCACACCACATTCATCTTCTGGATTTTTGATTGTGGGGCAACCGACACAATGACTTACGATTCCTCTTATCATCTCAATATTACACCAACCACCCATGTTCAAATTTAAACTGACAATGAGGATTGTGTTGCTATTACTAAGACTAGAACTGTTGAAATTTCTCCCTCCCTTAATCTACAAAATTGTCTTTTAATTCCAAACTTAGCTCATAAACTTTTATCTGTTAGTTAATTGACTAAAGATATGTTAGTCAATTGACTAAAGATCTTAATTGCATTATTATTATGCCTTCCACTGATTGTGTTGTGCAGGATGCTTAGACTGGAAAAATCATTGGACGTGGTACTGAACGAGGAGGTTTGTATTATGTGGATGAGACGACTCACAAAGGTCAAGTTATGCTTACTCGTGGATCTCCTGATTATCACCCCTGAATGTGGCATCGACGTCTGGGTCACCCCTCTTTAACATACCTTAAACATTTATTTCCGTCTTTTAAAAACACTTATCTGTCACTTGATTGTGAAACTTGCGTTTTACCAAAAAGTCATAAACATTCATATTTGCTTAGTGTAACCCATAGTACTTTTCTTTAATACATTCTGATGTGTGGGGGCCTGCTCCAGATCTTGGTACTCATAAATTTTCATACTATGTCTGTAACAAGAGCCACAATCTCGATACATAATTAACATTTAATAATAATGTTTAATACAAAAATATTGCAGAAGTCTCAAAATGCGAAACTGTTAAAAACTTTAAATCAAAAAATTAAAACTGTTTAAAACAAAAGTAAAATATTATTACCTCTGATAAGAAATATTGTTTGCTCAAAAAGAAAAAAAAACATCATCATCAGGTCATCAATAAAGATACAAAAAGTAGCTAAGTTCTAGATAAATAGTAATTGCTGCGGCCTGGATCAGAACTGAACTAAATCCTGCAAAATGCTGCCATCCATGATACGGATGACAGCTGATTGAATCGGTCAGCGCTTAACGCCGAGCATAACTTCCTATCTAGCTCAAAATACGGAAATTATATGCTACATTTACAAAATAATAATTTAAGTACGAACTTATATTTAATTAACACCACCGTATACTTTTACCATGTTCTTTTTCGGTTACATACTTTTAAGTCATTAAGATACCATTCTCGATCCTGACAGAAGTACGTTACTGCCAATACAATTCGGTAATCTTAACACTTGAGTAAGTTTATTTGGTTAATACTCACAACCGTACCATGCATCATAGCATCAACACTAATCAAGTTTATCATTGATCAACAAGCAAACCAATATGACACCTGATATATATAAGGGTCTGGTTAGGTGAGGACCGTAGTCCTAAACCCCAACTGTGGTGGGTGTCGTCACACCTCCAATACAATATTTATGCTCGAGCTCTACAGGATAGGTAGCGAACCCCCTGTCTTACACCGCATTTTACGTGCCAGCCAACACGGACGCCGGGATTTTACATGCCGGTCCATGGTACGACATTACTTTACTATCAGGGTCATTCAATCAATACATTTCACACAAGTACATCACATTTTTATTACTACAAGTTGATTTGAATTTGACTTTGACCAACCTAGGTGGTAACTTCATTTATTTAATATAATTCTTAATCATAACGTTTAACTTACCTTTACGTCTTTATATGTTCATTACTTAATTTTTACACATTAAATTTTATTTATAACTTTATTTTAATAGCTCACTAAATTCACACGTAATAGTCTTCAAATTAGTGTTTTCCACAAGTAGCTACTAAAATCTATTACTCTTGAAATAAGTTCCCAAAATCAAAATTTCCAACTTTAAAATAAATAAAACTTTATTCTCCTCACAAAATCAAACATTCTAAGTAAAATTCAAGTTAAACTGCAACTTTTGGCTAAGTTTTCAAAATTCAACAAGTTCACCAAAAATAATTATTTCAAGTTTGGAAAAACAAACAAACTTATTAGATTCGCAAAAATCAACATTCTAGTTATAAAACAAATAAAACTTATAATTTCACAAAAATCAATATTTCACACATTGTTTAAGAACAAGTTTACAAAAAATACTTTTACATCTTTTTATATAAATTTTGGTCAAATAGTTAGCAAATAAAATATTATTTTGTACTAAATAGTAACTAAATGTCACAAAAGTTATTTTTTTTAATTATGAAATCTCATATATTCAAGAAAATCACTTTAATATTTAATAACTTATAAAGCTTTCTCAAAAATGACTTTTAAGATTTTATTTTAATATTATCACAAAATAGCTTATAATAATATAAAAAAATAAATCAAACTCTTTTTCTTTTTAATATGATAATGGTTGAATGGCCTATGAGTATTTTGGGGCCTTTTCACTAACAAAACAACTTCATTTAATTTATTATAGTAAATTCTAGATTTAAATAATTAACATAACCACTAAAAAAAAAAAAAAAAAAAACTTTACGCAATAACTTAAAAATTTACTATAACATTAAGGATAAACTTAAATCTCAGAATAAAGTTTAATAACAATATTCTTAATATAATCATACTTAGTAAAATACGTTCATAAAATAACTTACTACCTTATAAACTAGTTTGAAAGCTAACATAAACATATTAATAAAAATTCTAACATAAAACAAATTCTTAAATATAATAACATTTCTAATGTAACACATAACTCATAAAAATACCAGCACTAGTTTATAACATAAATCATACTTAATATCACTAGAACATAATTTTGCACCCAACTTCCTAAACTTGTTCAAAGATTATTAAATTAACATACTAAAAATACTTTTAGCATACACATACTTAATATAATCTTGATCATAATTTCATTAAACTAACTTCCACTAAAATGTATCAACATACTTCGTACTTTGTATATTATAAAGTAAATATAATGTAAAATTCCACAAAAAGAGTAGGGTAAGAAGTTATACCATACTAACACCAAGGATTAGTACTAATTAGGAAAATAATAAGAAATAAGACCCTCCAAGATAGATAATAATGCTCCAAAAATAATTAATCCAAGCTCCCAAAATAATGATGATGATTTAAGCTAAATAAAGAGTGTTCTAAGCTCCATGTTCTTGAATTTCTTCAATTAATAAAGGTATTAATGTAGTAAGATTTTAATGAAGTGAAAATATAAGAAAGAATGTTAGAAAGATTTAATGATGGTGGTGTAAGTGATCTCATGGCTAAGGGGGATATTTATAATGGGTTTGTACAACTTTATAGTTCATTACATTGTATGAGAAAGAGTGTTAGGAGTATAGAAGAAGGTTAACATGTATAAATGATTAGAGTGTGTAAGTGAATGGGTAAGAGTTGGAGTGTGTAAGTGAATGTGTAAGAGTTGGAGTGTGTAAGTGAATGTGTAAGAGTTGGAGTGTGTAAGTGAATGTGTAAGAGTTTGGAGTGTAGAATAAGGTTAGCTTGTGTAAGGAAATGGTGATAGCTTGTGTAAGTGATGAACATCATGGGTTACCATAGAGAGGATTTTGGTTCATCAAATTTTTGTTTTAGTATGTACAAGTGAATATACTTTAAAATAATAGGTAAATTTGATCATAAAAATATGTATACTTAGTGTTAATAATAAAAATTCGACTCATTTTTATGTATAAAATAATTAAATCAAAATTTTAAGGTTAAAAATAATAAGTAGTAATGTTAGTTTAAGGAAGAAAGTTAAAACGTAACGTTTTACAAAACCGTGAATATAATAATAAAATTTAACTTTTCGTACTATAAAATAATAAAATAATATTTTAGTGCTTATGAAAAGATTTTAAACAAAATACTATTTTAAAGTTTAATATTTGAAAGAAATTACAAAATCGGAAAAGATTTAGGAATTAAAGATGGTTTGAAATGGATAATCAAAGGATTAGAGATTTGAATTGAAAATTCGAAATAATTAATCGGAAGATTAAAATTAAGAATTTTGAGTTTGTTACAATGTCTTATTTGTGGATGATTGTACCTGGTTATATTTTTTTAAACACAAATCTGAGGTTTTTTCAATTTTTGTTACCTTTTATAATTTGCTTCAAACTTAATTCAATGCTACACCTCAAATATTATGCTTTGACAATGGAGGGGAAATACATTAAAGTAGCCATGAAGCAATTCATTTCTGACCATGGGATGATCCATCAAACTTCTTGTCCTAACACTCCAAAACAAAATGGGGTTGCTGAATGCAAAAATCGCACCTTGCTTGAAATCACCCGAGCCCTCTTAATAGAGACCTATTCCCCTGCTTCTTTCTGGCCAGAAGCCCTTGCCACAGCTACCTACCTCACCAAACGCCTTCCTTCTAAACCTCTTAACTACAAAACTTCGCTTGCAACCTTGGGGTCTTTTGTTTCCCTTCCTTCCTCTCATTCTTTATCCCCTCATGTTATTAGGTGTATTGTTTATATTCATCTACCAAAACAGACTAGGACAAAACTTGAACCATGGGCTATTAAGTGTGTTTTTCTTGGCTATAGGGTAAATCAAAAGGGATACAGGTGTTTTGACCCTTTACACAATCGGATGTATACTACTATGGATTGTGATTTCTTTGAACAATTCTATTATTACCCCCAGCCTGGTCCTCAGGGGGAGAGAGTTAATGAAGACCTAAGATGGCTTATATGTCCAGTTGTGATTGATTCGGAACCAAAAGAGCAAGTAGGCGAGACCATCGATGTTGTTTCTGAAGACATAGTATCTCCTCTTCAACCCACTCCAGTTCTACCTATTGAGCATCCAGTCCTACCTATTGAGCTTCCTGAGCCGGAAGAGGTAAATTCTGATGTCCCTCAAGTGATTGATAATAACTTTGATAATGTTATCGATGTCGACATACCATGAGATATGATCCCGAATTTGAGGCAAGGAGATCGAGATATCCAGTTAGTAAAGAGAGTAATGAAAAATCTCTCACATTCAGCTGTGGCTTTCAATACAGCTCTTTACTCTAATGATGTGCCTAAAAATATTGAAGAAGCTCTTCGAGATCCAAAGTGAAAAAAGGCAATTGAAGAAAAAATCTCTACTCTCGATAAGAATGAAAATTGGGAGAAATGTGACTTGCCGAAAGGGAAGAAAACAGTAGGGTGCAGGTGGGTTTACTCAATCAAGTACCTAGCTGATGGGACCATTGAAAGGTATAAAGCTCGACTAGTAGCACAAGGGTATACTCAGACATATGGGATAGATTACTCCGAGACCTTCTCTCCAGTGGCCAAAATTGATACTATCCGAGTCATATTATCTATTAGTGCTAATAAAGATTGACCACTTCATTAATTTGACGTGAAAAATGCTTTCTTACATGGAACAATCGAATAAAAGGTGTATATGAAAGCTCCCCAGAGTTTTTCAAGTGGTTACAATCCAAGTGAAGGGTGTAAGTTGAAGAAAGCTCTTTATGGTTTAAAGCAGTCTCCAAGAGCGTGGTTTGGAAGATTCACTGTTGCAATGGTAAAGTTTGGGTATAAACAAAGCAATCAAACCATACTTTATTTCTTAAAAGCCAGAATAATCATATCACGTGTCTAATCATTACCGGAGATGAATTGCTAAAGGTATTACTAGAGTCATATGGCTAAGGAAACTTCTGAGTGAACTACACTTCCCACAGAAAAAGATGTGCTAGTTGTTCTGTGATAACAAAGCAGCAATCAGTATTTCGAGGAACTCGATTCAACATGATCGCACAAAACATGTAAAGATTGATAGACACTTCATAAAGAGAAATTGGAGAACAAGATCTTAAGTCTGCCTTTGTAAGAATATTAGTTGGCTGATCTTTTGATCTTATAAATGGAACACTTATGATCTTGTTCTCCAATTTCTCAACTTTATTTCTCCGCAATTAATCTTATCAATACAATGGGGTAAGAGAGGGAAAGTGGTGGCTACCAAGTAGTGGAAACTTTTTTATTTAAGCTTTAATTTCAAAGTATTTGGACAAATGAGTGTCACCCCAAACTATTTGGAAAAATAAGTTTATATGAAAAACAATGTCAAGGGCAGCGTTTTTGTACCCTAATGGGTTGGGAATTGGATTTTGAGTGGAAGGAAAAAACGCTGTCTTATGGAAAACGCTGCCCTTTCCTCAGCCTTAATTTTTTTTGTGTGAAAAAAAATTAATTAGAAAGTATGATTATACAAGGGTTTGAACTTTACTTTCTTGGCAATTCAAAGCTTGCACTAACCATTAAGCCAACTTAACATCTGTAAAATTATATTAAATATTAATGTTAATTAATATGAAAATAAGTTTCCAAAATTAAAGTTTCCAAAAGGCAATTAATATCAAACTTTGACTTTTACTTTAAAATCAAGAATAATATTGTTATCATTTAAAAACATTTTAATTTTTCTTTACTTAAATAATATTTCTAATTTGTAGTTGTAATGTTTTTAATTGATTTTTAATATTCTTTACTTGTAGTAATTAATATACAAAATTAAACTATAGTGATAGTCGTAATATTTTAATTTTTTAATATTTTAAATTTTTATTTATTGATATTTATATTATTAATATTCTTTAATATTCTTAATTTTAATTCATATTTTTAATACTCGTATTTTTAATATTGTTTAATATTCTTATTTTTTAATATTCTTAATTTTTATGAGCTTAAAGAACATTAATAATATAATCGTAATATTTTAATTTTTTAATATTTTACATTTTTATTTTTTAATATTTATATTATTAATATTCTTTAATATTATTAATTTTTAATTCATATTTTTTAATATACTTATTTTTTAATATTGTTTAATATTGTTATTTTTTAATATTCTTAATTTTTATGAGCTTAAAGAATATTCATAATATAATCGTAATATTTTAATTTTTTAATATTTTAAATTTTTATTTTTTAATATTTATATTATTAATATTCTTTAATATTATTAATTTTTAATTCATATTTTTTAATATTCGTATTTTTTAATATTTTTTTATATTCTTTATTTTTAATATTATTAATAATTTAAAAATTAAAAAATTACGAATATTAAAAAAATATGAGCATTAAAATATTACGACTATTAAAAAATATTAAAATAAAAATATTAAAAAAATATGAATATCTTTTTTTTAAAGCAAAAAAATAAGAATATTAATAATATAAATATTAATAAATATTAAAAGAATATTAATAATATAAATGTTAAAAAATATTAAAAAATAAGAATATTAAAAAAATATTTATATACTCTCTGCGTTCTCTAATGCTCTTCCCATTTGGTATATTCCACCTTAAGGAGAGAAAAACTTATTTAATGTTTTTGACACATATTTAGAAGATAAAATATATTCATGTGAGATCTAGTTAGATTTCGTCTTAATGCATACTTTTTTATCATGTATTTTTTATAATTTTTTATTATGTGTATTTAGAGATATTGAGGTTTAAAATTAGCATTGAAAAACTGTGCAAAAAGTAAATGGAAAGAACAAAAAGAAACGGAGAGAGTAATTAATATTCTTTAATGCTCATAAAAATTAAGAATATTAAAAAATATTAAAAAATATAAATTAAATTAAGAATATTAAAGATATAAATATTAAAAAATTAAAAATTAAGAATATTAAAAAATTAAAAGCCAATGTATGATATTAATAGACTTTTTGATACTTTCCATCTAGAAACTTAATTCTATATTAAATAACATTAATAGTAAAATAATTTCTATGAAATTAAGTTGGCTTAGTGGTTAGCATATGTTTTGGATTTCCAAGGGTCCTAGGTTTGAATCCTTGTATAATCAAACTTATTGATTTAATTTTTTTTACAAAAAAAAAAAGAGAAAATTAAAGGGGAGGAAAAACGTTGCTCTAAGCAGCGTTTTCCATGAAGCATGACAGCGTTTTCTCTTTGACCCAAAACCCACGGCATTTTTTTCATAAGCTTATTTTTACAAATAGTTTGGGAGACACCCATTTCCTCAAATACTTTTTAAACAAAGCTTAAATAAAAAAAGTTGGGTTTTTTGTTTTATTTTTACTTTTCAAATATATTTAAATTTCCTTTTTTTTTTGCCAATTCGACATGTGTACAATAGGTAACCGGTAATTCTGGTTCACCCTTAGCAAAGATCCTGTAAATTTTGGATTATCAATGGTTAATCACTTTTTTGAGGATATTTTTTGAGCTAAGGATTATGTGACTGCATCCGCTTTTATGAGTATGAGTTGTCGTCTTCCTTCCCTCCACAAATCCCTAATCTTAGTTTCTATGAGCGAAATACATTGAGCATGATGATAAGACGCGTCTCACAATCAAATCGTCTAAGAAAAACTTTTGTTAAATAAAAAACTTTTGAAACTTGCATGTTTTATGGCCAAATTGATGAGCTCCGAAACTCAATCATTCTATAATCACTTCTATCATAAAAATACCACAAATTGGTTTCACGATAAAATCATCTTTATTAGATTAACTCAATATACACTTAATGTCTTTAAGTGATTATTTACAATTTTAAAATGATTAATTAAAAAAATAAGTTAACTATACAAACTCGTCTCATGATAAGACGACCTCGTACGAGATCTATTGTACGTCTTATATGAGACCGTTTCACTAGCAGACTGTATTTTTGTGAATAAAGAATTAGTGTAAATAAATAAGAAATACAAATTCTTGTGTGAGACAGTCCTTTGAGAAAACATCTCTAATTGAACTGGCTCATGAAGAAAAAATGTAGAATAAGAGTATGTATTAAGTTTTAATTGGCTGAGCCTAAAAGATGTCTCTTAGAGAGACGGTGTCTTAGAAGACTGGCTGAATAAGAAAAGTACACTCCCTCCGTCCCATTTAATTTGCAGCATTTTTCAGTGGTTTGTCCCACTTAACTTGCATCATTTCTATTTTTGGGTGATAGCCTACCACTTTCTTTTAATCTCATCCATATATTTTAACACTTTTTTAATTTTATCCACACTATTAATCTTTCTCTTTATTTATTACTACATTCTTAAAAACACTCTCTTTCTTTTTGATGCACATCAAAGAGGACATAGGAAATACAAAATAGGAAAGAAGATCAAAGAAGACAATCAAAAACCAATAAAAATAGAAAGTTAAATAAAGGACAAATTAGGACCCACAATAAATCCATCACCCAAGGCCCAAACCTCCACAAAAATGACCGTTACATTCGAACTAAATTCCCACATTTCATATTTCAAATCTCAAAACATTTCAAATTCTATTTCCAGTTTTAATCCCATTAAAACACTCTGTCCTTTCCCTGTATTTCCATTCCCTTTCTACTAACCAAATCATTCACCCTTCTTCCAAAAAACCCTCTTTTTCTTTTTCATCTCCAATTCAAAAATGGTGTCAAAAATCACCAGAAGAACCCCAACAAAATCCATCAAAGATTGCCGTAAAAATGGCCGCCGCAAAAGAACTCCGATCAAATCATCTGCTTCTGTTGTAATCGCCACCATTAACGAATCTTTCTTCACTTGTCGTCGCCGTCTCGTTAAAATTTTCTCTAAAATCGTCAAAATTGCTACCCCTAAACGAAGCCCTAAAAAGCAAGGATTCAAAAAACTCAAAAAAACCCCAATCAAATCCAATGAATTTCTATTTCATCATCCGATCCCTGAATTCAAAATTGCCAAACCCCTGTTCTTCGGCCTTCCACCATTAGAAAACCCAGAAAAAATCACTGTTTTTCTCGATCTTGATGAGACTTTAATCCATTCTAGTGCAGACCCACCAGCAAAAACCTTTGATTTTGTTGTTCGCCCAACAATTGATGGAGAAACCATGAATTTTTATGTGTTAAAAAGACCTGGGGTTGATCAATTTCTTGAGTTTTTATCAAGGAGATTCGAAATTGTTGTGTTTACTGCAGGTTTGAGAGAGTATGCTTCCCTTGTTCTCGATGTTCTGGACAAAAATAAGGTGATAAATCATCGACTTTATAGGGATTCATGCAGAGAAATGGATGGGAAATATATCAAAGATCTGGCTCAAATGGGGAGAGATTTATGGAAGGTTGTTCTTGTTGATGATAATCCAAATTCATATGCATATCAACCAGAAAATGCCATTCAAATTAAGCCTTTTGTTGATGATTTAAATGATAATGAACTTAGCAAGTTGATTCAATTCTTTCAAGCTTCTGAAGGTGTTAAAGATATTAGGGATGCTATTAAGTTGTTTTCTAATGTGACTGTTAATCAACCAAATTTATTGGATTATTGAGTTTTTTTTAATAGTAGGTTTCTTTTTCATTTGTTTATGGGCGGGATATATTAACTACGATGATAGTTAGTTTTGCTTGATTTGTTGTAATGTTTTCATTTTTGATTTGGTTTTTTAGGATTAATTTCATTGAACATATTTTGTTCAATCATGCAATGATTTTCAACAAGAAATGAAATTTCCCTTATTTAAGTTTTTGTTGTTTCTTCTTCAAAGGAAAAATGACAAACTTTATGGAGGTCTTGTATAATTTTAAAAAATATTATATTTTTTAAAAAATTTTGTATCTTTACCACCTATATATATATAGAAGTACTAAGTAATTTTATATTGACACCCCTAAAATTTTGAAGCCGTGTACAGTGGTACATGGTAAACATTCTCATAATCTCTTATGTTCTTATTATTGGGTTAGTCTTTGATAGCTTCTACTGTTGGTTTTTTTTTTCTTTTTTCTTTCTGTTTTTGAATGAGTGAAAATTGTATGACAGTCTTCTTTTGTTAGGACATTAATGTTTGTTCGTGTTATTTAACACTGCGTCCCCTATATATGAAACATCCATAGTAATTGATTGAGTTCCCAAATACAAAATTGGCTTATTGAATTGTTTGAAATACTTATTATATTATGGTTATTAACATTATTCATCGTTCAAGTTTATTTTCCTACACATTACCTCTAATGTATATGAAAAAAATAATTAAGCGACATCTTGTTTGAATCATTTAATGCGTACTTTCATAATATTAACTTTTTATAATTTTTAGATGTCTATAGTTTAATATATAATTAATTAAATAACATACTTCTATTAAATTGTGTAAAAGTCAAATACAACAAATATAACAGAACGAAAAAATATACAGTAAATTATCTGATGGAATATAATAATAATATTAGCATAATATTACCTTATCTTAGTATCTTGTGTATCTCTTATTTTAGTATCTTGTATATCTCTTATTTTAGGTATCTCATGAACATTGTAACTATTTTGTTACCGTTCTTAGGGTTTTATGTCTCTATATTCAATGATTTACAATGAAATAAAAAATACAAATATCACTTTCATTATCTTTTGTGAAGTTGCCGATTATATTTGCAACTAAGGATTAATCAATAACAATCTTTGTTATTAGTTATAAAGGCAAAGTTACGTATATCTAACCCATCCGAATCCTACTTATGCAAGAAACATTTTTATAAGATGCAGCCGTGCAAGTAATGACATGATATTGAATTTAAAAAAAAAATGGTATTGATGCTAAAGTAGTTATGAGTAGGATGTGCAATAACCAAACCCGGACTAGAGCGGGAATAATCAAGATAAAAAAATGGACTGGTTTTGTTCGTTCTGGTTCAGGTTTAATCCGAATTTTCTTAGGTTCTGTCTTGTACAGACCAGTTGGATAGTATAAACTTCAGTTTCCAAACGATGTCAACCTAACTTTTAGTTTACGCATTTATAAGTATTTAAAGAAGAATGTCTTGTTGGACACTTTTAAGTGTTTATATTTCATATGTTTAATCTCTTCTTCTTTCCTTGATCTTTGTTTTATATTATCCTTTGAGTTTCTATTTTGATTCATATTTGCATTGTACAAAGTTGTAATTTTATTTCAATTGTAGTCAAGCTCGTAAAACGATAATTTAAGAATATACTCCTAATTTATTACTAATGTCCCATTAAATTTTTAGACACTATTCATCTCATATTTTTAATTTGTATTTGATTATTAATCTATAAGTTAAACATAATCAAGTAGAATCTTGTTTGATTCGTCTCAATGCAAGGATTATTTATATCAACTTTTCATAATTTTTAATTATGCACAATTAGAGATATTAAGGATTGAATAAGTGCATTAGATAGAATGCAAAAGGCAAATAAAACATTAGTAGTGAATTGGTGAGGGTATTTTATTATGTTTATAGCAATGCTTTTCTAACTAAGAAAGTTAGAACCAGTTGATCAAGACTAGGTTTTGAATGAAGATGCTCCTAGTGCTATTGAAGAGTCATTTTTTAATGAACAACCAACAATTAATATAAAATTTTACTAAATGTTTGTGAATAAAATATATGCCTAATTTTATATGGGTTAAAGTCTACTCACTAGAAAGCCTACTTAGAGCCTCTATATATATACTTCTTATGAGGTAAGTTAGGGGAATGATATTTTCATTAAGCAAAATTAAACATTATTTCACTAAAAGTACTACATTATATCATAGTAGCTTATACATGGGTATTAACTTGGGCGTCGGAGGCACCGCCCTCGGGGACCACCTGGGGTTGTTGGTGTTTATTTTCAGGTATTCAATGGTTTTCTAATCAATTACCATTTTACCACCACATCCACCCGATGGTAACCATTTATTTAATTGTTTCATGTATTTAACTAGAACACCAAATAACTCTCGAAATAATTAGTTTGTTCAGCTAGCTTAAAATCCAATAAAGGAATCCTATAGATCTACCTGATAAATACACCAATTGAAAATACCAAAAGACATCAATGACCAAAACCACTAATAAGTACGAAAGTTTTATTTTGGGATGATATCTCTGACTTCACACACAAGATAAACAATTAGCGTTTATTGATCCACTACACAATCAAAAATTGCCCTTGTTTGGAACCATACTCAAAATTAGAAAATTAGAGATTTGTAAGTAACTGCGGAGCAAAAATACACTAATTTTTATAAATTCTATTTATTTTATTTTATGGTATTTTGAAAGTTCAAGACTTTGATTTTAGTAAATTAAATAAAGTAAAAGGAATGTAAATTCATATTTAGACCCTTTTACCTGGTGACCAGATGCCATTGGGAACTTTACACTTTACAATTCCCAAAACCTTTCCTGGATGTAAGAACATACAAATCATTGCAATCAAACACTACCAACGTTTATCAGTACCCATAATTTAGGTTTTTCAAGTGCTAAAAAAAATTCTCCAAGTATTTAGGTTATAAATTAGGATCACTATTTATTATGTACAATTTGAGATATCTAAAATTTAATACTCTCTCCATCTCTAAGAATTTACAATATTATCAAATAAAACAAATATTAATAAATTTGTAAAAATCACCAACATGTATGAATAGGATTATAATTGATATAAATGGAAAATAGAAAAGATGAGAAATAAAAATTTTAAAAAATAGTGAAAACACTAATTAATAGAAATGTTACGATGTTAAAAGTCAAATAAAAAATAAAATATCACAATCAAAATCAATGTTCATTAACAATTACGTAAAAATCAAATAAGATATAGGTTTTATTAAATGTCATCACGTTTTTATTATGTCCCCTCCCTTAATATATAAATTGAATTTCCAGTATTGACCTTAACTCATTTCATACGTCTGTCTCTCTAACTTCTCTTTAGAAGAAATATTAATTAAATTAAAAAAATAAATGTTAATTAAAATAAAAAAATAAATATTAATTAATTTTAAAAATAAATATTAAATAAATAAATAAAATAAAATAACAATTAATATTAATAATTCAAAAATATTAATTTAAAAAATTCGAAAAATAGACCTGGTCACACAAAATGTGCGACTGGACCTAAGACAAGTCGCACAAAACGTGTGCCTTGACCTAGACCCAGTCGCACGTTTTGCGTGATTGGGTCCATTGACCGTGAACATTGCAACGAACTTTAAACATTTTTCATTTCTCGTTCGATTGTCAGAACTAATATATCTTTTGAAAGCTCTTGAAGTTTTGTTTCTGATGCCAAAAACCTTGCATAAATGCAATTGTCCTATTAAAAGTTACGGCTAAAAGAGTAAGTTGAAATTTGATACATATTCATGCTTTTTGCCAAAATCTTTTGATAGGAAGATCTTATTAATACAAGGTTTATGGATTGAAACTAAACTTCAATAGCTTTCCAACGATATATTATATGGCTAATTCCAACCATGGGGCGAGAAATAAACACCATTTGAGTTTAGCAGCGATTTTCAGCACATATGTAAATAGTTCCAGACACATGTTTTGTGCAACTAGAGCTAAGTTTTGTGCAACTAGGCCTAGGTCTAATTGCACAAAACGTGCAACTTGACCTGACCTAGGCGCAATTGCACGTTTTGTGCGACTCAACCTAGGCCCGATAGCGCGTTTTGTGCAACTAGTTTTATGTTCTAATTTTCATAGGTTCATTTTGCTGTTTTTATTTAATTAATATTTAATTTCAATTTAATTTTATTATTAAATTAGTTTAAGAATAATTTTTTATTTTAAATTAAATATAAAATAATTTAATTAAAAAATTAACGACACATTTACAAGATAACAGAGAATAAGTGGTAGTGCAGTACTTTCTCCGTTTCAAATTACCTTGCAACGTTTGTTTTTTCACGTAATATATGCATTAGTTCAATTCTTAATATCTTTAATTATGCTAATTAAAAATTTTAAAAATTTTGATATTAACAGTCATTGTATTGAGAGAAATCAAACAAGATGTCACTTGATTATATTTTAACTTATACTTCCTTCATTTTGAAATACTCGCTACATAGCAGTTTTTGATATTATTTATCGTTTAAACTTATTTTATTTATTGCGGCTAATGTGCACTAGTGGAAAAAATTGTATTTGCTGCTCATTATTTGCTGCAGTTTTTTCATATTCGCAGCAATAAAGAGGAGAATGAATAAGGAAAAAAAAAACCTTTAATTGCTGCAGTTAACCAATGGACCGCAGCAAATATTATTAAAAACACATTAATTGCTCCGGTTAAGGCCAAACCGCAGCAAATAGCTCTTCATTATTCCCTTAATTGCTGCGGTTTTGAACCGCAGCATTTAAAGTAGGACATTTGCTGCTATCACTATTGCTGGGAGCCAAAACCGCAGCAAATAATGGCAAAAAAACCGCAGCAAACGAGGTTTTTTCCACTAGTGGTGTGAGAGAAAAAATAGTCATGTGATATCTTATTTAAATCATCTAATTGCATACTTTCATGATATTAAGTTTTTATAATTTTTAGATGTATATAGTTCAATATATAAATGATCAAAATAACATTGAATTACGTAAAAAGTCAAATGTAACAAGTATAGTGAAAAAGAGAAATTATAAAAAAATTAATTGCAAATTAAAAATGATAAGTAAATAATGCAAATATTGCTAATGTTACAAGTAATTTGGAACAAAGAAAGTAGTACTTCTTCCGCTCTGAAATACTCGCTAAATAACGAATTTTAACACTATTTATCGTTTAAGCTTATTTTATACATTGCGGATATAATGTGTTAAAAAAATATAGGCAAGTGGAATCTTGTTTGCATGTCTAATCGAATATTTTCATAATATTATGTTTTTATAATTGTTAAATGGTATAATTCAATATATAAATAATCGAAATAACACATTAGATCGGGTAAAAAGTCAAATGTAATAAGTATAAAAAAAGGAACAAATATATGACACCAACCAATAGGAATCAGTCACAGAGCATGTTACTCACGCAAACGGCTAAAATGAGATCACATATATAATTTACAGTCCTCAGCTTTTTGACTAGACTGTTACATCACTCCCTTCTCTCTACTCATCACTCATCATATCATACTCCTGAAAAAGCACCACCTTATCACACTATTCTACCACCACTACTCACTTTACTTACCCTAACACAAAATACGTAAACAAATCCTCATGTCTGAATCTCACCCTCTATACACATTACACAACTTCTTACACCTTTTTTTCCCAATTAATCAAAAATAAGTACAAAAAATTGCCTTTTTTTTTAAATTTCTACATGTAATTAATTTATGTTATTATTTTATTAAAATTAAAGATATAAAAGTATTATAATTTATAACTATCTTGGACCAGAAAGTTCCATGGCAAAGGAATCCAATGAATGCTCATCATCATCATCAACATCAAAACTTGTACCAAACATGGTTGTAGCCGTAGGTGCACCCAGATGGTTCATCGTCGTGCTTCGAGAAAAGCCCATTGTGATATTGTCGCGCCCGTTTGCAGCAGCCCATTTCTCAGCAAGCCCATCTCCCTCAAGCATTTGGACCACCTCAGACATTTTGGGCCTATGGGCCGGTAAGTATTGAGTGCATAGTAGTGCTACTTGGATTATTTCTCCTACTTCTATTCTGTCATAATTGGTCCCAAGCTCCCTGTCAACCAATACCTCCACTTTTTTCTCTTCCTGGATTTTCTTCACCTAAAATAGACAAAAAGTAAAAGTCAAAAACACTACTCATTTGTCCCATACTCCCATCCCATCGAAATTGTAGCATTACATAAATATATGTGAGTTTTTAAGTGTAAATGTTGCAATTTTAATGAGATAAAGATAGTTACATATTTGAAATATAGTGTTACTTCCTCAGTCGCTTTAAGATTACACCATTACTTTTCAAAAATTCTCACATAGAAATGCATGCATAATGTTGCAATTAGAATGCAACAACAAATTAAGAATTAAAGAGATTTTTGCTTCCATACAAGTATGCATAATCATAAAATATTTTACTAATTTTCAAATGAGACGTTTCACGGTGAGACTATTTATTGGACTAGTCCTATATACATCTAACGTCTTAAAATGATCACTTATAAACTTAGAGTGATCAATTATAGTTTTAAAGTGATCATTAAAATCTTAAAGTGATCAATTAGAAAAATTGGGTAATTATATAGGCTTATTTTAGAGTAAGATGATCTCATACAAGACAGGATGAATTATTTTAACAATGATTGAATTGGTAATTGGCTTTTTAACTCGTTTTCTCTTTTACCTTGTTAGACAATTGAATAACCAAAAATTTTATTTGATAAATGACTTTTAAAATAATTGTAAGTTTTTCATTTTTTCCAAGTAAAGAAAAAAAAACCATTTAAAAATCGACATTCACCCAATATTCACTTTTAAACTAAAATAACAAAAATATTAAAACTGATTTATTGATTAATAATCGACTCTAATATTTTAGATAAAGATTTTAGCATGTAAGATGTGATACTGGTGGTTTGTGCAAGAAAATCCAGCACTTGGAACAAGGAAGATACCATACAATCTTAGGAAGATACCACATAGTGTTGAACAATTAATAAATTATTAGTGCTGCTTAAACTAATAATTTTTAATTGTTAAGAAGCACAATCATTTGATAATACACTTTGGTGCTTACTTGAAAAGATTATAATTTCAGGTAAAAATAACATGAGGGGTCCACTTTATGTTTTTTTTTTAATTTTTACTTTTAAAATGTGGATTAGGATATTAAGAAGGGTCCACAAACTCTTCAACGCCTAAAGATTATGCTTTTGTAAGTAAGCACTAAGCATAGACAATAGGCAAAGAATAACATCCTCCAATTGAAGAGATAATGATATTATAATCAGCATTATGATACCAATTAGTACTAATCAAAGTGGTCAAATGATTATAGTGGTGTAATCATTTGGTTTTACCAAAAGAACAATCATAATGACATTTCCTCTATTCTGAAATACTTGCACCCAATTGTAACATGTATAATATATTTACTCCTGTCAAATTTGTCTCATTTGTATTTGGTGGGAACACCAAAAAAAAAACCGAGTAAATTAGCATTTTATCTAAGAGTAAAAATTTATGTAGATGAGATGAAAAAGTAAATTAACAGATAACAATTAAAAGACACGACTAAAATTAAAAATGAGGTAAATTTGACCGAATATATTAAAGAAAAGTGAGACAAATTATGTAGAGCAGAGGGAGTAATTACCAATCTAATTGAGCTTCCCACTAATGATTATTGTGCTAATTAAATTTGATTTACATGATATGTGCATAACATCATGTAAGACAAAGTAGTTCCTACCAGGCTAATGCCAAATAAGCCCCTCGGGTTGAAGCTTTTGACCATTGACCGATAAGCTAATTGTTACGTTAGCTGTTATGAAAATATTTGAAAAAAACTATTTGATAACTGTTGATTGTTTATTTAAAAAAAAAGTAGATTAAAAAGCTAAAAGTCAATGAAAGCAAAGTAGCATTTTGATTTTCAATTAGCTCAAGAAACCATTTACCAAACAACTTTTTTTATTTTGTTGTTTCACCAACTAAAATGTTTTAGGGCCTATTATTGCTTCTTATTTTCATTTATTTCAACTACACAAGTGTGCATCCTAAGGCTTCTATCAGATAACTCAAGTAAGATTTATATTAGACGAGACGGTCTCATACAAGACTTGTATAAAATAATGCAGTCAATAAGATAAAATAGGAAATAAAGAATAGATGAGGAACGAGGGCGTACCCAGTCGAGTATGGTGCCTTTCTGATTAACAGTCTTGCCGAATTCAAGTGCTCTCATACCCGTAATAAGCTCAAGCAGAAGGATGCCGAACCCAAAAACATCGGTCTTTTCAGATGATTGGCCAGTGGACAGATACTCAGGAGCTATGTGTCCGACAGTCCCACGAACAGCAGTGGTAACATGAGAATCGCCATGATCAAGAAGTTTAGCAAGACCGAAATCACCAACTATAGCCTCATAGCAATCGTCCAGTAAGACATTTGCAGCCTTAACATCTCGGTGAATGATCTTAGGATCACATTGCTCGTGTAGATACAGAAGTCCTCTAGCTGCTCCGATTGCTATCCTTTTCCTTGTGTTCCAATCTAATGGAGGTTTTCCTGCCAATTGGGTACAAAAAATAGTTCCTATTAGCATCAAGGTGAGTTATCCTTACATAGCCTCCATACATACAAACTCATCATCCGAGCATATTATGACAAATTTGATCAGTTTTCCGATGGTTCACACAAATTACAATTTGATCAGTTTTCCGTTCCTTTTGGTTTGCATACAAGGGTACTTGCTAGAAAAGTGCAAAATTTGAGTACAAGTACTCGGGAAAATGTAGAAGCTATGTTATTCGGACTCTTTATTTTGCTTCACGTACTCGTGTCTGCCTTGATGCTCGGACATTGGTATGGCACTTAGACACTTCATTTTAGGTGTAAAATTGAATATTTAAATGTATCATTATCCAACATTAGTAACATAGTGTAGAAGTATTCAAATAAATGCAAGAGTTATGCAATTCATGATGGACAACCCAAGTATTGTGATATACAAACCAAAGCTACTTGATTAAAGAATGCAAGAAAAGTTGGTAAACAAGCAAACCTTTCAGCCTTGAAGCCACACTTCCATTAGACATGTATGGATAAACTAGAAGCCGCTCATTAGGAGTAGCACAAAAACCGATCAAACGAAGCAAATTTCGATGTACAGCAAGGCTAATAAGCTCTAACTCGGTCTGAAACTGTGATTCTCCTGATGTACCACAGGTATCCTTTAGTCGCTTCACGGCCACCATAGAGCCGTCAGGCAACTTACCTCTGTAAACATTTCCAAACCCGCCCCTACCAAGAATATTCTTAGAGCTAAAACCGTCTGTCGCATTGTGAAGTTCTTTGAAGGTGAAAGTCCTTATGTTACCCAACCGTATTTGACCAAGTTCTTGAGTATCCGCTACAAAATATAAGTACTCTTAGTAATGCAAACAAATTACATAAGTTCTTATACTTCTATGTGGTAAAAGCAGCATAACATGATTCGCTAATCGCCTTCGAATCAAAAAAAGCGAATTATTTTAGATTGTTTTTAACCATTTTGAGCGAATAGCAAATCCAAATGAGAAACTAACTAGCGAATTATGTTTCAGCAAATGGGATTCTTGAATAACTAACCATTGATCTTCATCATAAATCTACGACTTTGTTTTTCCCTTGTCCAATAGATGATTCCGAGCAACAAAAGGAAGAGCGAGAGGAAGCTAAACGTCACTCCAAGTGCTACCGCTAATTTCTTAGACTTTCTCCTTCCTATAATATCTCTTAAAATGCAAAAATTAGAACCATTTTTTACCTAAACACCAAATATTGAGAATGAAAAAACATATATATATGAAATGACTTTTACCAGTAGGAGAATCAACTGATAAAGATAGGGGAATTGGGACAGCTGAACTAAAACAACCATCAGTAGCTTTGCTTCCACAGATCAAAGGATTTCCCACAAAACTATCATTCATTAATTGAAAGCATAATTACAATCATTACAAATTTAAGAGCTAAAAACAAACATTAATTAGGATAGAAACAATGATATGATGCATACTTGAAAGTCCTTGTAGTAAGCTTGGGTATAGGTCCACTTAGATTATTAAAAGACAAATCCCTACACAAATTCAATGATAAAAATACAAAATAATAAGTCAATTGCTAATTTCATTTAATGTTGAAAATGAAGCTTCTACTCTTATAAGGACAGAGAGAAAACAAACAAGGAAAAACCATATAATATATAGTACTGTGTTACTTGGACTCGGGTTCTGATGTTGGATATTGGTACGTGTCCAAGTATCAAATGCGCCTAAATATTTAATTTTAGGCCTAAAAAAAAGTTTTTATGTGCCATACCAATGTCCAACGATCAAGGATCGAACACGGGTATGTGAAGCAAAATGAAGAGTCCGACTAACATAGATATAATATAAATCAGTCAATTACACTTGGAAAACCTAAAAACTCACAAGAAAGTAAGCTGAGACAGATTGGCTAGAAAAACAGGAAAGGCACCACTCAAGCTGTTATTGTTCAGCCTCCTAAATTACCAAACAACACAAGAAACAAACACCAAATAAGAAACATAGCCAAAAAAAACCCTTTTCTCATTAGAGTAAAAAAAACTATTTAAAAAGGCTTACAAATATTGGAGACTTTTCAGCTGACCCAAATTGCTAGGAACAAGTCCAGAGAATCCATTGTTGGAAAGATCCAAAGTTTGAAGCTTTGATAAAGAACCAATTTCTGGTGGAATTTTGCCTGAAATATTATTATTCTGAAGTAATCTGAAAACCCAAAAACACAAAAATTTTAGCATTTTTATTTTTCACAAGAAACCCAGAATTATATGTCAAAAATAAATTAAGGGTTTTATTTTTTACACTTGTTTAAGGTTAGTAAGATTTGCAATTGCCCCAGATAATGTTCCAGATAGAGATTGGCTTGGAGCTCCCCTGTTTTATCAATAAGAAACAGAGGATTTATTTTCACTCAAATATATTATAAAAATTAAATCCAAAAACAAAAATTTGATGATAAAAACATACAGGCCAGTAACAGAATTATCAGAAGAACAAGTGATCATAGCCCAACTACAAGGATCAGCAGAAAATTCATCCCAATTGTTCAAAACACCATGTGGGTCGTTCAATTGATTTTTTATATCAATCAATGCTTGCACTACAATGAACAAAAAATTAGCCAAAAACCAGAAAAACCCATGTTTAGAACTCCATTAAAAATGAAAATTTAGTTTACCTTCAGGATTACGAGGCTCATAGGAGAAAGAAATAGGAAGAAAATAAGCAAAAACAAGGAAGAAGTAGAGAGAGAAAGTAAGGTTAAAAGCCATAATTGTGTAGAGCTCAAAGGTAGAAGGAGAAGAAGAGAGAGATGATGGGAAGGAATGAATGATTATGGTGTTGCATCTCACATACAGAGCGTGAAAGGAAGTTTTAACAAAGCAAAAAGAAAAAGAAAAAAAAAAGTTTACTTTAAAATTCTTCTAATAAATTTTAAAAAAATAAAAAAATGTGATTTTATTTAGAGTATCTTTTTTCTGCGAGTGTTCTTTTGCTTTGTCCTGCCTCTCCTTTATTTGCTTCTCTTTTCTCGGTGTGTGGAAGGGAGTTTTCTCTTTTGCCTGGGTCTTCTTTACTTTCTTTTTTCAGTCATCTTATTTTTTGAGTGCCATCCAACAAATAAAATAAAGATTTTAAATATTGTAAAGGAACTTATCTTAAATTAATGGAATATTTTTAAATAATAATCCCTAACTATTGTTCATTACTTAATATGCCCTCAACTATTAATTAACCTTATCTACTCCGAAAATAATCGATTATTGACTCAAAATATTCTCAAAACAACTAGTTGAAAATAATATGCGTAGTGTTCAAGGCTAAAGATCTCGGTACTTGGGAGTATAAAGGGTTAAATAATAGTTGGGGGTTTTGACCCAGTGAGTAATAGCGGAGAGTAATATTTGCAAATTTTTCTAAATTATTATACAAATTTGTGTAAATTTTCCTATAGTGACAATTTTTGTTTAACCATAAATAATACTATTAATTTAACTTTGGTTTTTTGTCATATAACCTATAATAAATAAAAGTTGATATTATTCTAGGCAAGCACATTTTAAATTGTTATTTTTCATGGCTATTTCTATTAAATGTCTCATTTGGTTTTTTTTTTCAATACTATTCATTAATCATTCTTATTATACACTGTGTTTTGAATCTAAAAGTTAAAACATATATGTAAAATGAGGTTTTTTCCACTAGTGATAATTAAGTGAGATCTTATTTGATTAGTCTTGTAAATTTTATTAATATCAATCTTTTATAATTTTTACTTAAACACAATTAGAGATATTTAAGAGATATAGTGTATCGTCCAATGTGTCAAAACCAAATAGGGCATTTAAAGAAAATATAAGGGAGTATTATCGTAAGAAATTTGTAAAAACTTGTATTATTCATGATAATTTTTCTATTAAAATTTTAGAAAATCACTTAAATTAAAGCTTAAGCTAATAATTGTAAGTGTTTATATTTAAATGCAGGGGTTTACACATAAACAAAGGAAAAGGGAGAAAGTCCTAAGTGAGGTATTGTAGGTGGGATTATGTTCTTTAGTAAAGTAATTCTTTGTTTCGATGTAATAGTAGGGAGGGAAATAATTAGTAGATTCAAAATAAATTATGCAATAAATCATAATTCATATGGAACGAACTAATATAGTATTTTTCTTTATTCCAATTAAATGTCTCATTTGTTATATTATGCTCTTAGTTTGTATTTTATTCTCAATTTAAAAGTGAAAATATAGTTAATAACTGCGATCTTGTTTGATTTGTCTTAATAAAATTTTATTAATATCAACTTTTTATTATTAACCAAATATAAAAAGAGATATTAAAGATTAAATATAGTACATTAATAAATGCGTAGAATCAAATGTAACATTTGATTAGGATAAGAGGGAGTATGCATATCATCAAAGGAGACAAATACTGTATTACATATCCTGGAGCTTCAAGCCTTCAATATGGTTGAATCTTCACATATGTTATATACTCTATCACGACAAAGTATATGAAAGTCTTTTGAACTATAAGTGTGAATGCAGATCATACTTCATTCATACATGATGCTTATTCCACTTGAAAATGACTTGTAGATGTTCTAATATTACTTTATAACTTTGAAGAATAACTCTTATAACTATCTATAGATTTTTCCAGCAAATCTTATTTGAGCTTTGTTGCGGGTTATCTTTTCTCCTTCTTATTTGAGTTGTTAGGGCCAATTTCTTAGCTCTAATGACAAACGAGATTCAGTCTTGTGATCTTCTACCACGTTGACATATGATACTATGTCCATATCAACAAACAACTCAATTAAAAGTTTAAGTTGATGATTAAAGTAAAAATGTTCGAATTAAATATACAAATGTAACCCATCAATTTTCATATGGCATATTGACTTATTTTCTTTATATCTTAAAAACCTTTTATCATATTAACTTTCAATACTATGTCCAGTAATAACGTAAATAAAAATTTAAGAAAAAATTAATTAATTACTAGGATGGTTTGTGATTGGTGCACATCCTCTCATTGCTATACGGTTTTGAGATGGTATTTTCTTGACTTCTAAAGTGTGTGCAGTTTGTGTTTTTCCGTGTATATGCTCCAATTAGAGGTGTTTAACGGGGTGGATAGACCCAACGGGTCAAGGGACGGGTCATATTTTAACGGGTAATTAGCGGGTCGGGTCACTAACGGGTCATGCCATGAACGGGCCTTAGTGGGTCGGGTCGGATAATTATAGAAATTGGTTGTGAAAAAACATTACCACTTTTTATTTTATTTTTTATATAATATTATTATATATATAGGTGGATCGACCCAATTGACCATAAAGTAGAATAAATATCTATTATATGAACTTTTAAAAAGGATCAAAATGGATCGGGTTTAAACAGATTTTGACTTACTTCGTCCCGTTTTAAATTTGACATGACCCGCCTTGCCCCGCCCCACCTATTTAGATTTTGACCCGATCCGCCCAGTTGAACACCTCTTACAAATATTGTCTATTAACAATAAGTTCAATCCAATTTATACATCGTTATTCTATCAAATTATTTTTTCAAAAAATAGAGTTGAGTGGGGATGTGAGTGAGAGGTTGAAATGTGAGCTGAAAATTGAGGAAACACCAACAGAAAAATGAGAGGCAGTGAGTTTGAGTGTGAGTGCATAAGAGTAGTCTTATGTAATTGCTTGTTGTAGACAGAACAGGGAGATCAGAAGTCTAATTTAGGAGAAAGAAAGAGAAACAAGCTAAGGATCATTTTTGTGATGTCAGTTGTTGCAGTCTACATTTCTTCATTGGTATTCATTTGATTTGGGCAACTCAGCAATTTCAGTCTTCCAATCTTTGTCATTTCCTATTACGAATTATGGCGTTTGAGAAATTTTTGTGTACTGTCTTACACTCGTTTCTTCCCGTTTTGGTTTTTTGTGCCCTTGCTAGAGTCTTGCTTGTAGAGACTAGAGAGGCCTGTCTATTATTATCCGAACCTGAATATCTGATAATCCATTCGTTCTTTTAAGTTTGTCCACCTTATTATAACGACTAGTTTAAAAGTTTGTCCTTTTTAGAATACTTTTCATTTTTTGAAATTTTTTTCCCTAATATACCCTTATTTCTCTCTCACTCTCTTATTTATCTAGTATATTCACTTTCTCACTCATTTTTTTATTCTTTGAATTTTGTTTTATTTTAATTTTCCCTCTCATACTTTCAATACAATTATTACTTTACACCGCTATCTAATTAAAAAAAATACTCACTACAATAAAATATTCTTTTTTTCTTAATAAGTGTGAAAAACTCAAATTGAACAAACTTAAAAGAACGAAGGGAGTACTCTCTTTGTCTGGTTAGAATCGAAGTAAAGAGAAGTTTAAGGTTTTTAAGAAAAAAGTAGATATTTGTAATAAATGAAGGAAAAGAATGAATTATATGGATAAATTATAAAATAGTTAAAAATTTATGGATGAAATTAAAAGAAACTGTAACACCCTCAGAATAGGTCGAACTTTTGAAAACACCTTTAATGAAAACATGAACCAAAACCTACTCATGGGAGTGTTACCGCCACATCTATTTCTAATAAAATAGATGTAAGGCTTAACGACTAAAAAAATAACTTAATAACTTTAAATCCAAAAGAGGGTTTACAACATAAGAGAACACTGAAACGCAATCTATGCCCATATAAAATTTAAACAACTTAAGGTAAAATTTAAACTGAAATACGACTCTAACAAAAGCTATGTTTCTAGGTGATCCTCATTCCACGATTCCCACGCAATCAATAACCTGCAACATAAGAATGCAAGAAAAACAAGGGAAAAACTCCCAAAATCAGGAAATTGAGTAATTCCAACTCCTTCCCGTAAAACGATTAAGTTTGAAAATGATTTAAGAAAATAAAATATAATCAAATTGAAAATAATTTTAGAAAATAATATATAGCTGAGTTTAAAAGAAAAACAATTTCAGAAAACAATATGTATAATATAACATAAACCAATTTATTAATTTGATAATTAATAATGATAAACACATAATCAATTTTTAATTTGAGGGAACGAGAACGCCAGTAGGCCGAGGCTTTACCCCTATACCTACTTCATCAAGAGGTCGTCACCCCAAATAATTCAAGGCCAGCAGAGTAGTCTCAGGGAACCCTAGTGTGCACACCCCTTCTACTTGGATCACAACAAATAGAAGGAAGACCAAACATCGTATCAAGTATCAGAAATAATAATACCTGTCGGCAGCTATACTAACCAAACAGGGCAACCTGTTCATCACCCTTATACTTGGATCACAACAAATATAAGAGCTTCATTTCCCTCGTGTTACACTTTACGTGATTTAATATATTTTAATAATTAGTTGTGAGCACACAAACTTATAATCAAACATACATTATACATTTTATTTTATGATCATAAATTTTTCCCAATAAATATATATCTCAGGAATATCCAACTGAAATCTCATTTTCCAAATTACCATTCTAACATCAATTGGTGGCAATAGGAATTAATATCATAAATATTTCTCTTCCAATTTAAATTGTATCTAATTTCGTTATCAAAATAATAATATAAATTTTATCGAAATAAATAAAAAAAAATTATAAATTCAAGTTTGACCAAAGAAAATAATAGTAAATATAATTTGAGAATATATAAAACATAACATCATATAAAATAATGTCATATAAAATCATGCATCCTATCTAAACACCTTAATTATCACTTAGCACATAATATTATCGGGATAGTCTTAATTAGATGGACATTAAGAATTACCTTGTCACGCGATCCTAGACAACGTACGCTCCTAATAATCTCGGTCTAAGAATTCACTGTCGTTAATATCGAAATCTTGCGTTTTCTTGACTTGAATTTTTTAAGCAAATGGGAGATGGAGGAAGAGTTTGTAGGAGAAAAAGGAAGTGTGAGTAATAATGTGAATGAAATTAAGGGTAATTGGTTCAATTTATAATAGGTAAGTGAGGTTGGTTATAAGGTTTAGAGGGAGGAGTGGGAAGTTATTGTTAATGGGGAGTTATGTTTTCTTTTTTATTTATTTTTATTTTTTATTTTTTTTTATTTTCTGAAATTTATTTATTTATTATTATTATTATTATTATTATTATTAAAAAAAACGGTTGTTACAGGAACTGATGGGTCTTTGTCTGAAAAGAAAAATGATGCAAAATAAGCGAGACGGACCAACATGACAAATATCGGATGCCTTTTACATATTCCTCCCATGTTCTCTTAGGTCTTTCTCGACTTTTTTGACCCTTCACCATGATATTTTCGATCCTTCTCATGGGGTATCATATGTCTTTTCAAATCCTACAATTTTGACTTTATGTGTATGTGTCCAGGACACTAATTCAGGGATAAAATATTAGCCCTTTCGTTTTTTTTTCGTTTATTTTTTGCACAGTTTTTGAAAGTAAATTTTAAAACTTAATATCATCGGTGGTTTCCTTGTTTTGTATTATGTTAAACACCACATCAACAACAAATTTAGAATGGTGGGTGGTTATTAACGGGGACTTGTAATCAAAGGAAAAGGGTGGCGTCTGGGTGGGATGGGGTGGCGACTAGCTATTGAACTTCAAACAGTCCTTAATTTAATTATTAATTAGGCGTGTAATATAACATTTAATGTTGATGAGCCTGATTCCGCACTTTCCAGTTTCCACCCTATTCAAAATTCAATCTTCTTCTTCATGTAATATTCACCTTCAAATGGTTCTATTTGTGGTTTTTCACATGAGAACTTCAATTCCTACATGGTCTTTTCAATTCCTACAATTTTGAGTTTATGTGTAGTGTCCAGGACACTAATTCAGGGATAAAATATTAGTCCTTTCTTTTTTTCTTTTTTTTTCGTTTACTTTTTGCACAGTTTTTGAAAGTAAATTTTAAACCTTAATATGTCTAAATACACATAATAAAAAATTATAAAAAATAGATAATAAAAAAGTATACATTGAGACGAATCTAACGAGATCTCACATGAATATATTTTATCTTCTAAATATATGTCAAAAACATTAATCAAAATTCTCTCCTTAAGATAGAATATTTCAAATGGTAAGAACATTTGAGAACGAAAGGAGTAATTAACATTTCAAGAATAAGTATTATTTGATAATTCAGGGTTAAGGTTATGGTTCTTGATTTAGGGTGGTCAAAATTACTTAACAAAGAGGGGAAATAAAAGTGACATAAAAGGACGGTGCATCAATTAAAAGTTGTCCAATGAGTATATCTATAGTTCATAGGTCACTAAAGTGATAAAGTCGAGAGGTTGGTTTTTTTGAAGTTGGACGCATGTCAGTTCCTTAGAGAAGGATTTTCAATTAGAGCATTAAATGCACCGTTGAGAGACCAATAAAAGACTGCCACATTAGGAATTGTAGTTGACTCTACAAGGCAATATTTTTGGGATGTCAAATGATATCCACATAGGGTATTAGAGACATTATATGACAACGCAATGATGGACTATAAATACTCCAAACAACACCAGTTATAAGGTAACTGAAAAACAAATAACGAGAGAATAATATTCAAACATTTTATGCAATTACTCTCGGTATTTATTGAGAACTAATAACATTCGATTCAACTTCAAAGAATTATTTGAAGATTGATGAACATTTATTGAATAAGACTAGCTCTTATTCATTAGATATAGTATCTTAAGCCTCACTCTATAAAAGTCCTAATAAAATCCTCCAAGGTATAGACCATTGTGCATTTGAGAAAGGACTTGTTAGGCAAGCATCTTATACAAACATTGACTTGGGCGTTGAAAAAGTTCTCGAGAAAACCATTTTAGGCGCTCCTAACCCATGTTGAATGTGCAGGTTTTGAAGAGTGGTCTTATTATAAAATTAACTGAATAGTAAAAACAAACACTACTAAAAATATTTTTTCAAAAAAAATCATTTCTCACGTGAATTTATGAATTAGTTATCCAAATAAGTAATTTAAGTAGAAGTATACAACTTAATATCCAATAAGTAATTTAAGTAAAAGTATACAACTCAATATCCTTCCTTGGCATCGGTGCAAATAAAAGGTGCACAATCCAAAACCCGACCGTGTAAATCTATGACCTTCGGGGTGCGTTTATTATAATCCCTTCCAAGAGGCTCAACTCAAAAGGTTAAAGAATAGGATTCTGTTCTCCAATTTCCCACCTCCACAATTCACATAAAGTTCTTGTATTTTTTTTTATTAATATTAATATTTAACTTTACAAAGCTATATAAATTATAAAAGGGTACTCAAAGTAGAAAAGAGGACCAAAATTAAAATACAAAAAAGAAGACCCAAAAGAAAAAGAAAAAGAAAAAGAAAAAGGCAAATTCATTGGAGTATACAATTACATTAATTATGTATTATTACTAGTAGGCCAAAGTTAAAGGTGATCTACTCGTGCCTGCTTCTTTATTCTCTGTCAAAAGCACTCCACACATTACTATTTACTAGTGTTCAAGATTAGAGAATTTTTGAACTATTATCATTGTTTCATTTGAATGGTAATTTTGAGGGATCTTCTCAACAATCATGCTTTAAGTTATCAAAAGGATATTCCGTGGTAGCATCTATTTTTGGCAAAACGTGGTTTAGAGTATTTTTTTAATTTCGTTCACATGATAGCATTAAAACTACTATATTGTCTATTTTGGTTAATTTGCTCTTCAAGTACTTCCTTTGCTCCATTGTACTTTTCATATTTGACTTTTCGCGCAATCTGATGTGTTATTTTGATCATTTATATAGTAGTATTGAATTATGCTTAACTAAAAACTAAAAAAACTTAATATCATAAAAATATGCGATTAGACGATTCAAATAAAATCCTAAAAGACTATATTTTTTCTCACATATTAACCGTAATATATAAAATAAGCTTAATAAATAAATAGTGTCGATAACCATAGCTAACAAGTATTTCAGAATGGAGGAAATATATGGTAAAGCTTTAGAAATCATGGCACTCTTTCAGCGAATATAAAACTTCAAGTTGTTAAAAGGCCAAAATCATAGTAGAAAATTGAAAAATGAAATCCTCCTTTGGAAAATAATGTAACAAGAAATGACTAATTTTGAAGCACACATACTTGAGACTTAATTTATGGGATAAACGTTATGATTAGTTAATTTGTCAACAGAGTTAACATACTTAATAAGTTTAAAGCTACTATATGGACAAAGATAAATAAATTGCTACATCTCACGTTTAGCTAATTTAAGTCGAGTGCTATCATATGAGATATTCCAAAACAATATAATATTCTATCTGTTTCATTTTGTTGGTTATTCTTAAAAAATTCCATACTTGGAGAGAAAAACTTAAACATGTTTTTCCATAGATTTATAAAATTAAATTAAAATATATTCATGTAAATCTTGTTAGATTCGTTTTAATGTACAAAATTTTAATATAAACTTGTTATAACGTTTATGAAACATACTTATAAATATTAAGACTCCAATTATACTTCAAAATTGTATAAAATGCAAATATAACAAACAAAATCAAGCAGTGAGAGTAATATATAAGAATCTTATGTTTGTAGGTAAGAAGATTAAAACCTTTTTTTCCAATTAACAAACCTAGAGAAAAAATACAATTAGAGTTCAATATAAAATGAAATTATCAAAAAATGTTACAAAGAGTTTTTTTTTTAATTGACAATAATAGAAAAGATATATTAGAGTTTGAAATTTTATTAAGTTTTTAAATACTAAATTATGGTAAAAAACACGTACATAGATTATCACTAACTCGTCAAAACTCGTCCTAATCAAAATAGAAGGAAGTTTTTCTTGACAATATTCAAGTTAGTGGTTATGGGTGGCGATTTATAGTCTTTGTTGCTTGTTATTCTTTGCTTCTATCCAAGTCTCATTACAAATATATCTTAAGTTTGACCCGAAATATTTTATTGTCGCTAGGAGATTATTGAATTATATAGGGTTTAAATCACCTAAAATGAGCTACTATTTGATATCTCATATTGTTAAGTTGGAACGTTCTAATAACAATCTTAAAATAAAACCGAATCACCTTATAACATTACTTGGCAAGACTTGACAAACTACTGAGAAATTTAAACACTATACATAGATAATCATAAATAGCCCGAACAACATCAAGGTTTTTAGCCTTTAAAAGGTTATTCTTATGTCTCAACATGAATATCGTCAGCAGTCAGAACACGTACAAATCACACAACTCAATAAAATATATTAAACCTAATACAGAAATATATGCATTTTTTAAGAGACGTCCAAAAAAATATAACATTTTAATTAGAAAGCTTTAATAATTTTAATTAATGTGTGATGAACAAACTAAAATGATGAAAGTACAACACATCATAATTCTTAATACACAAGGGGAATAATATAAGTTTGTCGCACAAAAAATTAATCCACAAAGTTAGTTTGGCACAAAGGAAGAATCAAGTAGGAAGCATTGTGGTATAAAAAAAGTATCCAATTAAGTTCACTATGCCATGGATTTATGAGAAGGTTGACATTCTCCATATTTGGATTATTTAATAATAGTCAATTGCTCAAGAAAAAGTGAACACCCCAAATTAATATGCGCTGACTTTTTATTGCTCTTACTCCGGTTATCACTCCGTCGCATATCATTTGCCACACAAGTATAACCTTCGTGAAATAAAAACTAATAAAAATATGTGATTAATAGGTAACGAGAGAAATGTGTGATTTGCAGAGAGGTGAGCGAAATTGTCTGAATAAAATAATGATATAAGTTAAATGTGTAGATTAGAATTCAAAATATGAGCTATAATAAAAATAGAAATATAGCATACTTCGAAACAAATCAAAATAAAAAGTATAGCAAAAACCATTTGACGAAAAGGAAGCACTTCTTAAATAAAAAAAAAATCATTTATTAGGTTTATGGTTATCCGCATCTTCTTAGCTACTAATACTTCCTATTCATAACTGATTGTATTAAACATTAAGTATAACAATATGAATCATCGAATCTGACCTATCAACATTAATAGATTAAAGCAACTCAACTATATGTTTAGTCTATATCCAACAAAATAAGGCTATTCAATCATAATAATTGACCAATAGTAAATTGTTTGAAGTTAGTATTGAATTTTAGGGTTTTGGGGATTCAAACCGAATTAGAGTCGATCACTTTTTCACTAAAATTCATTGTATCGATGATTACAATAACAAGCCAAAGCCTTATTTTCAAATACTTCGTTTGAAGTTCTAACTTGGGGTAAATCCAAGATTAAGAGTTGGAGTTGCACAATTTATAATTACACATTTTATTCGCAACAAATTATAAACACATTATGAGCACACATTATTCCTTTTTTCAAAAAAGCTAAAATCTTTTGCTCTTATTCGTTTCAATCTTAGAATATAACAATTACAATTTATTTGTCTTCACAAACAATTAAAACACATAAAGTATCTTCTATAAATTCTAATTCCATTTAATTATATATCATCAAAATCATTAATTTTAACAAGAAAAATAACTAATTCACACAAACATAATTCTATTCAAACAAAAAAAAATAATTCAATTCTCTTGAATCTCCTAATTATCACTAATTTCATTTTAAAAAAATATACAAACGATTTCAACTTTTGAATTTTATTTTTTTATAGAATTTTGAAAATAAGTAGAGGAAAAAATAACTAAATGGAAAAAAAAAAACCTTAATGACATAACCTGCACAAAGTGCTTACAAGTAGAGCACATGGGAATGAGAACAATCTTGTAGGACACTGGATATCTTAAGTTATTCTTCGTGATGTTTACAAATACATCCTTTCAAGTTCATTTAGACTTAAAAGCTTTAAACATGGTTTCATGAGGCTTTTAATTCATCAGATGTAATAAAGATTATGATTTGAGCTTTTATTTAAATTTTCGTTGCTAGTATCACATACATTCGTTAATTATATCTCTATCAGCAAAATATGACCCGAAAGGGTAGAACGATTCGTTTGGGACACATATAGTTTAAGATAGAACCTATAATAGTCTATGATTCACGGTTAAACACTGATTTGGGGTTATAATTACTGTTTTTATTCAATAATGAGGATGTGAATATATATACAGGAGTACTACTTAGGTTTACCTAAAATAGCTGATATACAAAATATACACTTGCTCTAATTAAGATATTCTAAATATATTTGTTACCATAATCTAACACTCCCCTCAAGTTGGGTTGTAGGGTCACCAACACTCAACTTGCGTAAAACTTCTTCAAAAAACTGAGTTCTAACTGCCTTCGTAAGAATATCTGCTAGCAGATCCTTAGATTTAACATGTGAAAGTTTGATCACTTGGACTTCTAATTTCTCCTTTGTGAAATGTTTGTCGACTTCTACATGTTTTGTGCGATCATGTTGAACTGGGTTTTCTGAAATGTTGATAGCAGCTTGATTATCACAGTATAGCTCACAACTCCTTGTGGGAGTGAATCCCAGTTCAGTTAGTAACTTTCTCAGCCATAGGACTTCTGTGAATCCCTTTGCTACACCTCTGAATTCAGCTTCTGCAATGGACATAGCAACCACCTTTTGTTTCTTGCTTCTCCATGTGACTAGATTTTCTTCAACTAGAGTAAAGTAGCCTGAAGTTGACTTCCTGTCATCTCTATCACCTGCCCAGTCTGCATCTGTATATGCCATTAGATCAAGATGACCATTCTTTTGGTATAAGACTCCCCTTCCCGGGGATCCTTTGAGGTACCTGAGAATCCGATAAACTACGTCCATGCTGAACCTGTGGTCTGTGCATGAATCGGCTGACTACTCCTACTGCATATGCAATATTAGGTCTTGTGTGAGCTAAGTAAATTAATTTCCCTACCAAGCGTTGATACTGTATCCGATTAGCCAATTTTCCTCCTTCAATCATCTGTAGTCCATGGTTCATCACCATTGGTGTCTCAATGGGCTTGCAGTCCAACATCCTTGTTTCAGTTAACACGTCTAATACTACTTCCTCTGGGATATGAAAATTCCTTTATTTGATCTAAGAACTTCAATCCCTAGAAAGTATTTCAGTCTACAAAGGTCTTTCATCTCAAATTCTTGGAATAGTTTTTTTTTTTAGATTTGCTATTTCCTCTCTATCATCTCCGGTAATGATCAAGTCATCGACATAAATTATCAGACATGTTATTCTCCTTCCTCTTCGTCTAAGAAACAAGGTGTGATCCGAATTACTTTGCCTGTAACCGAATCTCTTCATCGCAGAGGTAAATCTTCCAAACCATGCTCTAGGAGACTCTTTCAACCCATACAAAGCCTTCCTCAATCTGCACCCCTCATTTTCTGAGAACCCTGCAGATTTAAACCCTGGTGGAGCTTCCATATAAACTTCCTCCTGTAACTCTCCATGAAGAAAGGCGTTTTTGACGTCAAACTGATGAAGGGGTCAATCTAAGTTTGCTGCAATACTGAACATAACTCGAATTGTATCAAGTTTAGCAACTGGAGAGAAGGCTTCTGAGTAATCAACTCCATACGTCTGAGTGTATCCTTTTGCCACAAGTCGAGCTTTGTATCTTTCAATCGTGCCATCTGATTTGTATTTGATCATGAACACCCACTTACATCCGACAACTTTATTTTTATTCGGTAAGGTGCCTTTTTCCCATGTGCCATTCTTCTTGAGAGCATTAATCTCTTCCTCCATAGCTTTTCTCCAATGGGTGGAAGTTAGAGCTTCTTCGACTGTGGTTGGGCTTTTGGTTGCATCTAAGGCTACCTTGAATGCCAAGGCACTCTGTGACAGATTCCCCGAGTCAGGCTTCTCAACAGGATATCTTGATCGTTTTGCTTCATATTCAGGATCATATCTTCTTGGAGGAACTCCTCGAGTGGAATGAGGAGGTAACATATACGATGCAGTATCAACATTCTGACTGTCATGATCCCTTTTTTCAACTGAATCTGTGACAACTTCCTTAGTCAAAGTATCAACAATCACATTATCATTATTAGTGCCTTCTAAAACATCATTATCATGATTCGTACAACTCACTTGATGGTCAGACAGGATTGGTAATGGCAGAGGAGTGGACAAAACATTTTGGTGAGGTGACTCTGAGCCTTGTCTACTTGATCTATTGGGTCTAGGTTGGACAACCATGGACTAACTAACCATCCGAGATCGTCATTATGTTTCTCCCCTGACATCGAAGATGGTGGTAGTAGAACTCATTCTCGATGAACTCGCAATCCATGGTGGTGTAGACTTTTCTAATCAGGGAATCATAACACCGATAACCCTGATAACCCTTCTGATTCCTTCCATATCCAATAAGAATACATTTGACTGCTCTTGGACTCTTGGTTCAAATTTGTTTCGTACCCTTGTCGGACAATGAACAAATACTGTGCACCCAAATATACGAGGAGGTAGAGTATGTGAGGAAGGTATAGGAAAATGGGTTTGGAGAGTGGCTAGGAGTGTGTGATATTGAAGGCTCTTTGTGGGGAGTCTATTGGTAAGGTAATTGGCAGTAGCAATGGCTTCAGGCCAAAGATGAGTGGGAACATGAGAATAAAGCATAATAGCACGGGTCATCTCAAGAAGTGTGCGATTTTTCTGTTCTGCCACTCCATTTTTGTTGGAGTGTATTAGGACAAGAGGTTTGATGTATAAGGCTTTTTTGTTTAAAGAATTGTTGCATGTTAGAATTAATGTATTCTCTACCATTATCAGTTCGAAACATGCGGGGTTGGGTTTGAAATTGGGTACAGATCATAGTATAGAACTCAACAAACACATGAAACACTTCAGATTTATGTCTAAGGAAGTAAATCCAATTCATCTGGGTACAATCATCAATAAATATAACAAAGTATGAAAAATCATGTAATCCTGTGATGGGAGCAGGATCCCACACATCAGAATGAACAAGCATAAAAGGCATATCAACTTTATTCAAACTACTAGAATACGAGTGTTTATGGCTCTTCGCAAGAATACATGTTTCACACTTAACTCAGTTTTTAGCCCTACAAAATTAGGAAAAAGTTTCTCTAGATACCCTACAGATGGATGTCCTAGACGTCGATGCCAAGTCCATAGTTGTCTTTCCTCTGACCCGCGAACAAGAACCGCTTTGCCTTTTTGAGTCTCCTCCTCCAAGTAGTACAGTCCACCTCTCTTAATACCACGCCCAATAATTTTCCCTGTCTGAGCATCCTGCACAATACAACATCTGGGTTTCATGAGAACAGTACAATCAAGATCTCTAGTAAGTTGACTCATTGCCAATAATTTATGCGACATGTTAGGGACAAATAAACAATTTTTTAAAATGAGAGTTTTCGTGAAAGAGATAGTTCCAGCTCCGCCCACTTTAATCCCTTCCCCATTAGCTGTTTTAATGATGTCTTTCATAGGTTTGTCATGAGTCAAGAAATCGTTCGCGTCATATGACATTGTATCTGTAGCACCACAATCAAAGATGCAACCCCCTTCAAAATAAGATGAAGTATTAAAAGAAGATGAAAAATTATGGGATGGTGAATATGACGCACGTGGTTCTCCTTCCATTTAAAGGGTTGAGGCTCTTGACTTTTTCCGCACCCTACTCCCCTTAACCCTATTTCCTTTTGTTGTTCCTGTGCGTCGTTTGAGTTTGAGAGAAGGTCTCCTTCTCCTCCTTTGATACCTGTGATATTCATGGCTGCCCCTTGCTTCTCCCCTTCCTCCATGGATGAGGGTTCATCTGTGCTCCAGCCCACTGCTGCTCTGCCGGTCCGGTTATGATCAGAAAATCGTGCCGATTTTCTTTCCCCCGTTTTCTTTGTACTCGACCACCACTCAGGGTAACCCACGATTTTAAAGCACTCGTTTCTTGTGTGTCTCGTACTGCCAGAGTGGGTACATTTTAGGTGAGATTTATCATCTTCCCGCCGATAAGTTCTTCCTTTGACCGCAAAAACTCCACCGGTGCCCGGTGATTCCAGATTTGATGAGGACTCCTTCATGATGCCACGCCTCATTATTTCTCTCCTTATACTAGCATAGGCCTCCTCCACTGTAGGGAGTGGGTTTAAGAGATGGAGATCTCTTCTATCCTTGTCAAAAGTCTCATTGATTCCTTCTAGAAACTGGTACAACTGGTTTTGTTGGATTAACTAATTGTAGATGATAATGTTGCCTGGATCCTTCATAGGATTCGGTTGTTTCCTGTCAATTTCTTTCCATAGCATGAGTAATTTGCTGTAATATGTTTCGATTGTGCCTGTTCATTGTTGAATTTTGTTGGTTTTGACTGTTAGGTCGAATATTTGCAGGCCATCTCTCCTGCCACTGTAGAGCGTCTCAATCCCTTGCCACAATGTTTTGGTTGTTGGGAAATCAAGTTACTGATTCACCAGGTCAGAATCTATATTCTCCAAAATCCATGAGATAACATTCGAGTCACTTCTGGTCCATTGGTTGTACGCTGGGTCATTCTTGGATGGTGGGTCGTCAATAATGTGATTGAGCCGATCTCGTCCACTAATGGCTAAGTGCATCAGCCTGGACCATTTTGTGTAATTTTGATTTGTTAATTTCTCTGATATTGAGAGGGTCTGGGTGTTGGTTGTGTTTTCGGTAGGTGGTTCGTTGGTGTTTAACTGTTTGAACAGTTGCAACAACTGTCCCATCGTGACCGGTTGGTCAGGTGCTATTACAGTCCTTGATTCATATTCCATTTCTGGTTTTTTTGAGGTAAGTTTGGTATGTGATGAAGCTGCAAAAACGATTCAGAATCGTTGCCGCTCTGATACCATGATTCACGGTTAAACACTAATTTCGGGTTATAATTTACTGTTTTTATTCAATAATGAGGATGTGAATATATATACAGGAGTACTACTTAGGCATAATCTAACAGTCTACGATATTCTAAATATATTTGTTACCATAATCTAACAATCTAAGATACCATCCGAGTCTTATAATGATCTATATGTATTTGAGCCAAAGCCTTCCTTGAGCACTTTTTTGCCTTGCTTAAGACATCTCTTGCCTTGTTCAAGACACTTCATTTCCTCTCCTTTGATCACTCCACGGAGTGATCCAAATCTCGACTCTTCATGTTCCATTGCACATCCAACATCATTCTCTAGAGTGAAACCCATGGAGTAGGCAATGATATGATTAAAGTCATCTCCAATACTAGGAGATTTGAGACTTGGCACAATAAAAGTGACCTGAGTAGTTCGTCAGTATGAAGTCAGTTATTTTTATAAGCCTACCACTAAAACCTAATATCTGGTCACCCAATATTTGGTCACCCACTTAATTAATTAATTAATTAATTATTTATTTATTTTTGAAAATGATATGTTTGTGATTTAGTGTTGTAAATCATTCTACATTGCCAAAAAACTAATTCGGCAAATGCAATAATACGACTAACTCGTAGATTTATATTTTCCATATAAGAAATCGATTAGTTAATACGCTAATGTCTACAACATTAAATCATCCATTCATGAGGCATATTTTTATTCCGTCTTGTTCTTACTTCAACTAATTGAACTACTTTTATGAAATTCATGGACATTTTAGTGTGTGATGCATCTTTTTATTCTTGTTATTGAGCTAAAAGAATATGGCTACTTGCACTGAAAATGGAGAAAAAAATAAATCAATAAAATGAATTCATATTAAAAGAGAATATTACAACTCGTGCGATAAGAATGAGGTTCATAAAAAAAAATATATATAAATTATAAAAAGAAATTTAATGACTCGAGATAATTCGTAATATATGTCTCATTAGTATTTGATAATGATAAATAACAAAACATTTCATATAAAATATACACAAGTTTAAATGGATTAATAAGGCTATGATATTTATTCAAAGGCTACGATGGGCTAATTCCGCGCAAAGTAGCTGTGAGGTGACTGTTAGTAGTTTATGTAGCTGTGGTAGCCTGGTAGGTACCTTTGAGTATTAGTAGTTATCAAGATAGATGTGGATAGTAGTAGTAATCTAACTTGCTACCTAAAGTATTACTATTTCGTAAAAGTAGTAGTTAGAATATAATTTTTTTTGGAAAATAAAAAATGTTTTATTAATCCAGAACATAATTTTTGTTATTTTAATTAATTTCAAATACTTAATTTTTTATTTAGTAAGTTTATAACTATTTATAATTAATTGATTTAATTTATTAATCAAATTTCAATAATAATACGATAAAATAAATTGAATATGAGTCGGAAAAAAATTACATAGAAATGACAATATCAAATTTCTAATCAAAATAACAACGATTGTAAAATTGTAAATTCAAAAAAGACAACACGTAAGGAGTAATTGAATCAACGAGCAAAGCAATGAATTGCAAGTCAAAATAAAATGTACCTGGTGCCCACAAACTTTATAAAAAGAAATGCAATGAATTGTTTTTTCTCTCTTATGATCAAGGAAGTCTTGATTTAAATAATAAATTTTGTTTGTTTTTCATTAATTTCGCATTTTAAATTTATATTTTTGAAATTTGGATATTTATTTACACTACTTAAAACACCAATATGTTATTATTAAATAACTTTAAAGCTAAATAAACCACTAAGCTAGCTAAATTGCTAAAAGGACGTTAAGTTGAAATTTTTTAACCAAATCATATGTTGATTGATGTAACAAATATTTGATATTTTCATTTTGGCAAATGTTATTTGCAGTAAAAAAGGGCTAAATATAAGCCCTTTAACACCTTTTATTTTAAAATGCGTCTTCAAATTTCACGTTTTTATTCAACTTGTTTTATAACAATTATCATTTTTTTATTGATGATTTTATATCATAGGTTTTTGATTATTCACTTGAAGCAATGTGTTAACTTATATCTTATATGAGCAATTTTATTGACAGTGCCAGATCTAAATTTCATATTAAGTGGATCATAAATAAGATTAAAACAATTTTAAAGTTAGTGTTAAACAAATCAATTAATATTATACAATATAAAAAAATCGGTACATTTTAAAATTTATTAAATTTAACAACTCCAACATAGCCTAATTATAACTAAAACTATCATACAAAATTCTAATAATCTTGGCAAAAATAAAGCTAGCCTTATGAGACTCCTAAGTCAGGCAAAGTTAAAAATAAAACGATAAAGTTAAAAAAACCGAAGAAAATAAAATACTATTAAAATATATGATCGAAAAATTTATAAAAACAAAACCACAAAATAGACTATGAAAATAAGGTGGCCCCCATTGGCTTCCCTTGGCAAAGTCCCAAAATAGCAAACAATTAAGAAAAAGAAAAATCATGTATCAACTTACTAATATTAAGTACAAGGAGAGACAGTCCGACTTTAAGCATGATTACTCCCTTTTAATTATGGGCATAAAGCTTAGTAGCGAATGGGCTCAGTTAGCGTGTGCGTGGATCTTGTGGACATATATACTTAAAAGTGAGAATTTTTGAAATTGTTGAGCGAAAAAATAAAAAAAAGTAATTAAATAAGCGAAATTTTAAACAAATCCCAAAAGTAAGCGTCCAAACCCCAAAGCTGTGCTTTGGAGCTGTTCGCAGTTACTAACTGCGAACAGCATATAAGACAAACTAGCTGTTCGCAGTTGGTAACTGCGAACAGTTCAAAAAACACAAAATAACTGTTCGCAGTTAGACTGCGAAAAGCAAAAAGACAAAATAGCTGTTCGCAGTTACTAACTGCGAACAGAAAAAAAAAAAAAAAAAAAAAAAAATTATGTTCGCAGTTAGTAACTGCGAACAGCTATTTTGTCTTTTTTGACCTGTTCGCAGTTACTAACTGCGAACAGCTCCAAAGCACAGCTTTGCGGTTTGGACGCTTACTTTTGGGAAAAGTTTAATTTATCGCTTATTTGATTAATTTTTTTTATTTTTTCGCTCAACTTTTTCAAATTTTCTAAAAGTGACCGGTGATGTTTAAATGAACCACTAACCCTAAGCTCATCAAACCATGCAATATCCAGTTTTTTAGTTTGGTGAGCGGGGTACATATAATTAACAGCTAGTCTCCTGAGAGACCATCTTTTTGAGAGACGTATCTCAGATCCAACCCATTAAATCTTAATGTCCACTTATTGCATCCTTAATGCCTACTTACAATGTACTTAATGCCCACCGAAAAAGTGCTTAAAATGTCTACTTACAACATTCTTAAAGTCTACCCAGAAACTAAGCCTACTAGCCTACTTACCATATTTTTGATGTCTACTTAAAATATCTTTAATGCCTACTTATAATATACTTAATGCCCACCGAGTAAGTACTTAAGTATGTACAATATTTCTAAATGCCTACTTTTAATACTCTTAATGTCTACCAAGAAACTTATTCTATATTTTCCTTTTTGGGCCAGCTCAATTAGAAATGGTCTCTCAAAAAGACCGTCTCTCATAAAAATCTGCGTATGATTAATCTATGTTTCTAATTGATCGCTTTAAAATTGTCAATGATCACTTTTAAAATATTCATTGAGCTTTTTATAAATAATTATTATAATTCATATTGTGCATTTGGAAAAATCAAATGTAAAATATTTGCTATGTAAAATTAGAATATTTAAAATTCCTACTTTAAAATTAAACCACTTCTCTCCAATCAAAATAAAAATCTAAAAAATTTGCAGCAAGTCTTCTATATAAGACCGTCTCATCGTGAGACGGGTACATGCAAGCAACCCAATTAATGATGTTTTGTTAAAAAACAACTAATTAAGTTAAAAACAGTTTTTTTGTTCAGTTTTTTTATTGGGCTAGCTCATATTAAGTAGTCTCACGACGAACAGTCTTAAAAAAAAAATTGACAAAAATTTGTCTTATTTTACATAAAAAATATTTGATTTATAAAAACTAAAACTTCTAAAATTATCCATTCAAATTAAAATCCTTCAACATTTCCCTCCAAAATAATATTAGTTTTTTTTTCTTAATTCAAATGAAAAATATTTGATATATATAATTAAATCCTCCACAATTCTTCCAAAAATAAAGTTCAAAAATAAGTTTTCATTTCAAAAATGTCGTAATTATAGTCATCAATCCACTATTCCACAAAAACTATTAACCATACAACCAAAAAAGTACCTTTACTCGAGGCGCATTCACAACAAACTAAGCTTTGACAAATTGCAAGTCACAGTCTCAGAGTCTATTCATACATCATAACTGACACTAGTAATTCTCATGAAGGTTCTTACAGGAGATTCTAATTTGTAACCATGAATAACCCAACCAAATGTATGTATACAATATAATTTGTATGATTTAGGAATGCGTTCAACATACCCTCTATGATAAAACGCCACAACCAAATATAGAAACACCACTATAATAGCCGCAGGCAACTCCAATGTCGAAGATGATTTCCGTCTTCTTTAAGGGCGGTGAAAGCACCCGAAAGCATCTTGAAAACATTAATTAAGAGGCTTGAAGTCGATGCAAATGAAAATGACAAACATCAAGAACACTGTATAGTGAAAGCTTTTTCGGGGTTCTTAGGATCGATTTCTGAGTGATGAGGGAAATCAAAAGGCATATCTTGAGCATTTAGGCCGGCCTCAGTAAAGACTTGGATCACCTCTTGGTACACAACTGCATTGCCCTCGGGTGTTAAGTGCAACCCGTCGCTGTCAATAGGAGAAATGACGAACATCAAGCGTTTTATTCGATTAGATAAAAACTGAATCTTTTACAAAAAAACGAACCTCAAGTATTTTTTTTGCCAGCCCTTGGTTTGTTGCATCTTGGACCATAAATCAATGGAGGAAACGCCCAACTCCTTGGCTAATGAAAGACACTGATTAGCATATACTCCTGCAACTTCGTTTGTCCTTTCAGGTTGTTTCATTGCTTTTTCACCGTACACTGACCTAGCAGAACAAGTATAAGGGCTATTTTTAGCCTTCTCAAATACTTACATGACCGAAATGTTTGAACTATCTTAGGGACTAGTATGATAAAACTACAACCGAAACATATAATAGAGAAAATTGTATGGTCTACCAGTTTATCTTGAAAATCAATGATTATTTCTGTAAAACTTGATCAAGACACTTATGCACTATAGTTGGATAGAAAGAAATGGAGAGAAAGGAAGGGAAGAGAAATAGAAGGATTGTGTTTCCGGAAAGGAATAGAAAGGAAGAACTTCTTCACTTTACTTCATATATAAAAAAGGTTTACAGACAAATCAGTTAAAAAGTGTTAGCTCAGATTAGGGTCTGAATAGCAGAATTTAATATTTAAGGCCCCTATTTATGGGGGCCCTAGGCGGTCGGCTACCCCGGATACCCTAAGAACCGGCCTTAATTTTAACAACTCAAATCCTTCCACCATTGGAAATATTTGGAAGGAAAACACACCACTCTTCTCCCCGACCCTCCCTTCCCTTCCCTCTCCCCTCATTATATCCAAACATTGTGTTACGGTCTGTTCGGTTTCTATTGCAGTTTTTTGTTTTCTATTTTAAAATTCTTCTCTTGTTAAAACGGCAATAAAAACACTCAAACTTATCAAAAAAGTTTGATAGATTCTCCATATCGGAAAACAAAGTAAGATTTATTTCATTTGAAGTTCGTAAAATACAAATCGACCATATAACACTTTATAAGTTAAGACATATGATCAAAGGGAGTTCATGGGGCTTAATAAGAAACGAAAAAGAAAGACAAAGTTGTTTCTCTGTCTTTCTTTCATTTTATTATCTGGATGTAAAACTATATCAGCTGATTATTGCCCATGTTTCAAAACACTGTCTGCGTGCATTTTATTTGATTGATTTGAGGATGAAAACTCAACAGACATAGAATGAACAAGGAGGATTATTGATGCACCATTTGTACAGAACTGGGAACAAGACTCGCTGCAATAGTGAACTTTCCCACCACTGACGATGATGAGCAGCCAAAAATGGAGGACAGTATGATGGAGATGCAAAAGGAAATGACTAACGGCATCAGATTCACTCAGTGCAAAAATACAGATTCAGTAACGGCCGCAAAACGGATTTTGGGTTAATGCAGCCTATAATTTGGTCATAGTGTTATGCCGGCGGCTGGGAAGACACCACAGAAGGGTGGAAGCAGCGGCTGTCAGGGGGCAGATGGAGGCTGTTCAGTTGCACAGTACACACAAGGAGGAAGCAGTAATTCAAAGAAGAGATTGAAGGAAGGATTGATATATTAATTAATCAAGCACTTCGAGTAGCTTGCACTCTAAAATAGCCAAAGGCATTACCCATCCAAACACATTACAATCCCATAGCATATATAATACTTTACTCATCCATGTCTCTAAAAACAGCAAAATACTACTAAGGTACTAACACTACTAAATAAGAAAACAGTTTCCCACTAACTTCATGTTATCCTTGCTTTGTCCTTCTTATACCCTTCTTAGAATAAGTGCTCAGCTGTGGTCCCCCCCTCTTGATTCATTACATTACCCCTGCCAAGAGACTCCCCTTGTTCCCAAGGTGAAAATCTGGAAATTGCATATTGATGGTCTGATATTCTTCCCAAGTGGCTTCCGAATCGGGTAAATCTTTCCATTGGATGAGCACTTCCTTACCCTCTTCTTGCCTATTCTGTTTGTGTCTCACCAATCTCAAATTCACTGCTCGTCTTTTCAAATCAGCTGCCAACTTCATCTTTTGTTGTGCTCTCATCAGATTGGTTCGCAACTCCTAAATCATGGCGTCCCTCTCTTGTAGTAGTTGCTCCAAACTGTCCACCCCTGTAGACCCCCTTCCAAAGCGAATGACGGGCGGAGGAGTCCTACCGTAGAGAGCCTGAAATGGAGTGTGTTTGGTGGACTGGTGAGGGGAGGTATTGTAACAGAATTCCGCCCAATGCAACCACTTGGCCGATTGAAGGGGCTGCCCGTTTATGACGCATCAAAAATATGTCTCCATAACTTGATTCACTATCTCAAACTGACCGTTCGTTTGAGGATGGTATGCGGTACTGCGTAACAACGTGGTCTCTTGAAGACGGAATAATTCCTTCCAGAATATGCTCATGAAGACCTTAACCTGATCAGATACAATAGATAAAGGGAACCCACGCAGATGAATGACCTCCTTTATGAACCTGGCAGCTACAGAAAAAAGTCGTAAAGGGGTGTTTGAGGCCAATGAAATGAGTGTACTTAGTGAGCCGATCGACCACTACCAGAACTGTAGCATATCCCTCTGATCTTGGCAAAGCTTCCACAAATCCATGGTGATTCATCCCATACCTGGGTTGGAATTGGCAAGGGTTGGAGCCCGATGGGTGTTGGTGAGAAGTCTTCCGTTGGCAAGTAGCACAGGAGCAAGCATACTGGGTGATGTGGCTTCTCATCCCAACCCAAAACCAGCCCTGAGGTAAGTCTTGAGCTCTTTGTCGTGTCTAGGGGTGTTCAATGGACCAGGCCCCCACTTTGAGCCCTTATCCGACTCATTTTTAGAAGGGCTTTGTAAGGACCGAGGTGAAAACGGGTTGGGCCAAGAACGGGCACTACTATAATTAAAATGAAGCGGACTATAGAAGGGCTCAATAAGGGTCGAAAACGGGCCTTTGTAAATACCATGAGCGGAACACAGAGTTTTGACATGTGAAGCACGGGAGCACTAGTGATTGCCTCCTTAAGTCTAAGGAAAGCCTTTGTAGCCTCATTGGTCCAACCACATCAATCCCTCTTGAGCTGATATGTGAGAGGGAAGGCAATCTGAGCATAGCCCTGCATGAGTCAGCCCTAGAAAACCTGAGTTCTTTCAATTTCTTCATAGCTTTGATCTTTTCCTGGTTAGCCATTATCCCCTCGCTAGATATGATGTGCCCTAACTAAGCCCCCTTGTTCTTCCCTATCTCACACTTCTTGCCATTGGCATACAATTGATGGCCTGCTAACAATTCTAGCACAAGGCCTAAATGTAGGAGGTGCAGCTCCTTGTTCTCACTATAGATCAGTATACATCAAATATCACCAACACAAACTTCCTCAAATACGGTTTGAACACATCATTCATTAGTGACTAGAAGGTAGCTGGAGCATTGGTGAGCCCAAACAACATCACTAAGAACTCATAATGACCCTCATGTGTCCTAAAATTTTTTGCCCCATGTAACTCATCAAGAAGCTCATCAATTACAGGAATGGGGTATTTGTCACTATGTCACGGTTCAGGGCTTGGTAATTAACAAAGAAACGCCAAGATCCATTTTTCTTTTAAACTAGCAAAACAGGACTAGAAAAAAAACTAATAGAAGGTTTGATGATACCTGCTTCTAGCATGTCGCTCACTAGCCTTTCGATCTCATCCTTCTGAAACTTGGGATAACGATAAGATCAAATGCTAATCGGATTGGTTCCCTCCTTCAAGATAACCTGATGGGACTTCTATCGAATTGGAGGTAGCCCGTCGAGCATTTGGAACACCTGCTCGTATTAATTTTCGATAACCAATATTCGGTCCAACTATTGGGTAATTCAGATTAATTGCACCAAATGGCCCGAGTCAGTGACCTGTAAAGAAATGAAGGGGTCCAACTCTTAAAGGCCACGAATACTAGACATTCGAATTGTCGATAACCAATACAAGACTTGACTCGGATATTCTAAATACTAAGCGATTTCTCGTATTCTGAACTATATAATGGGTCCTGTGGCTGCTATTCCCACCAACACCCCGTAGAGGGGCGACGATACAGCAAAAATGTTGTGTAATCACACTCTCGCATATTACCATCAGTACCCCGTAGAGCAAGCCCCTGTGGCTGCTGGCTTTCACATAGACCTAGACGAGGAGGAGAATGAGGATGAAGAGGAGGAAGACTATGTTCCCTCTAAGGAACAAGTGCATAGGGATCCTAGTCCCACTATTGATTCCAGTCCCAACTGGTATCAACAGTATGATGAGAGGTTCTCCAATTTTATTGAACAGGTTTGATTTGCTCGAGGACTAGCAAAGGTTAAGCATGGGGGAGTTTGGTAAGTGCAATTATTTGCACTATTGCGATTGTTTATATGCTCCTTTTTGGTTGTTTAGTGGTGTTTTAGGGTCGTTTTTATTGGTGCCTGGTGCCTTTTTATGGCAACCGACTCGGCGGAAGGTCATTTCAACCCAGTTCTTTTTGCAGCGCGTTTTCTTTCGGTTTTCTCATGAGGATTTAGGTTAATTTTCCTCTTTAATATAAATAGCCCCTTCATTTCTGATTAGGGTTTCTCTCTTCTTCTCCTTTTCCATCAACTCAGACTACTTTTACTCCATTCTTAGTATTTTTGCTTGGGAATTCATCCCTTAATTTTAGTTCTTCATTAAGTCTACCATTAATCATTCCTTGGAGTATCATAAGTTTTTCTTAGTATTTAATTTCCTTTGTTTTAATTTCCTTGTATTAGTTTAATTTTCCATTAATGAACCTTGATGATTGTCATTAATCATCCTTTAATAAAAATTAGTTTTGTTCTTCATTTATTGCTCTTGGTTTCAATTGTTGTGTTTTTTGGCATTTAATTATTGCTTCTTTTGTAATTTTCATTATTATCATACTTATTCATGTCTAGCATCATTTTAGGGTTTGTTTTTATTGCTTTCACCATAAATAGTGAGTAGATCCATTTTCTAAGTTTAGGGTTTGAACCTATAATTCAAGTATGATTTGATGATTGAAAGTGTCTATGAAACTATAATCAAAGTGGTTAAATTGTGCTAATAACTTTAAATTAAATATGTTTTGTTGAACTAGTCAATAGAACTAGCGTGTGAGATTATGATCAACTTTGCTTTATGGTAAATTTTAGTTAAATTCTTATTAATTCGTTCTATAAAACTAGCGTATGAGAATTGAATTAATAGGGTCTAAATCTAATAGTTAATCAAAAAAGCGAGAGTTTGAGATTAACAAGATCATATTTAACCACGTAATTAATCTGACATTTCATAGACACTAATGAGAGTTTAATCATACTAGAATTTAAGGGATTCCTAACACCCTAGATCTTTTCATCAAACAGTTTAAACCCATATATTCATTGCATTATTAGTTTGTTAGACAAAAATCAATCAACCATTTTTTCTCTTCAAACAATATTTTTAGTGGAGATCAGCAAGTTTCTTGTCCTAGCTTCCTTTTGTTCGATCTGCGACTACAAGTACACCGTGCGCTCGCGGTTAAATTAAAATTTGCACATCATTCAGATTGTCTTAAAATTCACATTATACAAATTCAGTTAGTTGGAGTTCATTGTGACCTCTATCAAATTGAACTCCAACCTTTAATATGATCATTATTAGCTTCCTTCAAGGATTCAACATACTATTATAACCTCCTAGAAAGTAATGTCATTCATCAAAGTTAAAGGTAAATGATGCTGAATCAAACTTTAATGCTGAGACATAACCAAAACCAAAATATTAAGACATTATGCAATTGAATAAAGCATTAATAATCTTATTTTGTCTAAGTAAGCTAATAAAAGGATAGTAACCTTGTTCTTAAGCTAGATTAAATCACAAGAAAAGAAGAGAAGGCAAGATAACTCTTCCTGTTGGCCACAAAGAGGACACACACTATGAGAGATGATGCCCATTATTCTGAGTACGTCGCTGGTTTTAAGCCTCCCTCGAATAGCCACCCAGCTTTTAAGAGGAAGCTTAGGGAAGGAAATTTTGTTTCAAATACTTCTACCCCATTGCACTGAATTAGACATAGGAGATATGCCCTAATAAATTTTATTAAAACTATACTTGGTCTGCGCCTGGTGATGTTGAAAACCAAGGCATTTGAACTGCTCTTATTCACAAACTAATATCTTAAACTTTTTTCATCATCACAATCATCAACTATGTTCTCAAATGTTTCGATGCATCCTGTCATTACCTTTGTATCAACTATCAAGATAAGGAGCCTTCCTCATGTAATCCCCAAGGGTTACAAGATCAATTTTATCATAAATCGAGGAGTTTTCGCAAAACACGAACAATGCAAGGGGTTTGAATTTATATGAAACTGCAGGTCCCAAGGGATACATGTAGAAGAATTTTAATCTTCATAAAATGGTAATAATAGGCTGCATCAAATCGTTTTTGAGCATAGCTAAAGATAATAGTTTGAGAGATTAGTTTGCAGAATTTCGGTTAAAGAGAAATATACACTCAATGCCACAAGCCTAGATAGATGGTGTGACTAAGGATGCTATTGATTGGTGGCTCATTTATGGATCAGAAACTGTAGATTTAGCAGTGGTGATTAAGAAAGTATTAGCCCAACAACTATAAGCTATGATTTTGGGAGGGCTTAGAACGTGTGCAAATGCTCTCACTTTATAGAAGAATATATTGAGTAGTTTAGAGGTGTGTATATTAGTGTATATGCATGATAATCTTCGTTATTGCACAAATAATGACCCTAAAAGTACACCAAGTACCCCCTGCCCAAACTGAAAATCATCCCACTAATGAATTATTAAATTAAATCCGCACATATACGAAGTGAATTCTATATTAAGTAACACCGCTTTGAAGGACATGTTTTCCTAGTAAAAAAGTACAAAGCGAATTCTAAATTAGGCAACACTAATTTAAAGGGACAAATAATTCTCAATGAACATCAAAACAATGTCCAGTCCCCATACAATTATACATATCATTTCAAAGAGAAAGAACCTCAGTTACAACCTCCTTCTAAAGTCAACAAGCCAAGGGGAAAAATCAATAAATAATCTCACAAGTGACAAGACAATGACTAGAGAATGTTCCACAAATTTCCAAGTCGATAAGTTGTAAAAATCAAGATCCCTACTTCTAATAATAAATCAAAAATAGCCAATATGCTAAAGTGAAAGGGGCAGCATTCAAAGTTGATGTAGGTACTCCATGACATCAAGTCATCAACGAACATGTATCCAACTAAAAAACTTCAAAAATATGAAAAATTACAATGTTTAGTGAGCTAGAAGGAGACTTACTGTGCATATTCCATGCGGCCTTCTTCATCGATAGGTGGAGGAGTTATAAGCACCACAAACATGTTGGGAGAACATTTCTGCAATTCATAGGGCCAAGAGGTAAGAATTTTAAATCTCTAATCATGAATATTAGATGGATCAATAAACTTTTAAGCGGGTGAATTATATAGCATGAAAAAGTAGGTCAAGGAGAAGTTTAAATATCTTTGGAAATGAAGCAATTTCTTGAGAAGTTTAGAAGAACGAATCAGGAATTGAAAAAATCAAATCATGATCAGTGTTTAGACTATTTTTGGGTCATGTTAAGTGCATTGCGAACATAAAAAGTGAATTAGCTGGTATATTATGTTAAAGTGGTAGAAACACAAACACCTTCTTTTACACCATCCTAGAGACAAAGAAAAAGTGTCATTTGTACAGTTCTGCTAAGTATTTAGTAATCTAAGTTCTAACCTATCAAGCAAAATACAATAACCAGTCAACTTCACATATAAGTTCAAAATGTAGTAATGGTTTAAACAAAAAGTCTGAGTTCTTTTAAAAATCCAAGACGACCATCATATAAAGAAATCTTGAACTATAAAAATAAGAAAACCAACTTGCAACAAAAAAAGCATCATCAAACAGAGAAGAGAAAGGAAGACCTTCAAGTGGAGAACCATCTTTCTAAGGTTCTCCTTGTATTCCTCTCTAGGAACATGTTGTCTTTCACTATTCCTCCCAAGTAACGCTGCATCATTAGCTCCGAAGAAAATGGTGGCGGCAATAGGAGGATCCGCAAATCCCTGTGGGAATTCAAGGTAAAAGAGTTAATTGGTTAATTAAGCCCCCTCAATCTAGATGGCTCACGCCCCCTCCAATCATCATTGAAGGTTTGGTTCCTACATATCTCACTCCAACTTCAACTATTCTAGGTCAGGTTCAACACTTTGATCAAACCTTAGAACAACTCCTTTCTTCAAGTCCATTTAACATAGATTAATATCTAATTTTTCAAAAATAAGTCCAGAAGTTAACATTTTATTCCGGTTGAATGACAAGTATAAAAACATATGTGCCAATTCTGTATAAAAATAATTAACATATCAAAATAGGCGTACAAAAAAGCATTGGTCGACATATAAGCCTACATCCACCCCCTTTGCTTTCCTATAAACTTTAAAGTCATTATTTTGTTAAAATCATCTTTTGTTATCTTAATTTCTTTTTGCATTCCTCCATTTTCTACTATAATCCTTCATAACTTGTCCCCTTTTTTTGTTTCCTCTTTTCTACTCTAATCCTTCACAATCACAACCCATGTTCCATGAAATTTTTTTTGTTTTTGCATTTTCCTTGCACATATACTCTACAAGTTTTTTTTTTATGGCCCATCTTTTACTACCTTTTTCAATCTAACACATTTTGTTTTTTATGGCCTATCTTAGACTACCTTTCTATTAATCATAGCTTAAATATTGGCCGACATAACCATCAATTATCTTTCCAAAAGAAAGAGTTAAACTCATAATCTTTTACCATCAATTATCCACCTCCAACAACTCCCACCATCACAAGTCCATTACTTTCCTATTTTTAATGGTTAAAATCAAAATTCAAATAAATATAAACATGAAAATAAAGTTTGATCTAAGAATATAAACTCAAATTTGAAAAATCAAAAAAGACGGAAAGATACCAGAGGGAAAATATGATGCAAAAGAAACAATGCCCATCTTGTGTTGTACCCACCATAGCCTCGATTCAGTATATCAGCCTAAAAATAATTCAATAAAATTGGATAATTAAGGAAATCTGACAGTAAAATAAAGAATTTAGGGATCAGGAAAATGTGAAAAAAAAAGAAGGGAAAGAGAGAACCTTGCGGGAGAAATTATCAGCAAGAGCAGCACCCCAACCAGAATCTCTGAAGGATTGTTGGGTTATGGAGTCTCCGAACAATGCAATCTGCGGCCTTATTCCCTTCATTTTTTTGGTTCTCACCACAGCACTCCCACAGTCACAGTCACAGTCACAGTCACACAATATAACTTTGAGTTTATTGGATCCTTGATGTTTCTTCTTTAAAGAATATTTTAATTAGTAGTACTTAAATATCACTCCTTTTATTCTTATATGTTTTTGTCAAAAAAAATTTATAAATTTTAGCGTTAAATATTAATTATGATTTCTCATTAATCTATAAAAAAAGTATATTTATGTGGAATTTTGCTATTTTTACGTCTCAATTATACTTTCTAAATATCAAATTTGTAGAATTTTTAAAATCTTACAATTTAAATTATTTGATTTTAAAGTTTGCATTTGGGATATGCGAAAAAAATGAATGAAAGAACATTTGAAAATAGAGGGAGTATTTTTATTAGTATTAGTTATTATTATCAACTCGTTTGTATGGGACTGTAAAAATTCATATAATTATCAATTTTATGATTGTAAATAATTGCAAGTGATAACTTTAAGGTTATAAATGATTAAACTTTAAGCTTATAAATAATTACTTTAAGATAGTAAAAATATATTGGGTTAACCTGATGATGACAGTCCCACCGCCTCATTAGAGAATTTGTGTATTAATATTATTGTAGCTTGATCACTTCATACTAGGTTAGATTAAATCATATTAGATTAAATCATAAGTTGAACTATATCAGATTTGGGGTTGTTTGGCAAACGGCTGAAAGATGATAGACTTGTAGCTGATAATATTTCAGTGGCTGATTTGACCAGCTAATTTTATTAGAAGATTTGACCAACTGATTCTGAACCCCCTGCTATGAGTAGCTTGTATAAAAACAGCTTATTGATAACAATAAATTGTTTCAACCAACTAATTTACCAAATATTGGAATTGCCTAGTTTGACCACCCAACTCTATAATTGCAAGCTAAAATAGCCAAATAAGTTATTTTGCCAAACACACCCATGATCTTACTTCTTATTCTTATTACATATTTTAACTAGTCTGAATAAAAACAGTTTAGTCATAACAATAAGCTGCTTCAACCAACTAATTTACCAAATATTAGAATTAACTAGTTTGACCATCCAACTCTCCAATTGTATCAAAATAAACTAAAATTGCTCAATAAATTATTTTACAAATACGCCATGATCTTACTTTTTATTCTTATTACATATTTTAACTAGTCTAAATGTTCGTGCAATGCACAAAATTTTTAGTATGTAAATTTAAATGTAATGAGAAATTAAACCTTATTTATAGTTAAAATTAGAATAATCTAGCACGCAATTGGGTTAGAAAACATAAAATCAAAACTACGCCCTATGTTTACACGCAAATGGAAAGCAAAGTATTGATTACTTACAATTAACACAATTTACAAAACATATTGTCAGAATAAAACACAGATATTGTAAGTTAAACCTATAATTTCCAAAAAGTTAAAAACTGCATGCACATAATAGAAAAATGCAAATTGATGTACTCTTTGGATTACGTTTCTGTAATTTATTAAGAAAAATAATTTTGTTTTAATATTTACTTATGTTTAAAATTAAATAAAATATTTTCAGATTCTTACCGTTAGTAGTACCTTAAAGCATAACTGATGTAAATTAGGTCTATTGTTTTTAAATTTTATAAAACTACATATAAATAATAAAAAAAATTTAATGATGTGGTCATTCGAATTAAATATTCCATAATTGGGAATATCTATAAATTACGTTTTCTACCATTTATTAAGAAATGAAAATTCTATTTTGATTTATTACTTTAAGGTATAGTTAATATAATAACTTTTTTTAATATCGGTTTGCATTTAGTTATTCTTTTAGTATTATATAGGAAATATTATAAATATGTCAATATTTAGTTTCTTTTATTTGTAAATTTTATATCGGAAGTGACATTATTGTCACATAGGAGTAATTTAGAAAACTAAAATACATTGTAACATTTGATAAAACTTTATAAGATTAATATTTGTTATTTAACAACAAAATTATCAAAATGCATGATTATTTATGCCTCTTATTATTGGTGTTGGGATTTTTTGACAATTAGTTTTTTCAATTTTTTTTTTTTGCATTACAAGTTAGGCTGACGGAAGGGGAAGATTAGGTAAGATTCAATCTTAGAACCTTTTTTAACTAAAAAAAGATCAAATTCTCATAACTTTTTCATAGTTTTTTGATTGACTTTTATCTTTTTAGTTGTTCAAAAAAAAAAAATAGTAAATGGTTTTAAGTCAAATCTAAAAGACCAATCATAATATCTTTTTCATTCTTATTTGACTTTTGACCTACTTTACCTCTAATAAGCGGTCAACAATTAATAAATAATATTTACCGAACATTTTTCTAACAACTAGTTTAAAGAGTGGCTTATCAATTTATAACAACTAATTTAAACAGTGACTTTTTCATTCTTATTTTTATTATTATTAGTTAAAATAATTATTTTCAAATAACATAAATTATTCTCATTATCATCAATTAAAACTAATAACCAGTTTTAATGTTTTACAAACCAAGCACGATAACTAACATAAATGGTGCTTCTTTGACGAGTCTTAAAAGCATTATATGTTACGAAGTAGAAACTTGAAATTCTGAGAAGATTACAAAATATAAGATGAAATTAGGAATATAATTTCATTAGATATGCGATTAATAGAGGATTATCTTAGTCTCTTAGATATATGATTACTAAAAAAAAAATCTAACATCAATTAAAGACAATATGAGATAAATAATCGTAAATCATTTTTAATTATATAGAAGAAAACTAGTAAATGAAAACCCCTAAAAGGTGTCATACTCCAAAAAAAATTAGGATAATAGAGTGGACTAACTGGGCGGATAGGTACAAAAATTGCGAACTTGTACTAAAATTTCTAATCTTGTAAGTTTAGACTTTGATCATTAACTTCGCTTATATGTTAGTTATTTAGTTTGTATTAGGAAAATGGTTGAATTTAATTGGCTTGCCACCTTTATTCTAATGGCAAGTACAAAGTGAACAAATACTTTAGATGTCAGATTTGTAAGAATTAACTTTGATCATGACCCGACACATGACTTCAAGCCAAATTAACAAATCGACTAGGGGTGTTTGGTAATTGGCTGTTGGCTGCTGGCTTTTTAGTTGGCTTGTTAATCGGTTGGAAATATTGACGCGCTGTTTTTGTTTGCTTTTAAGTTAGTTGAAAAAGCTAACTATTTGTGGAGATGTTTGGTAAATTTAAGTATTGGCTGTTAGCTGTTTATTAGAAAAAAAAAAAAAAAGTGGGCCAACAAGCCAAAAGCCAACAAAAAAAAGCTAGCTGGAGCAACTTTTTCATTTTGGCTTAAAAGTCAGCTTTTAAACTGCTTTAAAAGCCATTTACCAAACACGTTTTTTGGCTGTTTGACCAACCAATGCACAAGCCAAAAGCCAACCAAAAAGCTAAGCAAAAAGCTAAGAACCAAACACCCCTAAGTATACTCAATTAAAAATGACTTATCCAATAATCCAAATAGCCATTTCTAGTCAAAACTAGGGGTGTTTATCTGGCCTATTTTTAGAAGGGTATTGAAAAGGCCGGGTTGAATATGGATGGGGTAAAAACGGGCTTTATCATAATAAAAATGAAGTGGGCTATATAAGGGCCTAATAAGGGTCAAAAACATGCCTTTTTAAATAGTATAATTGATAAATAATTTAATTATTATAAATGACATTGCCAATAAGGATTGTTAACGTTTCCACAATTTAATGATTATAAATGATAATTTAATTATTATAAATTAATCAACGGGGGTTATAATAATTTTAAGTAATAAAAACGGGATGGATCAGGCCCATTGAACATATAATGCCCATATTAAGTTTAAAGAGCCCTTATCCAATCCGATCCATACATACTTAAGCCTAACCCGACCTTATCCAGGCCATTAAACACCCCTAGTCAAACCTATCACTAGTAGAAAAAACCACATTTGTTGTGCAACATATGCTGCGGGTTTACAAAGACGCAACATAAAATAATTAGGAAAAAAAAATTGAGTATATACTACTGTTTTAAGTGACTGGCAGCAATTATTTATAAAAACACATGAGTATATGCTGCGGTTTTATGTTGCCCGCAGCATTTAAGTTGTTTTTTATTTTTTATTTTTAAAAAAACGCGCCTCATATAAGTCTTCATGAATACGCATCATTAAACTACTGTTTTATTCTTCAAATTAAACGACTATTCTTGTACGTTCATCTTCCAAAACCCCACCTTAAACCCACGAAAAATTCTTGCTTGTTGTACTGCTCATCATCATCTTCGTCTTCATCTTCTTGCTTGCTTGTTGTACTGTATCTGACTTGCATGTGGTGTTCTCGTTCTTGTTGCTGTTTTAGACATTACGCGTGTGTTCTTGCTTCAAAACCACACGACTTTAAGGTATAATTTCTTCAAAACCCACAACTTCATCTTCATCAAATTTAGTTTTTTTTAATGGATGTTTACTTGCAAGTTCATGATGTTTGTGTTATTTGTAGTAAATGGGCATTATTGATATCATTTTTGTTGTTTTGTTAATTGTTATTTTGAATGTAGTTAATTGTTATTTTGAAAATTTATATTCTACCGATTTTTATTATTAGTTTGTTAATTAGGGCTAATTTTGGGATGTATTATTTTTAGAGTTAATTAGATTTAGTTGAATGAATGTTTTTATTAATATATACATATTATTATTGGGGTTAAGTATATAAATATTTTGAATTATGTATTTTTTTTTAATTTATTCACACTTAGGATGACAAAAGATCGTTCTTGGATGTATGAAAGGATTGAATCGTCAGAATTTATTGATGGCGTATTAGAATTTTGTAGTATTGCCGTTGAACATCAAGTTAGGATGGGGGGAGTTGGTTTTTATTACCCATGTGTCAAGTGTGGCAATGTATCAAAGGTAGATAGTATTGATGTCCTTAGGGAGCACATACTTCGACGTGGGTTTAGGACTCTTATTATGTTTGGGTTTGGCATGGTGAGGAGGGAGTTTACAAAGAAAAAAATGTTGTTAAGGATGTCAATGAGGATGTACTAGATCGTGTTGATGGGTATGAGACAGATGAAGAGAATGATGATGAGGATGTCAATCATGTTGATGAGATGATGGATGGAGTCGAGGATGAGTTAGGAAAACGTCCTCGTGTTTTTGACTTGTTGACAGAGGCTTCTCAAAAGCCTTTGTCAAGCCTTTGTACCCTGGATGTACAAAGTTCACTAAACTAACAGTCGTTTTGACAATTTTTAACAATAAGTAAAAGTTTAATTGGAGTGACACTAGTTTCACAATGTTATTAGAAGCGTTAGGTGAGATGCTTCCTGAGGGAAATGAACTTCCAAAGTCGACATATTATGCCAAAAAACTCATGTGTCCATTCGGCTTAGAGTACCAGAAGATTCATGCGTGTCCGAATGATTGTGTATTGTATCGGAATGAAAATGAGAACTTAGAAGAGTGTCCTAGGTTTGGGTTATCGTGTTACAAGCGTAAAGGGGCCGGGGACACACTGAATACGATATATATATATATATATATATATATATATATATATATATATATATATATGTATATATATATATATATATATATGTATATATATATATATATATGTATATATACATATATATGTATATATACATATATATGTATATATACATATATATGTATATATACATATATATGTATATATACATATATATATATATATATATATATATATATATATATATATATATATATATATATATATATATATATATATATATATGTATATATATATATATATATATGTATATATATATATATATATATATATATATATGTATATATATATATATATATGTATATATATATATATATATGTATATATATATATATATATGTATATATATATATATATATATGTATATATATATATATATATATATATATATATATATATATATATATATATATATATATATATATATATGTATATATATATATATATATGTATATATATATATATATATATATGTATATATATATATATATATGTATATATATATATATATATATATATATATATATATATATGTATATATATGTATATATATATATATATATATATATATATATATATATATATATATATATATATATATATATATATATATATATATATATGTATATATATATATATATATATACATATATATATATATATATATATATATATATATATATATATATATATATATATATATATTTGTTTATTTTAATGATCGAGTGTATATTAGTGACGAATTTATGGTGATTATTTGCTGATTGCAACAGTGTACATTAGAAATGAATTCGCATTGGATTATTAATAAAACGAAAAAAACCAAAAAAAAAAAAGAATAACTATAGGAAAACCGCAGCATATAGCTTTTTTTATTTTTAACTATATGCTGCGGTTTTTCAGGGACTGCAGCATATAGTTAATTTTTTTTTAACTATATACTGCGGTTTATGGAAAACCGCAACATATAGTATGTTTTTGTGCTGCGGTTTTAAACCGCAACATTTAAAAAAGTCTATCTACTGCTATCACTTATGGTTAGGGTCAAAACTACAGCATATGGTGGCCAAAAAACTACAGTATTTGAGGTTTTTTCCACTAGTGTATCAATAAAGATGAAACAAATATAATAATCTTTTAACACTAGTATTACTTATAATTGATTTTGCACAACCTTGTTTAAGAGCTTGCATTGATACCTTTGAAATAGAGAAGTGGTGTTATAAATTTAGGTACCCACCCTTATGAAGGTAATGAGGACATGATTAGTGTAACTAAAAAAGCATGAAGAGACTTGATTACACTTCTAAAAATGAACAACCAGTTTCCTAATGATTTCTTAACGTTATCATTAACAACTACATTGATAAAAAGATGTCAAAACTTTCTCAATAAACAAGAACAAGTTAAGAGACTAAAAAAACAATAACATTCACGCTTCAAACTTGTATTTACTTTCATGCCTAATGATTTTCAACCCAAAATCAGGTAGCCATTCTCATGCTTGGACCATTATTATTCCTTTTTTTTCTAACTAATTTTTTAAAAATACTTTTATGTTACAAACTCATAATTATATGCAACAAAACTTGAAGTTGATCCCCAACAAAATTACAAGGGAAAGACTTGAGTTTATTGGTCACCAATCACCATCCTCCAATGGGTTTTTGATACCTCTAATTTGGGACCAAATTAGAGGCATGGTGAAGCTTACTCATTTAGCTTGTACTCCTACTTCTTTTGTGGCTAGCAAAACAACAACATAGAAAAACATAATAAAAAAATTCTACTTATATATTTATGCGATTTTCTAATTAGATATCAGAGTTGTCCAAAATTAATCCGATTAAGCGTAATCAAGTATCGATCACTTGACTCAACCTGAAACAACCCGCATGTCAAATTAGATCTGATTGTCAAATTGTTTATACGCATACAATAACCAAAATTAATCCGAGATGAAATATCATTCACAAAACCTGTTCGAACACCTGAGTTTACACCTCTATATTTGATACATCTAGTGACTTCTAATGGCCACTTTCATCAAGAACATAAACGCAAGGTAAAAGCCATTCATTTTTTAGCTCTTATACTCCATAAGTGACCAGTTGGTGAATAATTGAGGAAAGGTGGATTAAGTTTACTCTTGGCTTACAACTAGCTAGGGTTAATCATGACTGAGTTTTCTTGTCCAATTGTCAACACCCATCCCTCTCCAATGATCCAATTAGATAAGTTAGGAGATAAAATGATTTCACTTGTCCTAATTGTGCATCATCCCACCTATTGTGCTACACATTTACTCAAAAGCTTTTACATCATAAATATGGTAAAATAAATGGGAATGAATAGTATGAATTCATTAAAACAAAAGTATAAATGTGGTGTAGGAACCAACTAGAACAAAGGAGCTTTGAGAATTGTATTTGTTATATTTATTAAGAAAACTACTTTAATAAATAAAGGATAAGGATTCAAAACAAGTAATTTTATTGTAATTAACTTCAAAGTTAACGATTAAATTTAAATATTTATTGAACTATTATGTCAAAATTGTTACTATTGGTGGTTACATCATCATACCCGATGTATGCCCATTGTAGAAAACTATGATCAGGATCTAAGAGGGGTGAAAGATAATAAATTATATCCAAATAGAAGCTTGCAGTTATAGAGGCACTCGACTTAGAAAAATCTACAAAAGAACAAAAGATAAGACAAGACATGACAAATAACATAAACTAAAGACTCATAGAGTTAGAATAATCAAGGGTTAAGATTCAATGATTATGATGGTGATTTTAATAGTGAACCACTATAAAATTACTATTTAAAATTAATAAAAAAACAAATAAACTTAAATATGTTAGCATGTTCATCTAATGCACCTAGTGTGTTGTGCAAATTCATGATTATCCATCCCTTTTATTTGATTAAAGAAAAAATTACATCCAATATGCCAAGTTTTGCTAAAAAAAAAGTTTGCTAGGTCAAAATTCAATAACTATTTTCACTAAGATGAACTTTAAAGTTAGTTTTCATTTAATAAAATTTTACATGTTGATGACTTAAACATCAAATTACTTGCTGACGTAGCTATATACGTGGTCATTGCTCTGACGTAACAGTACACGTGACTGTACATATGGAATATCTTTTCCCTTAATAAATGACTTTATCTTACTTTCTTTTCCCTTTCCAGTACTATCTTCTCTTGTTAGCTTAATTCAAAATGAACGGAATGTTGGGACATTGGAAAGGGTGGGGTGGGACAAAGGTTGGGTTAGGTGGAGAAGGAATGTTGGGAATAATTGGTAATGCGACTAAGGTGTCTTAGACCATGAACTATTTGAAGCATGTTAAATCAACAATATTGAAATATTTATGACCCAACTAATTTACAAGTTTAACATGGCTTTGAGAAAGATGATTGTCAACACGTAACTCAACATAGAATGAAATGGCAACGTTAATTGCATTATCATCCAATGTTATCAATATCACAATTGTTAATTGATGTATATAGTTGTACAATAAAAAAACCTAATTTTATCCATAGTATCAATGATTCATCATCATTATCATCATCGTATTCAGTCTGTCCCTTTCATATTAAATTTCCAATTAAATTAAGGAAGAACAATTTTAGGAACCCTAATAGAAGAAATGAACAATTATAAGAATTAAGCAACAAGTCAATTAAAACACAACAAGTAACAACCTCAATGTGGACTACCGCCTCTATAGCCTAAATGTATAATTGATGTCAAAATGAAGTTTTCTTAAAGCTTTGATAAAGGTTTACAATGAAAAATCAAAGACTCGAATATGGGGTGAGAGAGAGATTAGAGATTACATTTAAGAGTGAACGTGGAATGATTAATGAATAAGATTACTAACTAATGCTTAATTGAGGTATTTGAAGTACATAACTCAATACATTGCATTTTATCGAAAGGAACAAAACAAACATATAAAACTAATCAGAAAATAAAAATTCGAGTTGCCTTTTTCTATTGGTAATTAAAAAATCGATTCGACTTTAAATGCTAAATAAAAAAACCCTTTGAAAAACTATTAAAAGCAAATCGGCTTTTAATCTTCTAAGCTTAAAATCGAATCAACTTTAACTTGTGCATCAGTTTTACATGCCTTACGAATTATTTTGTGGTATCACAAAATTTGATTCGATTTTATTAGTTCCAACTTCCACGAGAGGATTCAGACCCAAAACCTTGATTTGTAATTGGTGATGAGCAATATCAACCTACCACCAAACTACACCACCTCCTCCTATAATTGCTTATTATTATTATTATTATTATTATTATTATTACTATTATTATTACATGCCATTCATAATTACCAGAAATGCCATGGTGAGTGTATATTTAATAAAACTATTTTTGCTTGTATAACTAAAGTAATAATATTAAATGCATTTTATGTGGAATAATCTTAGGCTTAGGTACTACTATGACATTAGCATGGTGTAAGCACATTCTTAGAAACTAACATTACAAATAACATATTGTAAAGTAAAATAATAATAAGAATTAAATAATAACTAATTGCAATAGGTGAAACATCAAAACTAAAAAATTAGGAAAAATTCTACACGTAATCTTCTAGTTTACTTTTGTACATGTTAGAATTATATCCAAAAATGATTAATTTCCGTTTAAAATAGAACTAATTGGCCATGTGATTTCTTATAGAAAAATTATAATAATATCCTTGAATTTTTGGCATAATATTAATGGTTTTCCTAATTTTTTTTATTATCAATGCTACTCTCATATTATTGAGCATCTTACAACTGTAACCTTTTTTAACTTTTTCCGTTCAAAATCATCTAAAATCGTTAACTTTCTTTTATGTTTTAAATTGAAAAATAATAGAAAAATAAAAAAAGTTAACGGTTTTGGACGGAAGAAGTTAAAAAAAAAAGTTACGGTTGTAAGACGCCCTATAATATAAGAAAACCATTGATAATAAAAAAAACTTAGAAATACCATTAATAAAGTGCCAAAACTCAGAAGTATCATTAATAGTGGTACAAATTAATCACTTACATTTTATGACCAACAATGTTTTACGATCCTTATTTCTATTCCATAATATTTTAGTTTTTTTAGTTGTGGTATTTTTTATGTATTTTTTGAGAGAACATGAGATTAAAAAAGTACTGAAAATCAAATCACCCCCATTACTCGAATTATGTTGCTCTTTAGCTTCTCTATTCATTATTCAACATCCATTTCTCTGAAAAGGTATTTTCATAAGGATCTTAAAAGAATTGAGGAAGTATACATACCAAATTTTTTTTAGTGTGTATAGCATATATCGGTGTATCAACCACCACATAAACCTTCTTACTGAATAATCATTTTGATATGGTATCTTAATAGCGTATATAACATATTTTAGAGTAACCATCAACTTAATCATTTTATTGAGTTGTTTCTTGACATGGTATCAGAACAATAGCAATGTGACAAGCATCTAACCCCTAATTTCAAGTGGAACATTCGGCACCATATATGAGAAGAGCGTGTGTCGTATCTACAATTCTAGTTCAAAAGGCTTTCATGTGAGGATATGTGATAGTGTATATAATATACTTTGAAGCTTCAACAATCAGTTTAAACTTTTAATTGAGTTGGTTCTTTGACATGGTATTAGAGCTAATGCAATATTACAAGAGGTTACAAGTTCGAATTTCATCCACCCCTAATTTCAAGTTATATATTTATCATCAGGTATGAGAAGAGTATGTGTTCCCTCCACATTTCTAGTCCAAAGGATTTTCATGTGAAGAATCTAGCTTGATGGAGTATATAACATATTATAAGATTTCAACCACTACCTTAAACTTTTGGTAAAACTGTTTTCTTAACACATATACAGAAACTAAAGTAGCCGTATATATCATATATTCGTACCTCATTCATTTTTCATTTCAAGTGGGATATTCAGTACATATATAAAAAGATGGCAAGAAAAGACCACGGAGAAGTTGTTGCAAAGAGAATCGCCATAGAGCATAGTGATGCTTTAAAGCCACATTATAATCTAATCAACGGCGTGCCGGAAATGATGATATATTGGTAAAAAGACACAACCAAAGATCTTCTTTGTCCCTCTTTTTTTAAGCAAACTTAAATGATTGATGTATTTAAATGAGGGAAAAGATTTGTAATAATTAATAATATAAAGTAGAAACTACTCTTCTAATTTATTTTATCTTGTAGCCTATGTTACTCTTTGTCTGATCCTTAATAATCCTCATGCCAGCATTAGGTAGCTATTCACAATTCTCTCTTTCAAATTTTTTTTGGACCATATGCAATGCTACTAAGGACTATTATTGTTATTATTATGACACCTAGGTTCATTACTTATGTGTCGTTTCTTTGTAAATTTGAACCATTATATATATATATATATATATATATATATATATATATATATATATATATATATATATATATATATATATATATATATGTGTGTGGTTGTCGGTCGGTTTTGGTCGAGTCAAACCATACTCGGATCTAGATTCATTAATTTTTACATTTAAAACATTTGATTAGTACCAAACTGAGTTTTTAGGTGTTATATCAGTCTAAATTGATTCCAAATAAATATAAAAATAGGTTTACAACGAATTTAAAAATGATTTTGGATATATGTAAAAAGGTGAGTCTAGAACGAGTCTGACGAGTCAAGAAAGAATCTAGCAATTTTTGGCCTTAAATAGGACTAAACTCTAAAGAGAAAATCTGGTCTGAAGACCTTAGATCCACACCCAAACTCTTTTTTTTAGACTCAGACCTAACCCAAGCCGAATCTCAAAGAATTAGACATATATTCTAAAATTAGAGACAGGTCTAATAGTATCTTGTACCATTATCGTTCCCTATATTAATAGAGGTGTTCATTCAGATCATCGGGTCGATTTATGTTCAGATATTTTAGTAGAAATTTGAAATCGGATTTTATATTCATGTTAATTTTTACATAATTGTTAATCCATTTTTTATGTTGGATCAAATTGAATTTAATTATAATGTCGGATCATTGGATCACTTTTAAAGACCTCTACCTATATATATCCATATCCATGTCCTTGTTATATTACTATTTGTTATGCTATCACGTTTATCTTTATATCTACCCACTCGAAGAAGATATATAATCCGATGTTGGGGTAAGAGGTAGACATGCATGCACAACACCACCAATGTAAATGTTGCTATTAAACACATGTAATATATTACTTTCTCCGAATTTTAATAGTTGCTATAATTTATCCAAATAGAATTATCTTATTAGTTGCTACATTTTCCATTTTTAGCAAACAAAACTAATAAAAATACTATTTTACCCTTATTATTATTTTACTCAATTCATTTAAAATGGTAAACCTTGAACATAGTACAAAATTTTGTCATTACTGATAGTCTTTAGAAACCCATTCAATTAATTCATCCCCAACTACTTAAAATAAACTTAAAAAGAAAAACAATTCCTAACTACTCCATGGTTTATCCGGTTCATCCCCTACCTTGAAATAAACCCATTTCATCCCATATTCTCTCTTTCTAACATGAAATCTTCACCTTAAAACCTTAAATTTGTTGAGGGATTTCAATCAAAATTTCTCAAACTTATCATACATGGTGTCTGATTAATCATTGGGTGCAAAAATTTTGCTGTGGTTCGAATATTTATGGGGTTTTTACTGTGCTTAGGTTTTCGAATTTATCATCGAAATTGAGTAGGATTTTACTTTATAGCTATAAAGAGTAGGAAAGAAAGACTTCTACAGTTAACATGCTACAAATAGAAGAACAAGTGAAGAAAAAAGATGGTTTAAGATTTAGAATTAGAACGGTCTAATTTTGGAAAAAATTTATGTTGCCTAATGAATTTCTCAATATACTTTTGCACAAAGAATTTTGTAACCCCTTATATTTCTTCCTAAACTAATGTTGAGAATACTTTGAATCTTTGTTTTTTTTATTATTATATCACAAGGGCAATATGGGCAATATACTTACTCCTTGATTTTTATTGCTTCAGTAAATGTAGCAACCTTTGAAAATCGAAGTAAGTATTACTACATTATATTATATATTGGAGATCAAAAGCCATGAAGTCTTGTTATAAACATGTACAATTGTATCTACTCTTATTAGCTAATGGATGATTTACGTAATAGCTAAATAGCCCCACCTCCAAGTAGTAACTTTTTGTAGCTTGTATTCTTTATCTATTTGTTTTGTTTTTAAAAATGAATACATTTAATTGTAATGAGTGAGATATTTGGTGATGTTGTGAATGGACTATGACAATAGTGAAGAAACAATAACAAAACAAATGTAAAGATAAATTACAAAAACAGAGCAAAATAATGGAAGAAGCAAAACACAAGATGTATAAGTTATCTAATGATATCTCCCCCTCTATGAGGTATCTAATGATACCTCCCCCTCAAAATAAGTATCTTATCATTAATATACTTAAAAATACATTAATGACTCACCTTACAAGCTTTAAGAACACCCTCTCAAAGCAAAGATTGAACCTTTGATATCAATCTCTCTCGAGTATGCATATACAAGGATGAACAACTCTTATGGTGTGAACCCTAGCTTTCACTCTTGTATGTGCCTCTCCCAATACCCTAATGATGTTCTAAGACTGCTTATATAGCCCTAAGACATATTAGACAAACCTAGGACAAAAGGCTTAGATCCCACAAAATACCCCAACAAAACAGAAACGCGTACTAAGTAAGTACTGCATGCCGCTCGACCGGTCGAGCCAACTCCCTGATGCTACTGAATAGTGGCTGCATTAAGGCTCGATCGAGCCCTTTACACTCGGTTGGTCGAGCGGCCCTTAAAGCTTCCCAAACTTCGTGCCTTCCCATCATTAAGGCACCAACTCATCATCATTCATCAATTGATAAGTGACCCAAAACATATGTGTCCATACCCATTAACATTCTCATCTTCACTCTCAAAAGTGCAAGATAGAGCATGCATGATCAAGTGATCGAACCCATCACTAACCTCATGGAAATTGGGTCTTGACTCAACAGGTGAAATAGTTTATTAGATTATTTTAATATATATATTTTGACCTAAATAATTAATTGGGTAATCAAACTATATAATGTTAGTTTTTGATAAGTTAGATGGTTGAAACAACTAGTTATTATGAATCAACTATTCTTGAACAAATTGCTTAACAGCATGTACAAAATCAATTGTCAAACCAATTCACATAATCATCCATTCAAATCAGCTACCAACCATAAGTTGTAAGCTAAATACCCTAATTTTGACTATTTGAAAAACCTCATAATTATATAGTCCAATTATCATTAAAATTGAGTTGATCCTTTAATATTGTATCTATGCACAAATCAAAAAATTCAATTCTCACCCATTCCTTTTTTTAAGTGAAACTAGTATACAAATTCATGTAATGTACGAAATTTCATCATCATTATCATCATAACCAATGTATTCCGCTCATAGGATAACTATGATCAGGGTCTAGAGAGGGAAGAACAACAGCAGCTCATACCCATAAAGAAGAGTGCGGTACATCAAAGAGTCCCTCGGCTTAAGAAAGCTCTTCAATGGGAGTGAAACCTACGACTACCCGAAAGCCTGCAACTTACAACATTCATTAACCATAAACAATAGATGACAAATAAATAAAAATAAAATGCATAAAAACATAAATAGAAATAAAAAATGAAAGAATAAAAGTAAAAAAAAAAAGGAGGTATTAAGATAGAAACGATTAAAAGAGCGAAATGAAAAGGCAAGAAACAAAGACACGGCAGGTGGGTGGGACATAGTCGGTAATCTGAGACGTGAATAGCGCCGCCAACTACTCCTATTCCTGGTCATTGCATATTATAATTATCAAATTATGATGTTAATAAAATATAATAATATATACAAGTTTTTATTACAACATAATTATTGCTTGATTGAATAAATAATTATTGATTATATATACTGCCCAAATTTAAGAAAATATAATAATACTATATAATAACCATAAACAATGCACGAAATTTATTATTAGGAAAATACATATAAATATAAATTTAAAGAAAGAGACAATTGCATTTTATTATAATATAATATATATAAGTTTTTATTACAACATAATTATTGCTTGAATAAATAATCATTGATTATATATATATATATATATATATATATATATATATATATATATATATATATATATATATATATAACTATTTTTTGAAATTGAAAACTTTGTAAAAATTCTTGTGCCCAAATTCCATGTGCTTAGAAAATTATTGTCTACTAATCCAACATTTCAATAATTCTCGATAAAATTAAAATAAATGACAAAATTCCTAGAACATTTTATTCGTCATTTTCCAAAAAATTAATAATATGCATAATTTATAAATTATTTAAATTAAATAAAATAGTTTGTATTATGAAAGATATGCATTGCTATATAAAATAGTTAATAATTGTCTCTAAAATATTATTTGTAAAATAGTTTTAACAAAATCATGCATCGCTATGTAAAGTTTTCAAAAAGATTTTAATAAGTTATACATATTGGATCATATAAAATATTTTTGAAAACCTACTTTTAATAAAAATCATAATTAATGTAATAAATTTTTTTTAAAGTTACATAATCATATCTAAACCTGTAATAATATTTCATTTGACAAAGCTCTATAAAATCGTCATTTAGAATTTTACAGTTCTTTTATAGTATTGTATAATATAATATCTAATAATGACGGACATAGTGAGAATATGTATTATATTGCATCCACACTTCTAGCGTAAAGACTTTTTATGTGAATGAGTATGATAAAGTATATAACATATCTTAGAATTTCAACTTATGATGTTAAATTAGCTTATGATTACTAGCTTTCTCTCATTATTAAATTGATCTTGATTAAGGTTATGATCATCAAACCAGTATCCCGCACAAAGTCAGAATCCAAGGGCGGAGGTAAGGGAGACCATACCAATATTACATAGTTCCATCGATAGGTTCATGCATGCTTGACTAAGTTATATTTGATGGGGCCAAGTTGGATGGAATTTGTCGCAAATAGTCTTTGATATATTAAATCTGTCAATGATAATGTATCTGCCCAAAATATGAAAGTATTACATCCTACAAGCTCTTGTGTTGAGTTGTGCTTTGCTACCGGCAGACACAATCATTTGAATATTACTGCTTGTTGGTTAACTCACATCCAGGCCTCCTTTCAATTTTAATGCTCTTCCTTTTATGAACTATACACAATCTAAGAGCTCAAAGAATTTTTCGACATTTTTTTTATTTTACTTGAAATAAATATTTAAGTTAGAATTTTAAGTTTAATCTTTTAGATGAAATAATTTCTCAATATACAAACTCTCTAGATAGACTGGAGGTAATGACAACGAACCACGGTAACAAATGGTGAATGGGTAACAACTTGCAAATTTAAGCTAGTGGCGCAATTATTACTCAACAAGTTTAACATTAATTTGTGAGGAAACTATTGGGTCATGACTTGCTAATTTAGTACTCTATATACATCAATTACTTTGTTTTGGACGTATATCAAAACTATAAAACTATGAATCTTCAAATTAAAATCATTGAACGAATAAGAAGTGTTGAAAAACTATAATTATGAAAATTAAAATATAGATTTGAAAAATAAATCGATAACTATACATCAGGAATTGCTTATCGACTGAAACTACATATTCTATGGAGAAAATCATAATGCGGAAATAATAATGTAGAGGTTTGTGTTTGGGGTTTTGAATACTTGGTTTGTATTAAATTATGAATGAGAGAAACACCTCTATTTACACAGGAAATTAGGATTAAAATAAGAAAATAAAATATTAACCTAAACAAAATAATAGGAAATAAAATAACCTTAATATCCTAAATATTAGAAAAGATTTTAACTTTCTAAAACATAATATTCTGAAATAATATCTTCGTTTTATTCTACTTCCTATTTTCCTACACTCTCCCTCAAATTAGGTCTCGGGATCACCTAAATCGTATTTGCACAATAATTTTCAATTCTTCAAACCAATCGCCTTTAGCAGAAAGACTGCTAGTTGATCTTTTGATTTTACAAAAGACATTTTAGTGATCTTTTCTGCAAATTTGTCATAATATTGATTTTCGATTTTTTGAGTTTAGAGAAAAGGTCATAAAATAAGTTGGGTTGGTTAATTTTTGTTTCGGTGAACAATTTGGATTTTAGGTGTTTGGATTAATTGGGATTCAAGGATAAAATTGGGTTGATTTTGTTTAAAGGGTAGATAGGTAGAAGATATGAGTTGGTGGGTTAGTTCGCGGGTCAATGGGTTGGGGGTTTGCAATTTGGATAGTTTTAGATTAGGTAAGGGTAACAAATGAGTAGTCTCCATATAAAACTAATTTTTTGAAAACATACTCTTAATATCCAAATCTGATCTTTCTTTGTGTACTGATTTTTGGATTTCTGAGTTTGTGGGTTCAGAGCCGGATTTGGTTATCCTTGCTTACTTCTCCCTTAGGAGAACGGAGAACCTTTCTCAAGGTGATTTTTGGGTTGGGATTCGGGTGTTTTTGCTTTTGGTTTGTTTATTCCTTTTTCTTTTGGAATTTGATTATAGTCTTTCTCTTTACTCCCCCTCTCGCCATTGACTAGCGTACTAACTTCTTCTATACTGCTCCCCCTCGTGACCTCACGCTGGATGGTGTCATTTATGGGAGGTAGCGAAATTGACCCATATAGAGTTTGAATTTAAGTCCATAATTCTTGGGCAGTTGTAGTAAATGAAATAACGAGGTCGATAATGTCGGAGTTAATACATGCGAGAATCCATGACATAACCCTGCCATCATTTTGTTTCCATTGTGGAGTTATGGTCGTCGGGAGAATGACGGTGATATGATTGAGCATCCCCCGATCCCCAAGTTCAATTTTCATTTCTTTACACCACTTGGTATGATTTTTTCCGTTAAATTTTTCAGATACCTTTGGTTTTTTATTGATTTTTATGTTTGTATCGATTTTTTGGTTTTTTTGTTGGAAAAGGAGGATAGTTTGCTCAACTTCTACCAATGAAAACATCATGTTTTCCTTCTGAGTTTTTTTATGTGTTTGATTTGATTGGTTTTTTTTTTTTGTTTTTTGTTTGGATCGATTTTAATCGATTATGATCAATGATAAAATACCGATAGAGTTTTTCTACCCAGGAAAACCTTATGGCGCTGATACCATGGAGAAAATCATAATGCAGAAATAATAATGTACAGATTTATGTTAGGTGTTTTGAATACCATGTTTGTATTAAATTATCAACGAGAGGAACACCTATATTTATACAAGAGATTAGGTTTAAAATAAGGAAATAATATATTAACCTAAATAAACTAATAGAAAATAAAATAACCTTAATATCCTAAATATTAAAAAAGATTTTAACTTCCTCAAACATAATATTCTGAAATAATATCTTTATTTTATTTTACTTTTTATTTTCCTATATTCTAATCATGTTCGGTTATGACTGTGTATTTTAATCCATTTTGTTACAAATAAAAAATCATTTAAACTTTGCTTGTGAGAATTATAACTCATCCTTGGATCATAGATGAATCGACTTGGACTTCTTAATGTTTCTTTTTCCTATATAACTTTAAATGTTCGTTAAGTCTTATATTCCTCAAAGAAATTAACTCAATGAGAACCTAAGGTTCCTACCTTATAACTTCTACTTGGATGTCTTTTAAAGCAAAAATCTTAAAGCTTTTATATTATGTTAGAGTTAGTTACTAAGGAGTCTTTCACATTTGTTTACTTATTAATTTTTATTTATTACTTTAGCTTAATTTATGTGTTTATTTTGGACTGGAAAACTAGGTGAAAGTTAAATAGTGTTAACTTTTATGATTGGATTTATGTAAATTACAAGAGTGAAAGGTTGAATGCATCTTTAAGGGTCTAGAGGAAGACCACTAGATTAATAGATTTGACACATGAATGATCTAATTTTAGGATTTAATATTAAGTTTTGGGAGTTTTTAAATATTGCCATCTTTTTCATTTTATCGCCACCCCTCCAAATGAAATTACGAATTTGCCCTTGATTTTTAAAAAATTACAACTTTACCGCTCCCTACAAATTTCTTATTTATAATAATAATAATAATAATAATAATAATATCAATAACAACAATAATAATAATAATTAACTTTTTTATATTCTTCAAAAAGAATATAAATAAAATTAATAATAATAACAGTAATAATAATAATAATAATAATAATAATAATAATAATAATAATAATAATAATAATAATAATAACAATAATAAAATTAAAAATAATAATAATTATTCAAAAAGAAAAAAAAATTGAATCGCCCAGTTCTGGGCGATTCAATTTTTTTTTTGTTTTCTTTTTGTAAAATTTTTATTAATAATAATAATAATAATAATAATAATAATAATAATTAGGGGTGCATTTATCTATGCGAAAATCAGACTGTAACCTATGCAAAATTAGACTGAAAGTACTACTCACAAAATAAATATGTTCACACTTCTCAATGTTGGAAATGATGTATAGTAGTTTCGAGTATCATGAAAAATATCTGATTTTTTCGTTTTCTATACATTTTGTAAGATAGAGAGACATCAAAAATGGTGAAACTACATTGAGATTTGAAAAAAAATACAGGATTTTGGTCCAAAATAATTAAAGATGAAGAAGTCGACTGACACTATGAAGAAGATGAAGACTGATTACTGAAGTCTGAAGATGGTGATGAAGGACGAAGATGGTGATGAACTAATGATTCGATGAAGGACAGCTTTGAATCTTTGATGAATGATGAATTGATGATGATGAAGATTGAAGAAGGGCATGATTGAAACATCCGGTTTTGGCAATTCGGGTTAATTATTATTATTATTATTATTATTATTATTATTATTATTATTATTATTATTATTATTAATATAAATTTTCCAAAAAGAAAAAAAAAATACTGAATCGCCCGGTTCTGGGCGATTCATTTTTTTCTTTTTGAATAATTATTATTATTTTTAATTTTATTATTGTTGTTGTTGTTATTATTATTATTATTATTATTATTATTATTATTATTATTATTATTATTATTATTATTATTATTAGTATTATTATTATTATTATTGTTATTATTATTAATTTTATTTATATTTTTTTTGAAGAATATAAAAAAGTTAATAATTATTATTATTGTTGTTATTGATATTATTATTATTATTATTATTATTATTATTATTATTATTATTATAAATAAGAAATTTGTAGGGAGTGGCAAAGTTGTAATTTTTTAAAAATCAGGGGCAAATTCGTAATTTCATTTGGAGGGGGTGGCGATAAAATGAAAAGGGTGGCGAAGTTTAAGGATTGGGTTAAGTTTTTTGTGCTTATTCGGTAATAGCTACTTTAACTTTAATATTGTAATCTAAATTATACTAAGCTTGGGATTAGATAATAAATCAGATCAGAGAAATCATTCTAATTTAACTCTTAGGGCTAATAATTAGCAATTAACAATTTATAATATAATGTTAAAGAACCAACTCAATAATCAAAAATTTAAGTTAACGATTGAGGCTCCATAATATATTATATACTCTAACATGCCCCTTTGCATGAGAGTTCTTTGGGCTAGAAGTATAGATGTAACATAGGCTCTCCTCATACCTTGCACCAGATATTTGATTTTAACTAAGGGGTGTTTGAGATTTGAATATGTGACCTCTTGTCACGTTGGCTTTTGATGTCATGTCAATAAACCAACTCAACCAAAAATTTATGCTAATAGTTGAGGCCCAAGATATATTATATACTTAAAAAAAAACTAATAATGGCTTATATTGAGAATCAGTTGTATAAATTATTTGAGCCAGAATGAAATAATAACTAGCAATTAAGAATTTCCAATCAGGGACGTGCCTGTGGGTAGCCTAGGAGTATCGTCGCTTAAGGCCCAGCATACATATGAGGTCTAATTTCATTGTAATTAATGAGTTTGCGATGGTCGTTTTTAAGAAAAAGTCATGTTTGAAAGAGGAAAAAAAAGATGAATCTTAAAGGAAATACTTTATTTCAATAGATAACGATAAGTGTAAATTGACAAAAGTTGTTATTATTTAAATGTTTGATGACATAAGACTTCAAAAATAAGGTTATAAATTGAATAAAGTTAACTCTAAATGTGAATTGAGAAAAGTAACAATTGATTTCTTTGAAACGAATCAGATTTAATCTTATAAACTCTTTTCAAATAAACCTTTTAAATTTTATTTATTTTGTTGCGTAAACTAAAATTATTATTTTTGGTAACCTATACTATTTACACTTTACTCGGTACATATTTGTAAAACCAAGAAATATGTTAGACATTTACAAAATGAATATCATTAAAGTAATATAAGAAAAAGAATGAAATGACTATTTCACTACAAGAAAACACACTTATACCGACGAGCCAAAATAGTCAAAGATTAGTCGGTATTGCTAACTAATCTTCCACTGTTTTGGTCAGTCATAATAGAATATGAACAATTAACAAATTTGACATCTACATAATATTCATTTTGTTTATTCTAATATCAATAAAGTTTTATATGACATGTCTAAACTTATAATAATAATTATAATATAAAGAAATGTGTCTCTATTATTTTCTCCAATTACTTATTAAAAACTATAATCGATTATCTGTAGGAAAGACTCATGACCAACTCTCAAGACATTCGAATAGCCGACCGTTAAAACTCAGAAATAAGGGTTCTCATGCATTAAACGATGCTATTCGTTTTTTTTAGAAATCGCATGTTAGTGATCTGGACTTTATAAGCCTCAACACGGGTATTGTGATCTATCGTCCCGTCATAAAGTGATGTACTAAAAATTTTGGTCTTCATTGTAATAACTAATAAGGTCAACTTTTGGTCATCGTTTTAGGGGCCTTCCCATCTGGTTTTAAGGACATACTTTTTTTTTATATCTTTATTCGCGATATTTATTGTAATTAATGCAAGAAAATATAAAGTAGAATAAAATAAAAATATTATTTTATAATATTATATTGTAGGAAGTTAAGATTTTTTAATATTTAGGATATTAAGATTATTTTGTTTTCTATTATTTAGGTTTAAGTTAATATTTTATTTCCTTATTTTAATTCTAATCTTCTTTACCTCTCATTAATAATTAATACAAATTCAGTATTCACCAAACTAAACCTAACTAAATTTCGCATTATAATTTTCTACATAGTATCAAAGCCGATGGTGTTTTTCGGGTACCAGTGATCGGCCACGACATTCATCATTTACCAAGAAAAATCAAAAACCAAATTAAACTAAAAAAAAAAATCAAACCAAAACCAGAACAAAAATTAAATCCGAAAAAAAACCAAAAAAAAAAAACCAAACTCGAAAAAGATGACTTTTTTGGAACAAGTGTTCTAAAGTATCCAAATATATAACCAAAAAGATCCACACTTACTCAAATGTTTGTGAAAATTTGAATCTTACAAATTATACCAAGTGGTATAAAAAAATTAAACAAAAAATAGCAAATTGGTGGCGGCTCAATCATATCATTGTCGCCCCTCCAGAAAACAAAAATCCTCAATGGATCCAAAACGGTGCACAAGTGATGTCATTGATACTTTACACCCTTGACACCACCATTATCAATGTTGTTCTTGACCATACTACTAGTGCCCATGAATTGTGGACATGGATTTCCACCTTTCTTGGGCCCGTGAGAAGAAAGCCCGTCAAAATAAGAGAATTCGTCATTCCGTCAAATACTTGATGAGTTCAAAAACGAAATAGTCGCCTCCAAAGCTCCGGTGAGTCACCAGAACGGTGGCATGACTGTATTCGCCATTCCTCGTCAAGAAAACCGACAAACAAGCATTCCAAACCCAAACCCCCTAAGAGAAATCAACAACTAAAATCAGAAATCATCAACCAAAACGCAAGACTCAAATCCAAATCCAAGAACCCCAAAAACAGATTTCATCAAATAAACCAAAAAATCAAAATTCATCAACCAAAACCAAAAATCAAGAAACACAAATCAAAAAGGTCACAAATCTCATGTCGAAAAACAAAACCAAAATTTCGAGATCTCAATAGCTAGAATCGATACTCAAGCCACAAACCCACACTGGGTGACCGCCACCAAGGCTCCGGTAAACCAGACCGACGGCAAAGCCATCTCAAATGGGTTAAGTGAGACCACCACTGAGAAGTTAGACAGAGACAAAGAAGAAAGGGAATGGGAAACAAGAGAAGAATCAGCTGAAAAGGGGGAATGGGAAAGGGGTTCAAAAGAGAGAGAAAGAAAGAATTCAACATATGGGGAAGAGGTGATTCTTTCTAAAAATAATCTATTTTACAATAATAAGAAGCAAAACCTACAACCCTTCAATTCCCACGATCCACTTACCCAATTACCCAAAAATAAGCTTACCCAATTTTCTTTATCCATTTTCTCATCCTTTAAAAATGTGGTTTTTTTTTTTATCAAAACTCAAAAAGTTGAAAATCAATTATGACAAATTTGTGGGAAATATTATCAAAGTTCATTTGTAAAATCAAAAGATCAACTAGCGGATTTTCTGTTCAAGGCAATTGGCTCAAAAGCATTGAAGAATATTTTTGGCAAGTTCGATTTTGGTGATGCCAAGACCAAACTTGAGGGTGAGTGTAGAAAATAGAATATTAGTATAATATTATATTTTATATTATTTTTATTTAGTTTCCATAAGTTTTAATATATCGTAATAATTTGTTTCCTTATTAGGTGGTCAAATTATGTATAAATAAAGACGTTCCTCTCATTGATAAAGCAATACAAACCAAGTATTCAGATCTTAGTCTTAATTTCTACATGGTATCAGAGCCAGGTTTTTCTGAACGGAAAAACTCTATCGGTATTTTATCATTGATCATAATCGACCAAAATTGATCCAAACAAAAACCAAATCAAAACAAAAAAAATCAAACCAAACCAAAACAAAACAAACCAAAAAAAAATGATTTTAATGGCACATGTGGAACAAATGTTATTCCTCTTCCATTGCATCAAAGAGTAACACCTCAAAAACTAGGACACATGTAACTGATGATTCATATTGTGTAGTTATTATATTTATTAAAAAATGACTCCTATTTTAATGTTTATTATTATTATTAGTAGTAGTGTATTAATAATCGTATCAGTTCAGTATTAGTATATTATTAGTTGTATTAGTATATGATTAGACGTATTAATGTATTATTAGTTATAGTATAGCATTAATATATTGTTAGTTATATTTGTATATTATTACTTGTATTAGTTTATTATTAGTCATATTAGTGTAGTATTAATTTGTTATTAATTAGTTGTATTAGTATATTATTACTTGTATTAGTTCATTATTAGTTGTATTAGTAAATAATTAGTCGTATTAGAGTAGTATTAACTACTAGCTTGTATATTGTTAGCCGTAGTGTGTTATTACTCGTATTAGTGCATTAGTAGTATATTATTAGTTATGTTAGTATATTATTACTCGTATTAGTGTAGTATTAATTAGTTCATTATTAGTTAAATTTGATTCAAATAAATCTAAATATTATTAGTAGTCGTATTAATGTATTAACTGGTCGTATTAGTTAAATTTGATTCAAATAAATCTAAATATTATTAGTAAATACTCTATACAAGTAGTCGTATTAATGTATTATTAGTCGTATTAGTGCATTATTAGTATATTATTTTAGTTTTTTTAGTATAAAATTAGTTGTACTATTTTATTATTGTATATTATTACTTATATTACTTTATAAGTAGTCGTATTAATGTATTAGTGGCCGTATTAGCGCAATATTTGGTATATTATTAGTTGTATTAGCATAGTATTAGTCGTATTAATATAGTATTAATAAAATATTAGTCGTAATCGATTGATTTAACAATACTTTTTCACGATTCAATTTTAAAAGTTGTTTTGAATATATTTCACGATTTTATGATTTTAATAAAGTGTTAGTGATTTGGTCATTTCAACTATTAATTTGCAACTTACATGACAGTCGAAAAATGAAAATATTAGTAATTACTAAGTTATTTGTAACACAAACAGTTAGGTCAACTTCAACTATTAATTTGCAACTTACAATACAATTGTAATGTGAAATGTAGTGGGAAAATGAAATTTTTGTTTCCGACTTCAGTCGAAAATTAGTAGGAACACTACAAAAAACTATTGAATTGATAACACCCCTTTTCGTCGCCATTTGATAGTTAAATGGTCGTGGGCTTGGCAACGGCGGGCGACGGGCTTCGAGGTGGTCGCCTTTTCGTTCGTCGCTAACTCCAAAATGGACGTCATTTCCTCGCCATATTTTCAGGAAAAGTTGGCGACTATCGAGCGACGAGATGCCCATCGCCAAGGACCTGTCTGACATGGCGACAAAGACACTCCTCGCCAACCTCTCGCCATTCTCAGCGACCATGTCCTCGTCGCCAACATGGCGACCACTGGTTCATAGCTGTTTCGTCGCCTGTCGCCGTGCATATATATATATATATATATATATATATATATATATATATATATATATATATATATATATATATATATATATATATATATATATATATATATATATATATATATATATATATATATATATATATATATATACATATATATATATATATATACATATATATATATATATATATATATATATATATATATATATATATATATATATATATATATATACATATATATATATATATATATACATATATATACATATATATATATATATATATATATACATATATATATATATATATATATACATATATATATATATACATATATATATATATATATATACATATATATATATATACATATATATATATATATATATATATATATATATATATACATATATATATATATACATATATATATATATATATATATATATACATATATATATATATATATACATATATATATATATATATACATATATATATATATATATATATATATATATACATATATATATATATATATATACATATATTATATTTATATATATTTTGTATTAGTGATAATATTAAGATAAAAATATATACACATAAAACAAATAAATAAAAATAAAAGAGCTGGAAATATTATACATAAAACTAAAGTTTATTTACAAAGTCACAAAAATTACATATATTTAATCATTCATTTGGAGGAGGTGGAGGAGGGGGTTGATACAAATTGAAATGCGATTCAATGAATTTCAAAAAGAGTTCTCGTTCTCTTGTTATTTGTTCAGTCAGCCTTTGATGAGTCTCATAGGCAATCTGAGCATTTCCTCTTCATATCGCTTCCCATAATTGATTATTGAACTCTATTTGCCGGGCTTCTAAATCCGCAAACCTTTGTTGTATAATGGCATCATAATCAGGTTGTGCAGGCTGAGAAAACGGAATATCCGTTGGCTCAGGAGGATAAATAATTTGAGAGGCGGACCCAACCCCAAATACCTCTTTGCTTTTTTTGTTTTTTTTGTTTGAACCGCTTTCTACATTTTTTATAGCATCCAACCAAATTTGACTTGGGTCGCGAGTTGGATGCTCCTCCATCAAAGAACGATATTCATCCTTCAATAAAACAAAGAAATCAATTACCTATAAACAAATTATTAATTGATACTTAAAAAAAAATAAACAAGTTTAATAGATTATTACGTTAACTTTTTGTGACTTGCTATTTGTCCATTGGGAACAATCCCCTGTTTCATTGTCAAAGACCCCATGTGTTCGTGTAAATATTTCGTAAGCTGTGGGTCTTTGACCTTTTGATTGTTCCTGAAATATTAAATAAAAAACCACTTAAAATTAAACAAAAGATAATAAAAAAATTCAATATAATACTACTTAATTAACTAAATACTCACCAAATCCCGCATTGTTCTGGCGTGCGGGATTGAGCCACCTATATGGGTGGCTTCAGCTTTGTCTTTTCCTCCACGTCTATTGGAGGAATTCCTAGCCGAAACGGCTTTATTATCTGGGCGTTCCCAATCAGCCTTCCATCGCGCCCAGGTCTCATTATCGATGGAAGGAGGTTTAAATTCAGGCTTGCTTTTCAACGTCCTGCGCCATTTGAAAAGCATATCCGCATAGCGCTTTGCGCCTTTTTCCTCCCATGACCTTCGAACGAAAGGTTCGAGGCGAGGGTCCAATTTGTACTCTTTCTAAACACATAAATGTTTCATCAAATAAAATACTTAAAATAATTTATATATAAAAAGTCTAAAAATAAACAACTAAATAATAATTTTACCTTAAATTCATTAAAATAAAAATCTTTGGTGGGTTTGGTCACACCCTTCCAACTACTACCTTCGACATCTTGCCTATAATTAAAGGTAGCCCTTATTTTGAATGCAATGGTGTTCCTGGATATCGGATTAAATCTTACAATAATTAACAAAATTAGTTTACAATGAAATTTTAATATTGATAAAATATTAATGATAATAAGATGCTAAAAATATTTACTTGTTTATGGTTGATAGCCATGGAAGATTCGGACGAGGATCGTCTCCATCGTCCTCTTCCATATTATGTATGGAATCACTTAGAGTATTTTCACTACTCCCATGAACTCGGTTATTGTTGTCTTCGTCGTTATTGTCGTCGTTGCTAGTCGACAAATTATTCAAGAAATAGTTGCTAGCCCAATCACTAGGGTCGCTGCTCATTTTGCCTATAATATTTATTTCAAACCCTAATATTATTTTCAACTAAAATCAATCTTATCTATACAATAAAATGTCCCAATTTTATCTACGTAATGAATTTTTTCATCCCAAACTAAACATTACTATGTATACTATTAAAGTAATTCGAAAATATTAAAAAAACAAAATATGAAACCGCAATAATAACATCATATTAAAAATAAATTACTCTATAATTCCAAAGTTTCATTTTAAATAAAAGAAATCTTGAAAAATATAACATAAAACATACTCAAAGTATACCATAATTCATAATTCAAAAATATAAATTACTCCGAAATTCGAAAAATGCATAAAGTAACACTAAACATGCTCAAGTTATACCATAATTCGAAAATGTTAAAAACATACAAAAAATGACGAAACAAAATAATAACATTATACATGCTCAAAATATACCATAATTCAAAATAAAAAAAAAAACATACATAATTCAACATAAACATCATGAAATAACAAGAAAAAACATGTTGAAGATGACAATGTACTCCATAGCTCGAAATCAAACAATAAAAAAAAAACATTCAAACATAATTTATCATCATAATCATCAAGAACATTGAAAAAAATCAAAAAAATAAACAATAAACACTAACCTTTTAATAAGAAGATGAGATTTTTAGAGTTGAAGATGAGTAGTAACCACAAAATGATGAGGATGAGATTAAGAGAGAAAAGAAAATTAATAGAGGATGAGATTAATGGAGGAAAAGAAAATTCAGAGGTGAAGTATAAGGAAAATGAGGATAGAATCGTAGGAGATGAGGAATTAGGGCATCATATTACGGATTTTTCATCTGAAGTTGGCGCCAACTGCAATGACAAGACTAAACAGTTTCACTTTTCAGAATGGCGACGAGAAGAAGAGTCGCTGGTTCGTCGCTGCCTGCAATGACAAGACCAGTCAGTTTGACTTTTTCAGTTTGGCGACCAGATAGGCGGTCGCTGGTTCGTCGCCAACGCCTCGGTAATGAAAACCTTTGTGTGCTGCAGTGGGGAAAAAATCGGCTGCAGTATTATTATTATTATTATTACCGTTGTTATTATTATTATTATTATTATTATTATTATTTTTATTATTATTATTATTAGTACTATTATTATTATTATTATTATTATTATTATTATTATTATTATTATTATTATTATTATTATTCATGTTATTATTATTATTATTATTATTATTATTATTATTATTATTGTTATTATTATTATTATTATTATTATTATTATTATTATTATTATTATTATTATTATTATTATTATTCATGTTATTGTTATTATTATTATTGATAAAATCATTATTATTATTATTATTATTATTATTATTATTATTATTATTATTATTAACACTGTTTTTTTTTATTATTAGTATTGTTATTATAATTATTGTTGATATATATTTATTATTTTGTTGTTGTTGTTATTATTAATACTACAAAATATTAATAATTCGGAGGATTATAATAAAATTGTATTAGTTTACCGGTAGAATAATGAAAAAATTAATTACATATGATTTATATACCTCTCAAATGGATACATCCATCTGTATTGGACCGGTCTTGCAATCCTAGCCTCATATGCCAAATGGATAGGAAGGTGTTCCATGCTATCAAAGAATGTGGGCGGAAAGATAGTCTCTAGTTTGCAGATGATAACCGGCTAGCGACCAGCTAGCGACGGCCTTTCCCGTCGCTATTGAACTTTCTCAGTTGGCGACCAAAGGTTCTCTCGCCTTGTCGTCGCCATTGGCGATCAACTATTCCCCTCGCTATTTTTTCATCGCTAATTCAAGAGTTTTTTGTAGTGGAAATTTTCAATTTAAATTTTTTTCTTTTTCTTTCAATTTGAATTCCGACCAATTTAGTTAGAAATTCCGACTAACACGTATCAGTAGGAAATTCAATCGAAAATTTTTTGAGACCCTGAGCGTAGGCACGACTTGCACCTGCTTAGGGCCGGCCCTGAAGCCTATATAAATTAATATATCAATTCCATATTAGTTTCAATGTATCTATTCAAGCCAGATTTACAAATAAAAAAAAAATAATACTATGAATGAGATTTAAACATAAAATTCTATCCATTTATTAAATTTAAAAGTGTAGAAATAGTGAGTCGATCTCCTGAAAGACTGTCTCTTTGAGATACGTCTCTTAAGTCTAGCCTATTAAATTTTAATTAATCTAGAACATAATAATAGGCTTGTCAAATTAGGGATGATCTCTTAAAGAAACCGTCTCTCATAAGAATTTTTGTGAAATAAAAGGGACTAGTATGTGTTCCCGTGCAATGCATAGATATGTTAGTTTATTAAATTATATAAAAAAATTATTAAATATAATTATTTATTCTTCTAAAGTAACCATTTTAATTGATCATAACTATATTTTACTAACTAAAAAAATTATTAGTAAAATAAATCTATTTCCCTGATTAAAATAATTTTTACTAATGAAAAATTTTCTTTACTAAGTAAACTGATTAATTAAAGTAAACGTATTAAGTTAAATTTAACTAATCAGAGGCTAAATTATTGTGCAAATATTATATTAAACTCTCTTTTATAAAACAAATATTACAGTATACTCATATACAAACACTTTATTGATGACATGCTCTAAATATAAACTCCTTTTTTTTTTATCATAATATCATTGTAAAATTATTCTAGATAAGATTTTAGTTATTCTTTTGTAAATATTAAAGTTAGCTTAATAATTAAGTTGACGAATACTTTTGACGTTATTCTGAATATTAATACATAACCTAAGAGTTTTTAAGTATAAGGTTATTTTTAGTTAATAAGTATTTTTACTTCTAATTTTTTTTTGTATCATAAATAAAGTATACTTAATAGTTTTAGTCATTCAAATTTACTAAAATTAAAGTTACTAAAATTATTTTTTCATAAAAAAGTGTATTAGAAAAATCAAAGTTTCTCGAATTAACTTTTTTTACTATTATCATTCATTAAGAAATAAAACTCCAGTTAAAAATCAAAGTTTTCATATTCAATAACTAATAAATTTAGACGAAAAATATGATATAGAAATGTGACATATGTCAAATTCTTTTATTATTTTAGCAAAATGTATGATTATTCTATTGGCAAAATTCTTTTATTGTTTTAGCAAAATGTATAATTCTTTTATTGTTTTAGCAAAATGTATGATTATTCTATTGGCAAAATAGGCCCGCCCACAAATAGTAATAATAAGTAGAATTATTTTTTTTATTTTTAATGAATTCAATAAATGAGAATGCGCCAATTGTCACCACGAGATTGTTTATCTTTCACAGAAAATCTTTCGAACAACTAAATTAGAAAGAAAAGATAAATACTATACTACGTTGAAATCTTTTAGTTCAGTTTCATGCAATTTGTGGGCCATAGCATGTCATGCTTCTGCTCCCCTCCATATCTTCTTGACTTCTTTGATTGAAAAAATTAATTATTTTAATTTTCTTGCTTTTTTTACTAATCTTAATTATAAGATCAAACGTTTCTGAGAATAGCAATTATCTTCCCCATTGAAAAAAATAGATAATAAGGCTTTTAGAATGTTCTTAATTTTTAATTATATAAATAAATTAAGGTATGAGTATAAAATTTATAGTTAATACTATATGGATGAGGAAATGAAAAATCTTATATATTATAAATAATAGATGTATTGTAGTTATAACTTGTAAGGTCTTACTTATCTCATATTCATTAATTTCGCTGCTATATCAGTATGTATCCACAATATAAAATAGCATAATAATAGATAGTGTATATTTTTTATTAAAACATCAAAATTTTAATCAAAGTATTTGAAATGGCCTAATAAAAAGAACTTCGTTTTAGGTATAAATGAATGGTCATTTAAATATGAATTTTAAATGTAGGTTTATTATTGAATAATAGGATGATTTGAAGGCCGTATTTGGTTTTTTATAGGCCTGAAAATAAATAATTAAATTAAAGAAAAAGCAATATAAGCTAATGTTAACTAATATAGGATCCCTGTTTAGTTAGGACTTTACTCTATTGTGATCCCTTGATTCCTAAATTTGGCTTTTATAGTTAGGATTTTACTATATTGTAATACCTTCACTCAAGAGATTTCTCTGTATATATATTTGTACTTTTCTGTCAATGATAGTTGAATAAATTCATATTTACATATTTTTTACAGACATATGTAACGTAGGATCCAAACTAGGATCGGACAAGTTTTTGGTTAAAATAGACGAGTATTACACAGGGATAAACAATACAACATAGATATTAGGTCGGAATGGTGTGAATATAAGATGGATATTGGATAATGTTGGACGAATATAATATGAGTGTTGGACGAAAATGCGAATATTGGGCAGGGTTGAGACATATCCGAGGTGGGTATTGTAATACCTGGTTCTATAGTAGTTAAGTGGGGATTGTTAATTAGATATACAATTTCATATGAACAGACGTGGATATAAAAGATGATGAATAAGTGATGCATGTAAAATAATTATACGAGTATAATAAGTATTGGATACATGTATCACCTTTCTATTGTACCATCTAGTATATCCTAGTGTATATTTTGGTGCATTTAGTCTAGTTTCCTCATCAAATTCATTTTCATGGTTTACCACTATAACACTACTCATCTTTCTCATGCTAGAAGCAAAATTATGACATAGAACATGATGTAAAACCTACATAAAACTAATCCAACGAATGGGGTTATTATTCTCAATAAAATAGTTGATGATAACCCAAAAAAACAATTGAGATTTATACAAAATATATTAAATAATATTGTTAATCCTACCATAATGGATGATTTAAGCTAGGTAGCAATTAAAAGATCTAGTTACATTGTTGGGTTTATGATTAATATGTTATATAAATATTCCTAAGAAGTAACAATTAGATCCTAGGAATGATAAGGATGTTTACAACTTTTACGGCAAGTAATTTTCATTACAAACTTTACAACAGAATAGTACTCTAGTATCCATACATATTTGTTCATATGTATTGGAATTTGGACACTGCAATTATATGTTTGTGACACAACTCTCCTAACTATAGACAAATAGCCTTGTAGTTATCATGATCTTTACTGTGAATAAAGTTCAAGCATTCCTACAATCTTAATGCCAAAACATGACTCAATAATAGTAGCTCCTAATGCGGGCTAAGCAATGAGTGTATTGGATACACTTACACCTGTTCATTTGAGTCATCGAGTCGTTAAATGTTTCAGATCAGTATAAAATCGGATTATGTGTTAATATTAGCTTTTACTCAGTTGTAAATTAATATTTGAAGTTCGGGTTTATTTGGAACACCTCTAGATAAACTACCATCTGTTTCTTTAAGTTTACCACTGAAAGTCTTATTCTCCCTCATAATATGTTATTATAATTCAATCTATGATATATATCTCTAATTGTGTATAATTAAAAGTATAAAAAGATATTATTGCAATTTTAGATGATGTTAGTTGGATATATTTGAACTTTATAGATCATTAAGAAAAAAATATAAACTAATAGTGATTAATTTGAGAGAGAGCGAGATTATTGAAAAAACAAGTGGATAAAACATATATGTAAATGACATGAAAGAGACCGAGTGGTGAGGCAGGTTTAGGTATATAATATCTCTGATAAAGTTAATTTCATGTGATATATATATATATATATATATATATATATATATATATATATATATATATATATATATATATATATATATATATATATATATATATATATATATATATATATATATATATATATATATATATATATATATATATATATATATGTGTGTGTGTGTGTGTGTGTGTGTGTAAAGATCTTAAAAATCATTTTAATTTTGTATTCGAGTTAATTAGGATCGAGTAGAGTCGAGTCGAGTAATATCGAATTCGTTTAATCGTTATGAAATTTGAAGAGCAATATAAAAGTTGGAGGGTGATTCTACAGTGGTTAGCTTTAATTTAAAGCCAACTATCATAACAAAGTGAATTAAATAAAAACATTAAAAAATCTTGATATTAAGTTTGAGATTTTCTATGATAAATAAAAAATATTTGCTAATATACATCAAAAAATAAATTTATTTGAAAATTATTTGTTATTTTTTAATTTGTTTTTTTTATGCATTTTATCATAATCTAATTAATGAAAAATTAAAGGTTATAATTTTACTGAATAATGAATGGTTAATAATTTAATACTCCCTCCTATTCACCTTAGAAGTCCCATTTGACTTTTTACGGATTTTAAAGAGAGTTAAAAGTGGGACCCTAAGGGTAGGAAAGAGAGTGGTATTATGAGTTTTTAATATAAGGGAGGAAAATTAGTATGGGTAATAGAGGGTATAATTGAAAATATGATAAAACTAAGGGTATAAAAGTCAAAAATCCATACCAAAAATAGAAATGGGACAATTAAGGTGACTTGACCATAAAGGAAATGGGACACATAAGTTGAATAGAAGGGAGTATTACATAATTGTATAATGGTTAACTTTAAAAGCCGACTCTCTTAGAGTATATAATTTGGTTGAGTTGATTTCTTGATATGGTATCAGAAGCCAGTGAAATAAGAAATCACGGGTTCGAATCTCAACTACCTTTTATTTAAAGTGGAATATTCAACGCCAGGTATGAAAAGGGTGTGTGTCACATCCACACTTCAAGTCTAAAGGGCGCCTGTGTGAGAGGACGTGTTAGAATATATAACATATTCTAAGGCCTCAACCATCAGTTTAAGTTTTTAGTTGAGTTAGTTTTTTAATGGATTCAACTATAATAAAATTATTGGTGGTGGGAGCAAGAAAGATGATGAAAGGGTCGGTAAGGGCGACAAAACGGAGTCAAGTGCAGGTACGCAGTCCTTTTAGGAAGAGCACCAATTACCAAAGACAATATAGTACCGTACAAAAGGGGGATCCAAATCTACACTATCCAATTCCAAAATGGATTTCTTATTAATAAATCCTACACACCAATACAAAACAAAACAAAATAAAATAATTAAGTATGTAAAAATAGGCTACACATGTTGAGCAAAATCCCCTTCTTTCTCATCATCTTCCCAGCAAACCAGGAGACCACTTCTTTGGCACGCTCATTTCCTAAAAACATCAGACATTACACATCATTCTTTTTTTCACATGAACCACTTATTCACATCATTGCTCCTCTTCAAGCATGCCCTTTAACCCCCTCCTCCCATCCTATCCAGTTACCCTTTTTTCCTTTTTTTTTTCTTATCGATATTTTTATACTCCCTTTATTTTTTTAAGTTGTTCTTATTTCTCATTTTCACTTGTTCTACTTGTTGTTCTCATAAAAAATTTTTGTATTTATATCAAAAATCTTGAACATAATTGATATCAATTTGAGCTATTCTTGTGAAAAACTGAAACTGTCTCTCGTAAAACAACCTTAAAATAAGACGTTTATATGTTAATAATTTATATAATTGGCTATTCAATCTATGTAAGAAGTTCTTATAAAATCCACTATTTTTTCCACTAACTTTATTTTTTAACATTTTTGTATTACTGATAGTCCTCAAATATTTTCATTAACTTTATTAAATTATTTTTTTAACAGTTGTAGTCCTTATATGTTTTTTATTAACTTCATTTTAAAAAATTTTATTTTATTTAATTCCCATAAATATTCTTAAAGGAATGGAGGGAGTATATATATATATACACATGTATGTGTTAATGTGTATATATATATATATATATGCTCATCCAACAAATTCAGTCAAGTGTAGCAGTACCATACACACTTCTATTACAATTTTATTTTTGTCTTAGTTAGTATCCTTTTAACATTTAAAACGTTTCACTTTGATCTTCATCAATGGCTATTTCTTCTGATAATGAGACGGGTCAACCTGTTTCGGCTATTGGGTTTGAAGGGTTTGAGAAAAGGCTTGAGATAAACTTCTCTAACCCGCCTTTTTTTACTGATTCAACTGGGTTGGGTCTCCGATCATTAACTCGGGCTCAAATTGACTCAATCCTTGAGCCAGCAGCTTGTACTATTGTAGCTGAGTTATCCAACTCGGAGCTTGACTCATATGTTCTGTCCGAGTCAAGTTTATTCATTTACCCACATAAAATTATTCTCAAGACTTGTGGGACTACCAAGTTGCTTCTTTCTATAGATCCTATTCTCCAACTCGCTGACTCAGTTGGACTCACTGTGTCAAGCGTTCTGTACTCGAGAGGGACGTTTAACTTCCCAAGTGCTCAGGTTGCTCCTCATAGAAGCTTCTCAGAAGAAGTTAGTTTTTTAAATAGATATTTTGGTCATTTGAGTAGTAGGCCCCAAGCATATGTTTTGGGAGATCCAACGGTTCCAAATCGTAGTTGGCATGTCTACTCAGCATCGTCCACTGCTGACGTGGAAGTTCCAAGGGGTTTGGTTACTCTTGAAATGTGTATGACGGGGCTAAATAGAGACGATGCCACCGTGTTTTACAAAAAGGAAGGACATTTGGCTAAGGAAATGACCAAAATGTCTAAAATTAATGAGATTATTTCAAGCCATCTAATATGCGACGTGGATTTTGATCCATGTGGATATTCTATGAACGGGATTGACGGTGAGGCCTACTCGACTGTACACGTCACACCTGAAGACGGGTTTAGCTATGCAAGCTATGAAGTCATGGGTTTTGATTCGGGTTCAATCAGATTAGAACCGCTAGTGAAAAGAGTCTTAAGAAGTTTCAAACCGAAAGAATTCACGGTGGCTATCACGTGCTTAGGAGGTGGTGTGGCACGTGACTGGACAAATGAAAAGATGGTGGACCTTGATGGGTTTACATGTAGGAGTGCAGTAAAGCAAGAGTTACCAAATGGTGGGTTTGTAGTGTACAAAACATATGTGGCCCACCCAACAACATGTGCTCCATGCGTGCCTAAATCTATAATGTTGTTGCCTTGTTGGAAAGCAATTCAAGCAACCAATAATGGCGGAGAGACGGCGACATATGGCGGTGTTGTGGGTGGCGGGTTTATGGGTTGGGAAAGTGCTATTATGAGAACGGCGTCGTGTGCAAATGTGATTGATAGTCGTCAAATAAGTTTAATTGAGTTTTTTTATTCCTTTTTTTTCTTTTTGGGATTTAGAATTACTAGAGCTCACTAGAAATTTTAAGTGTGTAATTGTTCAAATTACATAAAAAAAAAAAAACAAAGAACGATTGTACAATAGCAAGTCACTTTTGGATTGTGGTTTTGTGATGGAATTTTAATTAGGTTTTGTCATATTTAATGACATTTATTATGGGTAAGTAATTAAGAGGATTCAATTCTTTTAATTTTGTGTTATTTTTAATACCCGTTCTTACTTTATACCACACTCAACTTTTTTGTACTTGAAGATATGTAGAGGAGGATATAACGCCAATTATAAATTTTGTTTTTTGAGTGTCTATTACTCTATACCATCAAAAATGACAATTTTTGGGTTTGTATTTCTATTAACATCAAACCAAAATATATCTCAACGCCTTATAATCATATAAGAACAAAATTTGTAGAAATTAGATAGATTTTCGTGAAAAACATGAAATTATAAATACTTACTGATATGAATAATAATAATATTTTATAAAATTAATTCATTTACAATATAAAGTTAATTATTAAATATTTGTATTTGTTATGATATTACCATTATCAAAGTGAAAAAATAATTTATTATACAAAAATATTAAAATATGCTCATAGTAATTATTAATAATTGAAACACATAAAATTTAAAAAATCTTCAACTATGATAGATAGGAGGGAGAATTTAGTTAAAAAAATAGCCAAATTAGTTAGCTTATTATTCATTATAGGAGTATGATGATTTATCATCAACTTAAAATAAAGATTTAAATGTAAATTATTATTTTTTATTTATATAAGGAAATGTAGTATTTCAATAGATCATCACATATAGTTATAGTCATTCAATAAATATTACATATTTTAATGTGTTATTTGTTTCCCTAAATATCAAATTAATTATCAAAAGTTTCCGAAAAAGGTAGAAAAATTGATAATGGCAGTGTGACATGTGTCTCAAGTTGTTTTTTCATTAGTATATTTTATTAATTATTAATTATTAATTAATGGTTTTGGTCGGTTCTAGAGCAGTTAAAAACGGGCGCGCATGGAGAACGTTTTTCAAAAAATTAGTACTTTGGACGGGTAGCAACACCAAATAAATACCCCGGGGTATACCCGCCCGCCCGCTTAGTTTAATATATTATTTATTAAATAATTAATTGTATTAATTATTAAAGTAGTACTACTACATGACCCATACCCAACTTTAGCAATTAGTACCTTATTCCAGGTTTAGTTTATTACTCTTGTACCAGCCCTAGGATTTGCGTCTTTTAAACTTCGAAGTTTCTAATTCTACCGTCTCATTTAAGATTTTTAACCCTCAAAGCACTCAAGCGGTCGACCATCAAAGTTCAAACAAGTAGCTGATTCCACCCTCTATATTCAATATTTATGTAATTTAAGTATTTGAAACTTTATATATATTTAGAGTATTTTAGACAATGTATATATTGTATTATAATTGTTATTAAAACTTAACTTTATAATATGATTTATATTTTAAAGTTTAATATAAAAAAAATCGCCAATCCGCGGGTCCCGCCCGCTTTAAAAATGGGCTGGTAGTGACAGAAAAATATGCCCGCAAATACGGGCGGACTTTGAATGTTTGAACCCACGGGTAAAATTTTAAGGTACTACTCAGTATGCTACCCGCCCAAGCCCGCACATGAACAGCTCTAGTCGGAGCACAAGAACTAAGAGTATTAATGGATAAGGAGATTCATATAAAAATGATTTCCTTTTCTACTCATTTTGTTATGTTTTTATTATTGTAAAAGTTTTTAGAAGAAAATAGAGTAAAATAAGTGATAAATGAATTCAAATATTATTTGTATTTCTCTAGATGTTTGATGGTTGAACTTTAAAAAGGCTTAATGGACTATTTATATTAATAAGGTTCATCTTTTCAAGGGAACTCATTTGTTAAGAATTCCCTAGTTAAGTGAGTTTGACGGGAGTAATTTTAAGATGAGTAATCTTTTAAGAAATTTCTGAAGCGCAAGGAGTGTGCAAATAAGGCCAAAGTATGCTAAACATTAGTTGATCTGTGAGGTATCTCTAACTAAGGTGCAACGACGTTATATTGAGCGGAGGTGAATTTTGTTTTTTTTTTTCGAGGAGCGGAGGTGAATTTTGTTTTTTTTTTTCGAGTCGGAGGTGAATTTGTTGGTCTCTCAAAAGATTAGCTTTAAGTTAATTGAGTTTGAAATAAATGATTTTCATTCTATTTATACTTAAAAGTGGATGACTTTGGAAAGGAAATGGTATTTTTTATTGTGATTAAAAGGCCCAACCCAATCATCACACATATTGGACTTATAACATACAAATTGTATTCCACAATTCAAATATCACCATTGTTGTATCACAAATTCTTGGATGCGGCCACCGCATTGGTACAATCTGTACAGACTAATTATTTTTTAAAAAAATTATTTTTTTTAAATTCTCCAAATTTAAGGTTTAAAATATTTATTTTAAGATTTAAAATTTTAATTTTAACACTTAACATGGCTACGTCAAGTCTTAATCTTTCTTTCTCAAAGACTTAAACTTTTATAAACTACCTACTTCAATCCTTAAACACTCATTTTAAGACTGGAAATGTAAGTTCCTACTCTTAAAATACTTATTCCAAGTTTTAATTTTCTTTTTACTTTATTTTTTACGTATCTACTCTAATCGTTAAATTGTCAATTCCAAAAACTCAAATTTCTACTTCAAAGTTTAAAATTCCTATTATAAGCTATAATTTCCCTCAACAATGGTTAAACTGATCGACTATAAAATTTGAAATGTCAAGTTCAAGAGTTTAAAGTTGTCAATTTCAAAATTGTAAATGACAACTCGAAAAATTATTTTTATTAAAAACAAACTTATTTTGAAAAAAAATATTATTGAATGGAATTTAAGTCTCGGTATTCATGTAGTATTTATTGGATTAATATTATATGATAATGAGACAGTCTAAACGATGACTCGTACTATTGAGCATGCCAATTATTAATCTTTGATAATTGTATCATTTAATTCTTTTATAATTGCGTTTAAAATTATATTGCCAAAGTAAGAGTATCTCTCAAGGATTTGTCCAAGGTTGGAAGACAATGACTGGTTTTGCAAGGCCATTTTCGAAGACATTAATGAGACTCATTAATCTTTCACAAATTAACACTTTATTTGAATAATAACATAGGAACGAAAAAAAAAAGGAAATAAAAAAGAAAAATCTCGTTTCTTATCCAAATCTATTCATCTTTGGAGAGATTTATTTATCAGAAATTAAATTCTTCAAATCTATTCACTCCAAAATTCAAATCCTTCCTCTTTGAAATTATTATTCAAATAATATTATAAAATATTATATATCCATGCAAATCCATCCTTCACATATTCAATGATTCACTTAGTGAAAATTTTGTACGTTAAATTCATTTAGTGAAAGAGAAGTGCTAAGGTACTTCAAAAAATGAAAAACTTCATTAATTTTGTGACAAAACCCATAATTGTGTAGGAAAAAAATTATTTTATAAATTGAAGTGAAAAATAAGAAAGAATTGATTTTTAAAAAAATACCTCACTTCACCTTAAATAATTTTTTCACCTTTTATAACTTTATGCATTCTCATAGCAATCACACCTTTCACCAAATTTTTTTTTTAAAATATATACAAATATTTATGTGTATACTATAAACCCACAAATAAAAGATTGAATCTTTATTTAGAATGGATTAATAAAAAATTAGGACTTTTCTAAAAGATATATGAGACGGTTAAATTAAGCTAAGATGAATTATATAATTTCCCCAAATATTGATATGCCAACAATACGAATCCACTTTAAATTCTTTTTGAATATATCATGGTCCCATAATATTAAAACCCTAGTAAGTAGTAACAAAATAGGTCAATCCACTCCAATAATGTTCATATTCTTTAAGAGAACGAAGAAGAAAAGCTATAATATATTCTTGGCCCTTGGACTTGACAAAGCAAAAGAAAAATTCTAATGTGCCCAAATTTAAGAAATTCAATAATGTTATCTAGTATAACTTTTCTTGAATTTTCATTATTATGGCCACCCTAAGCCGCCTATGCACGTGATAAGCAAATTGCAATCACAAATTATCAAATAAAACAAAATTTTATATAATAAGATTATTTTTATTCGGCTGACTCAATGTATATTTATTGTCTTAAAGTGAACAATTATAAGTTATAACTTTAAGTAATTATTTACAATCTTAAAGTGATCACCAAGAAAAATGAGTTAATTATATAGGTCTGTCTCACGATAATATAATCCCATAGAATACGAACTGAATTCCAATTGCATAAAATAGGATGTATGATTGATTGATTTCGTATATATTCCTTTAGTTGGAGACCATTTCCTTTTAAAATTCTTATATTCCACTCTATTTCAATGATCATGCGTCGCCTTGTATTGCAAGGTTAAAAATCTTTAGGTGGTAAGGCGTGGATGTTGGATACCTAATTCGGGAATTAGTGGTATCAATCCAAAAAAGAATTAGAAAGCTTGCAAAATAGTGGGAGTAGTTTTAAAGCTACCAAACTTCGGGATACATTAATAACAACATTTTATCATCTCATTGTCATTAATAAGCTCCTATTTAAATGGAGTTAGAAAGGATCGAACATATGCAACTTGATAAAACTAATAAAAGAAATTATTTTTGATTGACGGTTGGTAGCATATGTAATGCAATGGAAGTTTTCACTACAAAAGATCGGAGGTATAGCCATGTAATGACGGTTTTCTCGCCCTTTTCATCCTTAAACGCCTTTAACAACAAACTCGTGATCTGATGAAAATTAGTCTGTTGATACACCCTTCGTCGCTAAGGTTATTCCATCGCAAACACTATCACTATATCTTGTAACGGACATTGTCAATTATTGTAGATTCCTTCGTGATAACTAGGAGGTATTTGTCATCCAAAATCCATCGTAATTTTTAAAAGGAAAAATTATCTAGAATAATTTAACTTTTTCATGATTTTTCGACAACAATTTCACCTATTGATTAATCATGAATAATCTCAACTTTGAAGGGTATTTTCCTAGAGTAAACCCGGTGACCTGATGACTTGCTATAGCAAGTTTTAATTTTTTTTAAAAATAAATTAAAATAAAATGTCAAAAAAATATTTAAAAATGTTGAAAAAAAATTCTGTTTTTTTTATTATTCACAATCTTTTATGTAAATTTTCATAATTTTTCTCTAATTCTAAATTAATTTTCAGTTTACTTTTTTGGTGAATTACCTAATATAACAAGTCATCCGGTTACTTAAGTTTACTCTAGAAAAATATCCCTAAAGTTGAAATTATTTATGGTTAATCAATAGGTGAGATTATTGTATATAATTATAAATAGTTGAATCATTTTAGGTAATTTTTCCTGAAAAACATTTGTTCCAGTATATTTAAACATTTCTTGGCGATTAATTATCACTTTGGGCATGAAGCCCAAAATAAAACGAATAAGATTAGGTTTATATTTTTATAATTTTATCAGTTAAAACTTTTATCTTTTGTGATTTATGCATGGAATAGTTAAGCAAGTGATGATTTTTTTGAGATCTATAGTTGTGAACTTTACCAGTTATAACATCACATTTAAGCACGCCATTGAACAAATTATAATGATTCTGTTTGTATTTCACCAAATAATTCTTTAAAAAATGATTCTGTTTGTTGCAACTTCTGATGGTTTTTTTTTTCTTTTTCTTCCCACTAAAAATGATATTTCACGCTTCTGTTGGAGTTTAGTCGTTGTTTGATCCATGTATAAACTTTAATGTCACCATAAAGAAAGCTCGAGTTTTGATCTATGTATTAACGAAATATATTAAATATGATGATAATAATGATTATAATGATTCTCATATTAAGGGTAAATATAATCTTGTTCAATGTTGTCAACTAACAGTATCTAACAAGTTATATCTCTAGAAATATTAATAAGTATGCTGGTTAACGTGGTTAAAATATTAGTGGCCAATAGCTGATAAAAAAAAAGAAAATAATAAAATCTCTGAGATTTAGCTATTAAAAAGATAAAGAGATTTAATAATCCTTTCAAACCCCTTCATTTTGAATTATTTTCCTTCTAAAATAAGTCAAACAAATAAAGGAATTTGTATCATTTTAAATTCCTTCCTTTTAAATCATTCTCCTTTAAAATTAATATATAATATTTCTTAAATTATAGTGATTTTGGTTAAGTTAAAATTTATTTCAGCATATTGTAATCTCACATAATATTCTTCATATCATTTAACACGCAAAGAATATCTACAAGACCATTTCTCGAAATCATGAATTTTTATTTATTGAAAAGTTGTTGAATTGAATCATATAAATTTAAGATTAAACCACTCAATTAATAATTAATAATCTTAATTCATTAATAAATTTTATTTTAACTCTAAGTTAAAAATTATTTTAGCTATATGTTCCATTATTAAAGGGGTTGAGTCTTCAACGTGGAAAAATGGTTGAGATCAAGTATGTGGTTAGTTTTTTTATTGATTACAGGATAGAATGAGAGAAGTGAAAGGTTGTGTGAGATCATACTTAGATCTTGATCTTCAACTGAGATACAACGGGATTCTAAAGTACACTATAAAAAAATGGCACAATTTCGACTAAAAATTTCCGACTAATGAAAATAGTCGGAAATTTCCGACTGATTTTCCAACTGACAGACGTTAGTCGGAATTTCCGACTAAATTGCTACTGAATTAGTTTTTGGTCGCAATTTTGAATTGGAAATAAAATAATAATTTTAAATTTAATATTTCTGATTAATGTCCGACTGAATTTTAGTCAGAAAAAATTCCGACCAAATTCCGACTAAAATTCAGTCGGAAATGTTGATTTTCATTTTTCAGAATATTCTAATGTAAGTTGGAAATAAATAGTGGGAGTTGACCAAATTATTTGTATTGCAAATAACTTAGTATTACTAATATCTTTCCTTTTCAATAGTTAAAAGTTGAAGTTGCATTGTAACTTGCAATTCAACGGATGAAGTTGACCAAATTACTAATAATTTATTAAAATCTTAAAATCGTGAAAACGGAACTAGCTCTTAAAATTGAATCGTAACATCGTATCATAAAATCGACCAATTCTAACAAATGAGACTATTACTTTATTAATAATAATAAGACTGCTAATACTATGCTAATACAATTAATAATATACATTGCAGTAATACGACTATTATTACATTAATACGACTACTTATAAATTAATATAATTAATAATATACAATAATAATATAAGAGTACTACACTAATACGGGTAATAATGCACTAATACGAGTAATAATATGCTAGCTAGCTAGTAGCTAATACTACAACTAATAATGAACTAATATGAGTATTAATATACAAATACAATTAACAATATACCGACTAATAATACATTAATATGATTATTATATATACTAATATAACTAATAAGATATTAATATTAAATTAATATGCTAATACAACTAATAATAATAATAATAATAATAATAATAATAATAATAATAATAATAATAATAATAATAATAATAATAATAATAATAATAATCATAATAATAATAATAATAATAATAATAATAATAATAATAATTTTAATAATAACAACAACAATAATAATAATAATAATAATAATAATAATAATAATAATAATAAGAAGAATAATAATTGTTGTAAATTTATTTAATGCCGCAAGTGTACGAGTGTTGTAGCACGATTACGGGTCGATTCACAGGGAAGCAAGATTAATATTTAGTTATGTTCAATTAACTTCTCAAGAAGCAATGTATTTTAATTTGGTTGTCTCTAATTCTAATATGCAAAAGAAAGTTTAAATGAATATCAATATCAATATCAATATAATAAAAATCTAGGACAATGGAACTCCCCACTAATAGCATATGATTATTTCAATGAGAATTTGCAATTTATTTTGTTCAATTGATTTACCAATGAAACTTTATTATTTTTTTTCGGGATGATAATCAAATTAAATCGAATTAAATAGGTTCTCTCAATCTCAATTTTCGTATTTCAATTGATTAACATGGCAAGATTAACTAAACACTAAATCTCAACTTTTGTATTTCGATTAAGAGAAAATATTAACTTGCATTTTTATTCAAGACTAATAATATTCTCATCCCTCAACTTTTGTGATTTTGGTTTTTTAGAGAAATTAAAAGACTTTAACTTGAATGACCAATTTTAACAATTTAATCAAACCAATTCAATATTATAACACGCAATTCTCATCTAATCATAAACATATTAAGGTTCATATCCAATGTAAATCATGATTGTAAATAGATTAAGCATATTCAATGACATAAACATATTCAAATTGAGAAAAAGAGAAAGAAATTACCAAATGCTTGTGTAGAATAACAATGAGAAAGAAATCCAAAGCTTGAAATATTAATAAACCCAAAAACTTAACATAAACAAACATAAAGCATTAAAGATAAAAATCTAGAAATTTAAATTACAAAATGTAAAAGAAAACTTGAAGAAAAGAAATCTAAATACTAGACTAGACTTAAAATGAGATGGAGAATGAAGAGATTCCTCTTGAATGTAAATCCCATGAAAATATAGTCTCCCTCTGAAGAATTCCAATAATTTTTGCCTTAAAACCCTTTCTTTAAACTCTTCTTAATGCTTCTTAATTTCTGAGACAAGTCTTACGAATTCATACCGGAATAATTTTGGGCGAGATTTTAAAGTCTCGACCCAGCTCGATCTGGTTTCGCACTAGTCTCGCTCGAGACCTCGCTCAAATCAAAACAACAATATTTTCCCGGTTGAGCTTCGACAGAAACTAGATAGTCTCGACCAAATTTGATTAGTTTCGACCGAAACTTGAGTTATTAGCCATCAGAATGTTGGTTTAAACTTGGCTTCGACCGAAGCTTCATTAGTCTCGCTTGAGACTTTACATAGGACATTCAAACACCATGGATACTCAATGAAATGACTCTTGAACTTTTCTCAACTTTTATGAAAGCTTTCATGAGCTAGGAAATGGAGCCCAAGTATGCAATGATGTATCAAAACATGTGATTATTTGTCAATGAAAATCGGTAAACATGGTTGATGATCAAGATAGCTTGAATGTAACACCCCGATATTTTTTTCCGATATATTAAATGATTTGCTAGTAATATTATTATTATTATTATTATTATTATTATTATTATTATTATTATTATATTATTATTATTATTATTATTATTATTATTATTATTATTCTTTTTAGAAGAATATATTTCTTGTTATTATTTATTTTGTTAGTAAGTTAGATCATGAGACTTCAACTTTTAAGGCAATTAAAAACCATTTTAAGTCCAAACCTTTTTCATAATCTATCTTTAATTTCAAAAAAAAAAAAAAAAGTGGGAATTGGAATGGATTTGGCCGGCCATATGGAGTAAGGATGGGGGATTTGTAACTTCCTAAGAATATTGAAAGATTAAGAGTAATTGCCTTCCATAATTATTGCTTTAATTTCCTTAATTTCTTTATTTCCTTAATCTCCTAATTTTCTTACATCTTTTCATTTCAAACCATTTGCAAGGAAGAAAACACTCCCAAAACCCTCTAATCCTCACGCCTAATCCTCCATTGATTCATTAATTTTGGTGTTTTGTTCTTGAGCAATTGTGAGTAATTCTTAATCTAGTTTTTATTTTTAAGTTTTAATTTAAATTTCTATGATTTTTATGTGTGTTATTTTATGGTTTATGATTTGTTCATGATTTAAAATTCATGTGTGAAAGTATGATGTATTTTTCTATCTAAATTAATGTATGGTTTTTTTTTAGGGTTTTAGATATGTTACATGTGTGTGAAGAATTTGTTTGATAGATGATTGAAAAAAAAATATATATATATAGAAAAAATGTATGTGGTGTTAGAAATTTATTTATTTTTGATTAATAGAAGGAATTTATAATGTTGGTAAAAAAAATATACATGTATATATGTGATGTGTATGTGTGAAAACATTTGTGTAAAAAGAATTATATTGAGGAAAAAAAAAATAATAATTCATTAAAATTTATTTTCTTTTTTTTTTTTAGATGATTATGAAAATTATGTAAATTTTGTTGTTTAGATTTAATAGGACATAAAGCATTGATATTTATATTTTTGTGATAAAAAAATGATGGAATGACAAAATCCCGTGGGTTTTGAAAATGGTGAAAAAAATGTGTTTTTGGAACATTTTTGGCTTTGAAATTAAGTTAAAAATACTTATACTATGTTATAAATTATGAAAATTGGTACCCGGGGGTTTTGATGCCTTCCGGACGCAACGGTGAAGTCGTATTTTCAATTTGACAGTTTTAAGTTGAGTTTCTGGACAGATTGTATAGGATGTCCTGTTTTGTGTATTTACCATGTTATAGTATGTGATAGATGTTCATGATTGTGTGTAGTATTCTAGGTATGGATGTGATTGTATATGTGTATGTTGGATGATTTGAGGAAAATGTGTATGTGCGATTATTTCCCGAATACGATTGAACCTTGTAGGAAGCCGATTCGTGACCGGGAATTGATTAAGACGCTTGTGAGTTGGTTATCTTGCTTAAGGTATGTACACGCAGTGTGGTTCGCATTAGTCCGATGTATCATATAATAATGGTATACAAAAGTAAAGTATGGATATATAGTACGAATAATGTTATCTTTCGAATCAATAATTTTTATACATTGTTTTGATAAGCAGAGGTAGTATGACCTCACTAACTTTAAAGTGGACGTAGTATGACGTCAATTGGTGGAAAAGAATTACTCGCGGTATATGGGGGCATTATGAGCCACCGCGGGGGCATGGATACTTAACCATAGGCACCGAAGTAAGGCGAGTGCCTATGGTAGAGACTTGCTTAGGGGTTAGCTCCCCCTAATGTATTGTCTCACTTATGAAGTTTGGAGTGTACCGGCAGTATGGCTGGATAGTACAGTAGTATGGCCGACTAATCTTTACACTAAAATAATTATTCTTAATAAGCATGATCGAAGCGTACAGTGCTGTGAATTGTAAGCTATTAAATTAAAACTTTCTCTTGTGTTATTATTTTATTTGGTATGCGACGATTGCTGACGTGTACTTTTGGTCTTAACGACCCTGCGATGATGTTGCTTTCTATCTGGGCAATGACTAGCAGTAAGTTAAGTTGCAGGTCTGGGGAGTGAGGATTGACCCTTGAAGAAATGAATCATTAGAATATAGAAATTTGATAAGAAATAAATCATTAGAATTTCTAGTTAAGTTTGAAGAACATTTGGTTTTTATGAGGCGATTTTCGTTCTCAAGTTGTAATAAGTAGATTTAACTTTTCGTTCTTATCCGCTGCTAAGAATTTCTTATTATCTAATAGTTCTTAATAACGCTAATAGAACTCGATCCGCACGTTTTCCTTAACTTCAAAACCGTTTTAAACTGTTTCTAGCATCCCGGTTTGACTCGGATTATAGTTGCCTCGTTTTTAAAAGGTCATCTTCTCTTTCCGTACGACCCGAGTTATTCCGAGATGTTACATTGAAACTTGCTTGAATACACTCAAATATCAATCTTATAGCACAAAAAGAAAAATAACGGCACATGAACTTAAATTAGCAAACATAGGTCACATTTATCCTCAAAATGCTAATTAATGACCTTGCTACACAACAAAGAAGGCGGGCAATAAGTGTAAAATACTATACTTATCAATAATAATAATAATAATAATAATAATAATAATAATAATAATAATAATAATAATAATAATAATAATAATAATAACAATATACTAATACGACTAATAATACACTAGCTAATACGACTAATAATGCACTAATATTACTAATACGATTAAATTACTAATAAAGTACTAATGCACTAACACAACTAGTAATATACTTATACAACTAATAATATAATAATAATACAAAAATACAAATAATACGAGTAATAATATATTAATACAACTAATAATAATTTAATACGACTAATACGGCTAAATAACTAATAAAGTACTAATTATCCACTAATACGAGTAGTAATATACTTATACAACTAATATTATACTAATTATACATTAATACGACTAATAATGCACTACTACAACTAATAATAATAATATTAATAATAAATTAGACGACTAATACCAGTAATAATAATATACTATACAACTAATATTATACTAATGATACACTAAAACGACTAATAATAATAATAATAATAATAATAATAAATACGACTAATTAAACTAACAATAAACTAATACGAGTAATAATACACTAATACGACTAATAATGCACTAATACGTCTAATAATAATAATAATAATAATAAATCAGATGACTAATATGAGTAATAATATACTAATTTTATATATTAATATAACTAATATTATACTAATGATACACTACAGCAATTAATAATGATAATATTACTAATAATAATAATAATAATAATAATAATAATAATAATAATTACGACTAATTACACTAATACAAGTTGTAACAGACTCAAAACTCTTAATCATAATCTTGCGATTAATTATTCCGAATTTTCAAATCAAATCTCTAATCCTTTGATTATCTATTTCAAACCATCTTTAATTCCTAAATCTTTTCCGATTTTGTAATTTCTTTCAAATATTAAACTTAAAAATAGTTTTTTTTTTAAATCTTTTTATAAGCACTAAAATATTATTTTATTATTTTATAGTACGAAAAGTAAAATTTTATTATTATATTCACGATTTTGTAAAATGTTACGTTTTAACTTTCTTAGTTAAACTAACATTACTACTTATTATTTTAACCTTATAACTTTGATATAGTTATTTTATATATAAAAATGAGCCGTTTTTTATTATTAACTTTAAGTATAGTTTAAGCAAAATTTTCTAAGGAAACTACATATTTTCATTATCAAATTTACCCATTATTTTAAAGTATATTTACTTGTACATACTAGAACAAAAATTTGATGAACCAAAATCATTTCTATAGTAACCCATGATGTTCATCACTTACACAAGTTATCACCATTTCCTTACACAAGCTAACCTTCTTCTACACTCCAAACTCTTATACATTCACTTACACACTCTAACTCTTACACATTCACTTAGACACTCTAAATCAATTATACAAGTTAACCTTCTTCTATACTCCTAAAATACTTTTTCATACAATCTAATAAACTACAAAGTTGCCCAAAACCATTATAAATACCCCCCCTTAGATATGAGATCACTTACATCACCATCGTCAAATCTTTTTATCATTCTTTCTTATATTTTCACCTTATTTAAATCTTACTACCTTAATACCTTTATTATTAGTTGAAGAAATTCAAGAAGGTGGATCTTAGAACACTCTTTATTTAGCTAAATCATCATCATTGAAGCATTATTGAGTTATTACTTTGGGTACTTAATGTATTATTATTTTTGGAGTTTGAATTTAATTATTTTGGGAGTTTAGAAGATCATCATTATTTTGAGAGTTTGGATTAATTATCTTTGAAACATTATTATCTATCTTGGAGGGTCTTATTTCTTATTATTTTCCTAATTAGTACATAGTACTAATCTTTGGTGTTAGTATGGTATAACTTCTTACCCTACTCTTCTATGGAATTTTACATTATATTTACTTTATAATATGCAAAGTTGAAATATGTTGATATGTTTTCGTAGGAAGTTAGTTTAATGAAATTATGATCAAGATTATATTAAGTATGTGTATGCTAAAAGTATTTTTAGTATGTTAATTTAATAATCTTTGAACAAGTTTAGGAAGTTGGGTGCAAAATTATATTCTAGTGATATTAAGTTTGATTTATGTTATAAACTAGAGTTAGTATGTTTATGAGATAAGTGTTACATTAGGAATGTTATTATTTTTTTTATATATATTAGAATTTCTATTAATATGTTTCTGTTAGCCTTCAAACTAGTTTATAAGGTAGTAAGTTATTTTATGAACGTATTTTACTAAGTATGATTATATTAAGAATATTGTTATTACACTTTATTTTGAGATTTAAGTTTATCCTTAAAGTTATAGTAAATTTCTATGTTATTGCGTAAAGTTTTTTATTTTGTAAGTGTTTATGTTAATTATTTAAATCTAGAATTTAGTATGATAAATTAAATTAAGTTGTTCTTTTTATGTGAAAAGGGCCCAAAACACTCATAGGCCATTCGACCACTATCATATGTAAAAAAATAGTTCGATTTACTATTTTAAATTATTACAACTATTTTTGTTATAATAATAAAATAACAATTTAAAAAGATATTTTTGAGAAATTTTTATAAGTTATTAAATATTGAAGTGTTTTTCCTGAATATATGAGATTTCATAATAATACTAACTTTTAATCACTATTTAGTACAAAATTTTATTTGCTAACTATTTGACCAAAATTTATGTAAAATGATGTAAGAGTATTTTTAGTATACTTGTCGCTCAAACTATGTGTGAAATATTGATTTTGTGAGATTACAAGTTTTACTTGATTTATAATTAGAAATATTGACTTTTGTGAAAATTATAAGTTTGACTTGTTTTAAAACTAGAAATATTGATTTTTGTGAAATTATAAGTTTTATTTGTTTTATAACTAGAATGTTGATTTTCGCAAACCTAATAAGTTTACTTATTTTTCTAAACTTGTAGAATTTTGAAAACTTATCCAAGTGATGCAATTTTAACGAGAATTTTAATTAGAATATTTGATTTTTTTGAAGAGAATAAATTTTTATTTATTATAAAGTTGGAAATGTTGTTTTTGAAAACTTATTTAAAGAGAAATAGATTTTAGTAGCTACTTGTGAAAAATATGAATTTGGAAACTATTGATAGAATATTAAGTTATTAGTGTGAATTTAACGAACTATTAAAAATAAAGTTATAAATAAAATTTAATATATAAAAATTTAATAATGGATGTATAAAGACATAAAGGTTAACTTTACGTTATGATTAAGAATTTTATTAAATAAATTGAGGTTATCACCTAAGTTGATCAAAGTCAAAGTCAAAGTCAAATTGTAGTAATAAAAATGTGATGTACTTGTGTGAATGAATATTGATTGAATGACCCTGATAGTAAGGTAATGTCGAACCATGGACCGACATATAAAATCTGGGCGCTCGTGTTGGCCGGCACGTAAAATGCGGTGTAAGACAGGGGGTTAGCTACCTATCATGTAGAGCTCGAGCATAAATTGTATTGGAGGGGTGACGACGACTCCCACCACAGTTAGGGTTTAGGACTACGGTCTTCACCTAACCAGACCCTTACATATATCAGGTATCATATTGATGTGCTTGTTGATCAGTGATAAACTTGATTACTGTTGATGTTATGATGCATGGTACGGTTATGAGTATTAACCAAATGAACTTACTTAAATGTTAAGATTACCGAATTGTATAAGTGGCAGTAACGTACTTTTGTCAAGATTGAGAATAGTATCTTAATGACTTAAAAAGTATGGAACATAAAAAGAATAAGGTAAAAGTATACGGTGATGCCAATTAATTATACATTTGTCAAGAGCGTATAATTTTCGTGTTTTGAGATGGATAGGAAGTTATGCTCGGCGTTAAGAGCTGACCGATGCAATTGGCTGTCATCCGTATCATAGATGACAACATTTTGGAGGATTTAGTTCAGGTTCCGATCCAGGCCGCAGCAATTACTATTTATCGAGAACTTAGCTGCTTTTTGTATCTTTATTGATGACTTGATGATGATGTAATTTTTCCATTTTTAGCAAACAATATTTCTTATCAGATGTAATATTTACTTTTGTTTTAAACAGTTTCAGTTTTTATGATTTAAAGTTTTTAACAGTTCGGCATTTTGAGACTTCCGCAATATTCTTGTATTAAACATTATTATTAAATGTTAATTATGTATCGAGATTGCCGCTCCTGTTACACAAGTACTAAGACTAATTACATACTAATAATGTATTAGTACTACATTAATACGACTTTTTTTTTTGAGTAAACACTTATACGATTAATAATACACTAATATGACTAATACAACTACATAACTAATAAAGTAATAATAATGCATTAATACGAGTAGTAATATACTTATACAACTAATACGAGTAATAATATATTAATACAAGTAATAATATACTAATACAATAATACTAATAATAATAATAATAATAATAATAATAATAATAATAATAATAATAATAATAATAATAATAATAATAATAATAATAATAATAACCATAATAATAATAATAAGAATAATAATAATAATAATAATAATAATAATAATAATAATAATATTAATAATAATAATAATAATAATAATAATATGCAACTAATAATATAATAATAATACACAAATCGAAACGACTGAACATCTCTTCTTCAAGTACAACATCACCGTTCAATGCACGTAAGCACTTATAAAATGGATGGGCGTTAACGGGAACATTGGGAATATGAAAGACATTCTTCGAAAACGTCATATACCCATGGAAAAATCGCGACTGATAGCTGCAATCTTCTGCAACCTTCTATATGCTATTTGGAAAGTAAGGAACGATGCGGTAAGACATAAGAGGGTAATGACAGTAGGGAGGGTAGTAGAGACCATCAAAGCTGATTCCAAAATCAGACTCGCCTCCCTATCTCCAAATGGAGCCACTGCACTCTGGTTGAGGAACTTGAAGTTGAGCCTGATCAAGCTGGTCGTGCGACTTGTTTCGTCATGACCTGGCCTACTCCCGAAAAGTCCTTGCGGATAGCTGGTGCCGTTTTTGTTTCTTGGCTTAGCTTTTTGTTTTGCTTGTTCCTTTTGTTGTAGCTATTTAGGCCTTGTAACGTCGTGTGAGGCTTTTTTCAGATATCCCGATTTCTCCCATACACATGAAGAGTGAGGTAGGGAAACTCTTCCTAGAAGGTGGGCTTCACTTTCACACTAATGCAATTGATAGGGAGAACCCTGGATATCTAGATTTATACCTTGTTTGTAAAGTTTTTTGTTTGTGTTAATAGAAAATCGTTTGATAAATAATAATAATAATAATAATAATAATAATAAGACACTAGGTGGTAGGAGTGTTATGTAAAAATTCAATAACATAGCTTAGAGTATCACTAATCAATAGTTGGCCTACTGGTTGGAGCATGGACCTAATATCCATGAGGTCTTGGGTTTGAAAATTTCCTAAGGCATTTGTGGATAAAGCAAGTTGTCAGAAAATTGGTCGAAAATTTAAAAAAAAAAAAACGTTTTTCTTGTCATTTTGGAATAAATTCTGAAATGGTGTTTTCCAACTAATTTTCAACTATTTAATAGTCGGAAATGTTCTACTATTTTCTGACTAGCTTGGTAGTCGGAATTTTTGACTAATTTTTCGACTGTTTTCCTATTAAAGTGAATTTCCGACCATTTTGATCCGCCTACCCCGAAACAGTCGGTATAGCTCTATACCCAGAATTGTGTTTTTTTTGTAGTGGTAGGTGGTAGTTATAAGTATTGATTAACCCTAGTAGAAAAGAAGCCATGGCTTGATTCATTGTAGCTAAGAATGCATGGTGTGTAGATTCTTACTATGTATATTCAAATATTCTGATGAATTCTATTTTATGCAAAACAAAACAAATCGCAAGATTTAGAACTAAATTAAAATGTTCATACCTATATTTGAGTGTTAATGAAAAGTAAATATTGTTGAACTAACTTACACCACAATAAAATTAACTTTTCACCACATAGAATTTAGTGTCATTAAAAAAATGTCACTCATTTATATTTTTAGTGTTATAATTTTTGGTTTTTATTTAATTTGCACAAAAAAGTAATTTAGCGACGCTTTATTTAACCTTTAATGTTAACTTTTTGTGTAGATGCACAAAATATTTCGATTAAATAATTATTTTCGTTTTAATTTTATGTATAAAGCAAATTGTTGTTAACAGCAATGTTTAGTCCTAGGAACCAAAAGTTGGAGATCTGCTTTTCTTGCCAGTAGTCCAACTAGATAGTTTCTATGGATAAAGCACATTGATTTGATCATTAAGATGCATATATATTTGATGTAAATATATCATTATAGCTAGAAGTATATTATACTGAATATATGAATATATATTTATGATAAAGAATATCTCTCAAGAAATATATCAGTTGATGTGACCAGTTGATCTTGAACACATTGTTAGGAGCTGCTTGTTTAATAATTGAGTATTCATATAACAATAAAATGTTTCAAACAACTATTACTAAACATGATATTAGATGGTTTGATCACCCAATCATCTTGTGTTGTAAGATATAAGATGCAAGGTTGCGGGTTCAACTCCCCTCAATCTTTTTCGTTGCATGAATCTCTCTTTTTGAGGATCTTTTTCAAGCCGAGTAACTCTTTGGTCAAATCTTTCTTTATAGGTATGGGTTGTCGTCTTCATCCCGAGACTCTAACTATAGTTCCTAAGTGGGATACACTGGCCACAATGATGATGATGATAACCACCAATCATTTATTTGTGCTTAAATTAATCAAAATTGTTCAATAAACTATTTTACCAATTGATTCTTACATTTATTACCCTAGAAAAATTTTTTAAAAAATCATACTCTTGTCAAAAATCATTTTAAATTCAAATGATGTTGACTTATAGAGATAGAGTACAAGACAAATATTGGCTAGTTCCTCTGCTCATATTTTGTTATCCAAATATTTAATTAAATTTACACCATATTAGGTTGAGCATAACCTTGAGCACATCATCCACAATATTAGAAAAGATTGCAACGGACAAGAAAGGAGTAAAAATTGACAAATTATTTAAAGGCTTTGTGCAATTTCAAAGATTATAATTTTTTTAACAATTTTATATTTTTGAACACTTAACATATTCAATGTAATTTATTATTGAGGCCTCTAATTTTTCAAGATTCTGTGCGATCAAACATATTAAACATGTTTGAAATCTCTTCTGACGACGGAATGAGGTTCATAAATTATAATGCACTTGCAAAATCTAAATGCTAGCCACAATTGACAACCCATTCATGATATGGCTTGAAATTTTGCAACCATTTGTAGTACTCTAAAGTGTATGAGCTTTGTAATTTGAACTAGTTGGTGGATAAGCTTGCTGCCATTAGTTGGAGCTACTTGTACAATTGTCTTGAACAAAGACAAGACAACCATGGTATCTAATCCTATTACCAACTAGCATGATTGATCTTAGGTTGGTTGTCTCTTCTTACCATTGGCCGCTAATAGCCGAGCTACTTGTTCAAGATAATGTTCTTATCCTATGATACGCATTTCTTGCAACTGACAGTAATATACTTTATTCCACACAATATGTATGTTTATTTGTAAATTTTTATGAACTGGGTAATACTTATGATGTCTGTTTTTATGATAAAAAGTCGTCATAATAGTTTATTATAACATAAATTTAACAAAAACTTAATCTATTGCCTATTAAGTGGAAAAATTAAAAATTTAAGATCATCATGCGAATTAAAAAAAAAATATTTGTTTACCACATTAAATAGAATCCACGAAACAAAGATGATAGCCATATATATATAATAACTTATTACTATTACCTAAAATAACATGAAATTAAATTTATAGCCATAACATCTCTCCATCAATGTGATCAATTTTCGATATTTTTATTTTTGAATTTATTACTTAAAAATAGAATATTAAAAATAATTTAAATAAAGTTGGTTAAATGAGATCATTAATACTTCATAATCTAGGCCCTTAAGGCATAAATTAGATGAACAAATCCATTTTATCATATACATATTATAATTCAAGAAAATTTTGTCCACATGTCACACTTCAAAGAGTGTTTTGGCACTCAAAAGCTCATTCCATTCTTTGCCTCATTGTCATTATAGTGTTGAAAAATAATTGTTATAATAATAATAATATCTATATCTATAGTAAATAAAAGTCTTTTTATTTTCGTATGAATAATAGAACTTTATTTTTTAATGATGTTGTGACTTTTTATGAGCTTAATAGACTTAATAAGATTTGCATGGTTTTCATTAAATGTAGTTAATATTTAAAAGCAGTGGTTTTTACTAACTATAGCTATTATTTAAAGTTTAAGGTATTATTAAATTAACAATTGAGGCTATTCCCACAAAATTCATACAACAAGTGCCTTGATTATCTCCATTAAATTCTTAGAAAATCGAAGTATATGATTATTAGTAATGTGAAAAGTTGTTCTATAAACTCTACTATATATTTATCATGTTATAAGACAAGAAGAAATAACATCGATTCTCAACTTTATTCTTAAAATGTTGTAATTTGTTTATGTCATATTGTTATTTGTATCCAAAGAAGTTTAATGGATATGGTTTACAAGATTTGGTTTTGGTGTTATATGGAGTATGTGACAATAAAGGAGTGATGAGTTTTGTTATTTTATTTGTTTGTTATAAGTGGTACTTTTTTAATTTACTTTATTCTTCTTATTTTGATACACAAATTGTTAGATTGAGATTAATAAATTTGCAATTTGGTACAATTTTATTTTAATGTACGTGTAAGTTGTTATTAGTTTTTTATATTCTATATTTTTTGGTGTAGAAATTGGAATACAATCAAATACATCTAAAACAATTTGATTTTATGAAACTGCATTTTTAATAATGAAATTTTTTTATGAAATTAAATTAAATAATATAAAACATATTCTTATTGATTTATTTTAATATTCTGTCATGATCCCATGATTTATTTTGGATTATTTGGTGCTAGATCATGGTTCTTTTATTGTAAAAAAAAAGATAGTTATATTGTTCATAAGTTATTGGTAATATTTGTATGTCCTCTGACTCTTAGTTTCACTCAGATCTTCATTGTAGATGAGGTCTATATATAATCAAGAAAATTAAGTCATATGATTCATAAATTATATATTGATTTTTTTAGTATAATAATTAAATAATAATTTTATTATGTATAATAATTAAATAATAAATGTTTTTTTGTTGGATGATGATATAATGCAATTTAACTGTCTGTATTGTTACTTATATATTTTTATATACATAAATGTGTTGTTATTTTTTAATCACGTTCTACTTAAACTTTTTTTGTAACTTAGCAATATTAGTTCAAAATATTTTATAAATATGTAATAACAAAATCTTTTAAACACCGTGTATAGCACGGGTAATTACATAGTATTTCTTAATTATTAAATAGCCAAGATAAGCATTGGCATTTTTTTAGTCATAGAATAGACTTGGCTTAGATCAAATACTCCCACATTAAATAATTGCATCAAGTGATCCAAATATATTATACTTTCAGCGACATGTTCAAGACTATTATGATCATACCAGTCAGAAAAATGTTTGTGGCAGAAAGCAAAGCATCAAGAACTTTAGGGAGTATCGGTTAAAAGACCTCTATGTTATCCACATCACTCAATTATAATAATAATAATAATAATTTTTCTAATTTTATTTTTTTTAACAGTGGCAAAATTAGAAATTAAGGTAAAAATGAGTCAATTATTCCAATTACAATGGAAAGTTCTTTATAACTAATATCATAAAAAGAATAATTAAAAAATTGAAAGAAGGTGTGGTCACCAACGCCACTAGCTCCGTTCACCATATGTTTTAACATTGTAGGAAGTGGTGTTTACTACTTGGTCTAATGGATAAAGTTCATCATGATCATCATACTTAGGGGCGGAGGGAAAGGCAGCGGATTGGGGGAGGCCCAGCCCCCCGGCCGACAGACATGTTCTTTTGTAGTTTTAGTTTGATATCCCTAAATCCTAATTAATTTATGATAGTATGTATTAAGACAATTTATACATTACAAAAACATGGATAACTCACTGGTTAGAGTGTTATTTTTCAAAGTACTTCTTCTGAAATGCTTGCAACATTTCGATTATGTGTAGTATTCATCGTTCAATTTGTTTTGTATATTGCGGCTAATGTGTAAGCAAAAATAAATAGTCAAGTGGGATCATGTTTGAATCGTCTAATCGCATACTTTCATAATATTAACTTTTTATAATTTTTAGTTGTGTATAGTTTAATATAAAAATAAATAAAATAACACATTTGATTGCGTAAAAAGTCAAATATAATGAGTATAATGAAACAGGAAAAGTATATGATTTAAGTTAAAGTCTCCACAAAAACAATTGTATTAATGTTTTATACTTATTTTTATTTTAAATTAATAACTTAACATCTTTCCCTTAATAAGTTAAATTAATTACTTAATACTCGATCTTTCACTTAATTAGTGAGATAGTTTGAAAGTTCGAAATATTAAGATAATGCATTTTTTGGAATACTAGCTTGAATAATAAAGTATTATTTTAACTTTAACAATAGAGTTAATAATTTATGGACTTATATATTAAACATGTGCTAATGAAATATGATTTTGCTTTTAAAAATAATTTTATTTAGATACCAATTTTTTAAAAAAGTAATACTCTTCTTTATCCTTTTTATTACTTTGACTTTTATTGTTAAATAATTAGAATTTGACTATTGTAAGCTCTAAATAATTCCATATACTTATGTAAAATGGTCAATAATACTTTTACCATTACAACAATTGTTGCATCTATTTTGCGATAGAGAAATTAATAATTGATCAAACTACTTAGTCTCTCTTTTTTTTATATATAAATGAAGTAATTTTTTTATTTTCTCATCAAGTTTAGTAGAATGTTGCGTTTATTAATAAGTGCATAATAATACTATGTAATATTGATTAGCAAAGTAACAAAAAATTATAATTCACGATCACTTGCAGAACAGCAGTGTCATGAAAAAACCTTGTGCAACCTTTTACTTAAGTTAAAAGTTTATCAAAATAAAAAATAGGAATTTTAAATTTATATTTTCGATTGTCATGTTTTTTTACTCTATATTATATTTTTGTATCATAGAAATTAATTTTTGTTGACAAATCTTAGTTCATTGTAATGCAAAATTTTTGTCACTTAATTTTGCAACAATTAAATTGGATGATAATATTAAATCTTAGGCTCTTGAATGTGGATTTTGATTTAATTACATTGATACTACATCGATCATTTCACTAATATTTTTTTCCTAGTAGGTATTTGACCTTGACCTTCTGGAACTTAAATTCCTAACTTCGCCCCTGATCATACCTAGTATACCCCTAGCTATGATCAGGGTCTATATTGGATGGGATGAACTTGTACTATCCAAATATCCAAGTAGGAATAATAAGTTTATAATTGTGCAATTATTTGTATACTAAAACAAAAGCCAATGATCATATACTCCATCAAAACTGGAATAACATTATTATTCAATTATTTAATAGTACGACTATTGGCCATGACCATGACCTTTTATACTCATCGAAACACTAAACTATATTAAAACTTCAATTAACTAATAAGCATTAAATTGCATCACCATCAGCAACCACAAGCCACATTATTATACCCCAAGAATCCTCCACCATCTCCGCCTACACCGCCGCCACAAGTCACCATCTCATCACCCACCTCCACCGCTTCCACCTCCTTCCAAAAAGACATATCAATAAATGATAAAGGGACGTGCATCTCACGTACCGGTGCCTCCACCACATAAGTCTTGTACACCACTAATCCACCACCTGGCAGCTCCTGCTCCACCGCACTCCGGCAGGTGAACCCCTCCACGTTACCACCTAAACTCATCCACTCACGTGCCAAATCACTACCAAAGCACGTGATAGCAACAGTAAATTCCTTAGGCTCAAAACACCTTAATGCTCTCTTAGTCAAAACCTCGAAATGGATCGAATCTGGGTCGAATCCCATTGCTTCGTAACTAGCGTAACTGAATCCGTCTTCAGGGGTCACGTGCACAGTAGAGTAGGCCCCACCGTCGATTCCATTCATCGAGTACCCACATGGTTCAAAATCAAAATCACAGATCACGTGACTAGGGATGACGTCACTAATCCCAGACAATTTCGTCATTTCTTTCGCTGCATGATTTTCCTTTTTGTAAAAAACATCAGCTTTTTCCTTGTTAAGCCCAGTCATGCACATCTCAATCGTAATCTCAGTCGTTCGTTTCTCCACGTCGGCAGATGCTGAGTAAACATGCCAAGAACGGTTTGGAGCCGTTGGATCTCCAAGAACATAGGCCTGAGGCTGAGACCCACTTGGCAAATTACCAAAATACCCATTCAAATAACCAACTTCTTCTGAGAAGCTTCTATGCGGAGAAAGCTGAGCGTTTGGGAAGTTGAAGGTTCCTCTCGAGTAAAGAACACTCGACACAGTGAGTCCGATTGAGTCAGCGAGTTTCAGAATCGGTTTAATGGAGAGGAGTAGCTTTGTGGTACCACATGTTTTTAAAATGATTTTGTGTGTATAAACGAATAAACTTGACTCGGATAAAACGTACGAGTCGAACACCGAGTTTGAAAGCTGAGATACGATTGTGCATGCTGCTGAGTCAAGGATTAAGTCGAGTTGTAACCGAGTTAAGGATCGGAGACCCGACCCATTTGGGTCCGTAAAAACAGGCGGGTTTGAAAATGTTATTTCTAAACGTTTCTCGAAACCCTCGAATCCAATTGCCGAAACGTTAATGGACATGGCTTCAAATCAAGAATCAAAAACAAAAAAAATTGGGGACTTTCTTTTTTTTTTTTTTCTGAATCAAATGAAAAAAAACGGAAAAAAATAAAAATTCTAATCAATGAACCCCGGAAATTTATCAGGATGGTTGCCTCATGCACTGCAAAAAATTGAAAAAGGAAAACATTAGATTCAATTTTTAGACAAAAACGCACCGTTTTAGAGAAATGCTGCGCAAAACGAGAAGGAGAGAGAAAAGGAGGACATACGTTGGAGTAAGCAGCAGATCGGAATTTCTGAATACCACCGTTAGGACGAACGTCCTCAATGATGTAACCAAGAGGAGCTTCGTAATGGATTTTATTATTATTACTACTACTACTAGACTTCTTCTTCCCAGATTTAGACTCCATTAAAACATTCAAACTGATTTTCTGGTTTTGATTCTTTTATCTGTTTCAATCATACAAAACGAAAAAAACACGATTAATTTAACAAGAAACAAACAAAACATAGATTTTGATAGATATTTAAACCAGAAAAAGGATTAGAGGAAGAAGAATGGAAAAAGAACATACGATTCTAAGGATTGATTTGCAGAAGGGGTTTCTTGGTGTAGATGTTTAATGGGGGAATTAAGATTAACGGGAATAAGGAAGAATAGGAGAAAACCGAGAAAGAAGGAAAAAGATAGGTGGGGATTGAAGGAGGCTGTTGTTAACACTGAGAAATGAAGAGGAAAACAGGGTATTTATAAATAAAACCCTAATTGATTTGGGTGGATGAAAATTAAAACTTGTTAATATATGATACCGTTTTATCGTGAAATAAGGTTATACAAGTAGCTTATTATTAGTAAAAAACATTAAAAATAATAAAATCATCTGAATTCGCATCAGTATAGAAAATAGTTTTTTAAAAAAGTTTGGACTAGCCAAATTGAAACTGTCTCACAATGAGATGGTCAATAAAGAAATAGTGAAATTTGTATCGAGGAAGGATTTGAAACGTGTTAACATTAATATGGTGATTCTTTTAAGATTTTGCAACTTATTGTAATTTTTTTACACAAATTCTTGTATGAGACATGCCTTATACGTGGATTAAAATAACTTAATAATAGAAGTTTTTAGCTTATGGGCTTCTTATTTTGAGTTTATCTCACTATGAGACGATCTCATACAAAACAGACTGTTTCTTTTAATCTATTGATGATGATTAATGATGTGGGTAAGATATAAAGGGCCCATTAGCCTAGGCTTAAACCCCAAACCAGAAAATGTTACCAAATCAAATCATAACAATTAGTACATAAATCTTTATGAGAGACGGTCTTTTTGAGAGATATCTTAATTGGGCCGGCTCATTATTTATTTTTTAAAATATTATAAATAGGCATTAAGAATAATGTAAATAGACATTTAAGATATTGAAAGTAGGCATTAAGGATACGTTATGTAAGCATCAAGGATACATTATGTAAGCGTTAAGGATAATGTAAGTAGGCATTAAGAATACGATAAGTAGACATTATTCTTTAATGGGTTGAGCTTGAGATACGTCTTTCAAAGAGACGATCTGCCAAGAGACTAGTTGAAACTACTATGCAACGGTTGCATGGGTACAGTCATTTATATATGGGCCAACTAGTCTGCAATCAATTTTTTTAAAAAAAAATATTTAAATACATTTAATTAAAATTTAAGACTTAAAATATCAAATTTAAGAGGTCAAATCTAAGATTTAAAAGACAAATTTCATGACTTAAGTCGATTTGGTTTCAATTCTTAAATTTGGTATTATAATTTTTTGAACGAAATTTCCATTATAAATATCTTGAAAATGGTTTTTAAGTCTTAGATTTGGAATTGGTTTTTTAAATTTGGTATTATACTCAAAATCAAATTTACTTAAATCTTGAAATTGGTTTTAAAGTCTTAGATTTAGCCTTTTAAGTCTTGAATTTGATCTTTTTAAGTCTTAAATTTGAAATAAAAAGTATTTAAAGAAAATTGAAAAAAAAATGCATTGTGGACTATATTTGGTCCATTTCTGGGTGGTTGCACGCATGCAACCGTTGCAAAATAAGTTTTTTTAATTCTCAAATGAGATGGTTTCACGATGAGACAATCTCTATTAAGCTGGTCCAATATAGATTTTTTTGTCTTAAAGTGATAACTTATAACCTTAGAGTCATTACTTATTACAGTTAAAGTGATAACTTTTTACATGCTTAGAGTAATAACTTATAATCTTAAAATAACCACTAACTTAAAGTGATGATCAATTAGAGAAAAAGGCGCTAATTATGTAGACTCTACTCATGGTGACACGACATCATACAAGACTTTTTTATTATCTTGTGGTAATCTTGTGATTTTTTTTGGTCAAACAATCTCAAAACAAAAAATTTAAATATTTAAATTTTTTTATTAATTGGACTACTTAACTCATGTATATAATGTATCGCATATGTTATAAAGAAGAATTTGTGAAGTCTCTTTTGCTATATTCCTATGTCATCGAGCAGACCTAGTTTAGCGTGACTATGCATTAAATATCATAATAACAACTCATCTTAAATGAAACCGTCTTATTATGAAACGTTTTCATATAATTAGTGTATATATCTAATTGATTACCTTAAAATTAAAATGATCACTTTAACACGATAAATATATATATGGATCATTTTAATAAAAATAGTCTCACCATGACACCGACTAACAAGAATTAGTAAAAAAAAATTGCTCTATGGTGTTTCAAACACCTCCCACTAATATACTACATACTCAAAACTAACACTAATATCCATTTTCGTTACTCAAACTGTAGTGAAAGACGGTCTTTTTGAGAGACGTATTATATATATGGGTTAAAAAGCCCAATTAATATAACTTAAAGAGGAATTTAAAATAAGAGTTTCATGTTTAAAGATTGTCTGTTTGAGAGACGGAATCTCACAAGAATAGTTATTTTCATTATCACTATCTAATATTAATAACCAAAAGCTACATTATAGTCATCAAAAACAAAGCCCAAACATTAGCCCATACTCCAATACTAACAACATTTTCAGATATTCTGCACAACAACAAGCCCAATTATTTTTAACAGAGAACTACTATGACCTACTCTTGTAAGACATTGTCTAGAGCTATTTTTATGAGACATTGTCTCTCGATGAGACGATCATAAAAAAGTTCAAAATCTCATATCATGTATTAAACAAACTATTTAATCTATATATAAGACACGTTACGACGTAAATCCGTCTCATAAAACAATATGTGAAGCTAATATTGTTTTATATCCTACGCATGTGTATTGCACACCTTACACTATTATACTTCCTCCCTTTTATTTGATTTGTAACTCTTTTATAGAGTTAAATATCAATTTATAGTTGTTAAATAAGACAATAAAAAACAAATGTGTGTATGATAATTAGAAAAAACAATGAAATTATGGATGAGTTTAAAACTAAGAAGTGGGGCCTATGACCAAATAAAAAAAAATACAAATAAGTAGGACAATTCTAAATTGAAACATGGTGGAACTTAAATGAGATGGAGGAAGTGTGTCCTTATATTTATGTATAGGTTTGTTTGACGAATGACTAATGATTATTAACTAGAGTTGTTGGCTGGTTTAACCAGCTGAATGTATTAGTTGATAAGCAAACTGTTTAAATTAGCGGCTCAAACTAGTTATGAAAACATTTGGTAAAATTTATTTGTGGTTGTTTGTTATTTACTAAAGAAAAAATTGACCAAAAGCCAAAAATCAATTAAAAAATTATTATGGACAACTTATTGATTTTGACTTGAAAGTCAATTTATTATATTAGTTAATTTTTTTATGTAATTATTAGTTAATTTTAAACCATTTACCATATATTATATAAAAATATTTATGCGTGTTTATATTTGTGAGAGCCTCAGTTATGTTTTAAATTTTTATAAAAAGTAGAAATCTAGTTAAAATGGTAAATAACAAACTAATTGAGTCAAATTTGGAATTGGTAGGTTTTTGATCTTTCGTCTTAGGGTAGGTCATTTATGAGTCAATTTATTTTCAATTTGACCTGATTCAAGTCAACACAGTAAGTCAAGGTTTTTAGAAATAATTGTTATTAATATTTTCCATAATAAATAAAATTTTGATAAAATGGATAAAAACTGATGATGTAATTAAGGATTGGAAGAATTGACAAAACTTTTAAAATAGGTCAAACATTTGTGTTTTTAATCAGGATTTAATGGTTATGGGTAAAAAATTATAAATTATGATTCATTAATTTGCAGTTATATCTTGAATCAAATTTGAGTGAGATAAATAATTTATAGGACTGATTGTATCACCGTATATAGGGGTAAAAGCTATTCAGACAAAAATCATAGACCAAATTAATTCAAATCAAATAATAAAGAATATGGTTTGGATTATTCAATAATTGGTTTGGATTTGGATTGAATATTTCCAAACCATATATTTTAATTAGGAATAGGTCTGAGCCTACCAAAAATCAAAAATTGAAATTTCAAGCCGAACTAAAATATGAGCTCATTTTTACTTTAGTAGGCCGAACTAAAATGTAATTTAAATGAATATAATATAGGAGGGGTGAAAGTTATTCAGATAAAAACAGCTAACTAAAAAAGAAATATGGTTTAAACTTTTCATATATTGGTTTGGATTACGTTTGAACATATAAAAAAGAAAAATTAAAATTTTAATCCAAATTAAAATAAAAGCTAACTTTCACTTTAGTTGCGACAAAAAAAAAATCTTAAGCGTTGTTATAAACAATGACATATAAGCCTTTAATCAACAATTAAAGTTTTACATTTTCATTTCTACTTTTACTACTATGATTTTTAATTTTTTTTAATTTATCATTTTTTTTAGAAGTAAAATTGGTTTGGGTTGATTTTTAAAAGTTCAAACCGTCTTAATATAGTTTAGTTTGATTTGGCTTGTATTTAAATTTGGATTGAAAATTCGAAAATCGAATTAAATTTTCTTTGATTTGGTTTTACATAAAACCAAACTGCAAACTAAACTTTCACCCCTTAAATATAAATACCATTTAGCCATCCAAGTATCTATTTCTTACAAGTTATTAATAGGTGTTCATAAAAAATAGAGAAATGAAGCTTAATTAATTCAGCCAGTTTTTTAAGAGACCGTCTTTTAGAGAAAAATCTCTCATGTCCGGCCAATTTATTAGAGTTTAATGTCTACACATATTTTATGTTTTTCATTATATATTATATGCATAGCAAAAGGATTGTCAGTTACAAGACATTTAAAACTTTATTTATGTTGGCCTTTAGTAATACCCTTCTACATTTTATATTTTTGCATTTCCACATTTGTTTATCTGCCAATATATCTTGTCTTGTTATGAGGAGCTTGATAAAGTGTCATTAGAAGCATAAATGAGAATATAAATGTCATGGTAGTATGGTACTATTCAAAAATTTATTGCTTAAATTTGATTTGTTCCTTAAAAAACATTTTAGCCTTTTATTAATTGAGCTATTTTTATTAAATGATATTAATATACTTTATTATTGAGTATAGTTATTGTAATAGGTTTTAAAGAAGTTTGGAGTTCATAGCTTAATGGTTATGCAAGCTAGAGTTTTTTTTTTTTTTTTTTTTGGATGGGTGCATCCCAAGCAATCTATTATATCTACCCTTGTTGGCTGTACGGGTGAAAGTTCGATTTTTAATTTGATTATTTCTATAAACTTAAAGTTTAATTCAAACAGATTTTTTAACTAAAACTAATTTAAACTGCAAAATGAATTAGAAAACCAAAATAGTAATTTTAAGAAATTGAAAATCATTATAATCAAAGTGAGGATGACAAAATAAAACTTGAAAATTCTTAAATAAAGACTTATTTTAATTGTAAGATCACTTAATTTTTTTTAGTATCACCTACTAAAGCCTTATTGTACGCCGAAATACACTAGTTTTATTCAACTAGTAATTTAGCCCAACATAGAAATTGAGTTTCTATTATAATTCGATTCTGAATTTCGGGGTTTAATAGGCTCAAAGCCTCAAAGTTATTCCAAATCAAAATATTCTGGTATTGAAATTTATGATAGTCCAAACTATATCCTATTTCTTATTCAATTTAAATTGATTTTATTTACGATATTATCTTAATAACTTATATCCCTAGTTAGCCCAAAGTCGAAAAAACTATGCTATAAGAGCTAATAAAATAGCACAAAATTAATTTAAGTTTAGTGCTCAAAGTAATAGATATGAAACTTAAAATTTATGGTTCAAAATATCATACAAGCTACGTATTATATTTTTCATAACTTAATAGACTTCCTGGCATAAAATATTTTAGATTTATTAATTAAAAAAACAAAAATTAGAACTATAATCTGTTTTATATATAATTGTCATGCGACTATAATTTTTTTACTAGTATATCGTCTATTTGACCGCTTAAAATAAAATCTTATGACTTCAGACCTTTATCAAATACTTTAATTAATGTTTAAATATGGGTACAAAAAACATAATATAAAGAAGGAAAAATTACCGTGAATAATACAACATTTTGTTAATTTCCTACAATAATACGAACATTTGATTAATCATAAATAATACCAATTTTGGGTGGTTTTTTCCTAGAGTAATACCAACTTTAGTTTATTAATTAATTTACTAATTTTTTTTGTCATATAATCTCCTATATTTTGATTTTTAACATGTTAGGTATATTTTAGGAAAACACCCTCTTAAATTGATATTATTCATGGTTAATCAAAAGTTAATATTATTATAGGAAAATAAGCAAAAAAATTATATTATTCATAGTAATTTTTTCATAAAGAATCCATACTACATAGCTAGTAATTGCAGTCATATATTGGCATGCCACTCTACACCAACTTAAAGATCCATTTTAATTATAGAAAAGCTAATACTAAACAACTTTACTAATGTAATAAATTTAATCAAAGTCTCTTGTTGACCATTTTCTTTACTATGTAAAAATATAATCTATGTAACTGCTGAATCAAATCTTTATTTATACTTCCATTAACAACAAATTAATTAATAATAACACATTTATTAACATAATTAAGCTTAATCCTTATTATTTTACTTCTAGCATTTTACACCCTATGAAAAGTAACATACCAAAATGTTTGTTCGCATTTTAACAAAATTGTTTTCCTTTTCTTATCCCTAAGTGTTCATTTAGAGATAACACTAACACCTTTTATATATATCTTTTCCTTTATATGTTCAAAAAGGCTAATATAAAAACACATACATAAAACAAACTCTAAACTTCTCTTCTCCCCCCTTTAAGCTTTCACTTCTCTTCAATGGATTTTGATGCTAAGTATAAGCAAAATTTTTCTTCATCTCTACCCTTATTTTTCAATGAAACAAACTCGAAATCGCGAGACGAAAGGGTGTTCTTAGAAGGGGCATCTTGCTATGATCTCCAAGAGTTTCATCATGTTGAGAATTTTAATATGAATCTAATTGTATCATCCTCTAACACAAATTTAAACCCTTTGTTTGAGATTCAACAAAATGATTTAGACTCTTATGAAAATTCCCCATTTGGGTTATTTCCAAATTATGATTTTTATGAGACTAAACCATTTGTTGATCATGTTACAAATGATGGTGGTTTAGTGCCTTTGTTGGAGAATTTTAATCAAAATGGAGGAAATTTAGGCAATTCTCACATGATAAATCAAGGTTCTCAAAGCTATAATAACCCTTTTAATTATTGTGATTATGGGTTTAGGCCCTCCGATGAGGACTCAAGTGTAACCCCTAAAACTACGGTAAGGAAACAAAGAAGGAGCCGCAAGAAGACTAGTGTAGTCAAGGGCCAATGGACTACCGAAGAAGATAGGTCAATTTCAATGTTCTTCAACTTAATTTATGTCCGAGTCTGCCTAGACCATGACTCGTATTATTTGATACAAAAATCTGCTAATTCTCCCTTTGTTGTTTTTCATTTTTCTCGATTACTTTTTACATAATTTTCAAAGTAAATTTTGAGCCTCAGAATACGCATCATAAAAATTATAAAAATATAATATAAAAAAGTACTCCCTTCTATTCACCATAAGTGTCCCATTTATTTTTTGGACGCTATTCATATCTTATTCTTAATTTGTTTTTTATTACTAATCTTTAAGTTAAAACATAGTCAAGTAAAATCTTGTTTAATTCGTCTCAATGCAAGGATTATTCATATCAATTTTACATAATTTATTATTATGCACAATTAGATGTATTAAGGATTGAATAAGTGCATTTTGGATAGGGTCCATAAAACAAATGGGACACTTGTGGTGAATAGGAGGGAGTATATATTAATACAAATGTAATGAGATCTCACATATATATATATATATATATATATATATATATATATATATATATATATATATGTATATGTATATATATATATATATGTATATATATATATATATGTATATATATATATATATGTATATATATATATATGTATATATATATATATATATGTATATATATATATATATATGTATATATATATATATATATATATATATATATATATATATATATATATATATATATATATATATATATATATATATATATATATATATTATCTTCTATATATTTCAAAAATCTTAATTAAAATTTTCTCCACTTGAAATTGAATATTTTAAACGGGTATAACATTAGAGTACAGAAAGAGTATTAAACTGTGTAATATATAGCAAAAAAAAAACAACCGAGTTGCTTTTATATACGTATAAAATTAAATATTTAATTCATCCTATACTAATAATATTCTATATTTGCGCTTGTTTATAAGCATATAGTGTATATGTATTTGTATTTTTTTTTGTTCATGATGTGTTGATGTATACAAATATAGGCTCTTGAATCAATTGGTGGAACGTCATGGTGTAAGAAAATGGTCTCAAATTGCTCAATTGCTGAATGGAAGGATTGGAAAGCAATGCAGAGAACGATGGCATAATCATTTAAGGCCTGATATTAAGGTTGTGTTTTTTTCCTTTTTTAGCACTTTAAATTATCGTTTACTAATTAATACTCAGATAAATTATTACACTTTTTATTTTAGTTTGTTTTTTTAAATTCGAATATTTTCATTTTTGCATTGTTGGCACCATTTTTTTGATTATTATTCTCATTTTCTCTTATTTTTTTATCATACGCACATAATTTAATTTTATTTATAAATTTGCTTAATAATTGAATTAATTGTGAAGGGTGTAATTTCTTAGGGTGGGAAGGTGTATATTTTTCATATATTTTTTTTGGTTCAACAGACCCATATAAATGAGTACAAGTGTCGAAAATAGCATCTAGGGAAGCAAATAAGCTGTTGCTAAAGAGCAAATAAGGGAAACAGAGTTCATTGTATTCGTAGTACAATTCATGCATGCAATGTTTCCATCCTTGTATTTTGGTGTTATAGTAAGACTAAGATGCCAGCTTTAAAAATAAAAGAATAATTTATGAATTACACTTTTAAAGTTTAGTATTTTTGCAAATTACAATTTTAATGTTTATTTTTTGTGAATTACAGCCATCAAATTATTAAAGTTTACAGGTTTAGGCTAAAACACATAATTCCGATCATTTTGGTGGTTGGAATTTTAGGTTAAGTGATTGGAATTCTATGTTTTTAACTTGAACCTGTAAACTTTAATACTTTGGTGGTTGTAATTCGCAAAAAATAAACATTAAGACTGTAATTCGCAAAATTGTTAAACTTTAAGGTCGTAATTCGCAAATTATTTAAAATAAAATAATTCTAGCATAGGATGATTAGAGAATCTCTACAAGTAAGGAGAATCAATTAATTATGTCTATAGGTGATAAGAATCAAACGTTTTTTATAAGGTTAGCTATCAAAGAAAAATGTCCCAACCACAAAGCTAATACATCATTCACTTAAATTTCAAATTAATATTACATTGATGCTTGCATTAAATATTGATTATTTATTTTACACTAATCACAAATAAATTAAGTTTGACATGATATTATTACAAAGGAAAATATAAAACATAATAATTAATTAGGTGATGGAATATTGTTAAAATGGTGTCAATGTTATTATAACGTTAATTACTTTTATTCCTAGATAATTAAAGATAATTATAGCTAAACTAAGAAAACATCAAAATTCATTGGTTACATACGTCAAAGTAGACGTTACAAAGAAATTAAAAAAGTAAATGGTAAATTCAAAGCTAGTGGTTATAGTGTAAGACCATCATGCTATTCACGAGTATAGGCATCATCCATCCTTTCCTTCAAAATTTTTCATAAAATAAAAATGTTAATTATAAAGTTTAAAAGAAAATGGAACATCGGAATCACAATACTTGTACAAGAACAAAAGCCTACACATTTTCACATTTTTTACATTCAAAGAAAAAAAATTAATACTTCCTCCAATTTACACTAATTGTCTTATTTAGTTTTTACACTCTATCTTATACACTAATTTAATCTTAAGTATCTCTAATTATACATAATTAAAAATTATAAACTTTGATATTAATAAAATTTATGTTGAGACGAATTAAATAAAATTCCACTTGATTATATTTTGACATCTACATTAAAAATACAATGCAAATTAAGAGTGGTTGATGAACAGTGTAAAAAAGCAAATGAAACATTTATTCTAAATTGAAGATAGTATTAATAATTCAAAATTTGTCTTACTATTGATTATTTTAGAATTATTCATACTATTAGCGTTTTCATCTAGCAATAATCCTTTCTATATCTTCTCTAAATACTCTCAATTTTTTTGGCAAAAAATATAATCTAGTTTATTAAGAGATCGAAGGTTAGCTTAATATACTATAGCGTTTATTTTGAGACAATGGGTGTGCGTTAAAACAAAAAAAAAATAAAGAAAAGGAAGGAAAATTTGCTGAAATTAATTTCAATTATCACTCGTTGGTCAAAGTAATCTTAACCATCAATTATTTTTTAATAATCCAAACTATTCTTCTAATTTGTTCAAAACATACCCACCCTTTGGTAACCGGCAGCAGCAAGTATGTTTTCCCTTTATTTTTTTTTCCTTTTTGTTTACTCAACTCTTCAAAAATAATCCTTCTCCTTTATCTATTAATCCCCTCTTTCTTCTTCCCCATTATTCCTCCATTAATAAACCCTAACTTCTCAAAAAACCAAATTAAAACTAAAAAAAGTGCTTCTACTCTTGGTTTTTTGGGCTATGGAGGGAGCTCTTGCACTTTACCCTTCTCAGGATTCATTAATTTGATTTTTTTGAGAAGTTAGGGTTCATCAATGAAGGAGTAATAAGGAAGAAAAAGAAAAAGAAGAAAAATAACAATTTTAAGTGATTATGATAATTTGATATTCATTTTATATACAGAAAGATGTGTGGACTGAAGAGGAAGACAGGATTCTCATCAAAGCCCATGCAGAAATAGGCAACAAATGGGCTGAAATTGCAAAGAAACTTCCAGGAAGAACAGAAAACTCCATTAAAAACCATTGGAATGCTACCAAAAGAAGACAATTTTCCAAGAGAAAATGCAGAACAAAGTACCCAAGAAAAAGTTCTCTCTTAGAAGAATACATCAAGAGTTTAACTCCTGAAACAATCAATGCTGGTTGTAGGAAAAAACCGACTTCTTCGATGAAAAATGAAGCAAATTCATCGAAACAACAAATCGAATCCTCGAATTCGAGCTCAAGTGATCAAGTAAGGCTAGAACATGATTTTGGGGAGGTTCCCGATTTTGATTTTAATGCCCAAATGTTTGAAGAAGGTAGTTTAGATTCTATACTTGATTGTTATGATGATCCACAACATGGGCATAAGCTTAACGAGGTTATGAATCATCCCCATGATAGTTTGAGTTCATTGAGGCAATTTGGTGAGAAAAGGGAGCTTGATTTGATGGAAATGATTAATCAAGTTAATATCTAAAAATCGAGTCGAGATACCTGATTTATCGATGGTTGAAAAGTCGAATCTCTTAGTCATAAGATCAAGGATAACCATTAACCTAAACTTTGTTTTGTTCATAAAAGACCAATATTTATTTATGTTTCCTAAAGAGAATCCATAGAAGTTAGCATGTTTAATGTGTTGGGAAAAGGGTTATTTTTTTCTTTATTTCTTTTTTTGGTGAAGGGTTTATGAAGTTTTTTTTGGTTGTTATTTCCCTATAAAGATACTAAATTAAAGTTTGGTGGTGTAAAAAGAGAATGACATACAAAGGTCACCATGTATTAGGGATACTCTTGACTTGTGTTGTGTACTTGTATGTTGAAGTTACATATATGAGAATGAGACTATGAGAGTTTGTTGGATCTATTAATTTTACTTATTAAAAGATTATTTTTTTTGTTACAACTTTATTATGCAATAACATAAGTATTTAGTGCTAGAAAAAAAATGCTATAAGGAATGATTTTTTTCCTTTAATTATATTAAATGGAAAAAGTCACTTTAAGCATTAGAGGAAAATAATTTTTTTCAAAGCTATTTAATTTTTTTGGTTGACAAACCACTACATCAAATTGCACAAAAAAGCTAGTTTAATAACTTTTGCACTACTCTAGATGTCACAAAATGAGAAAACAAATACAAAGTGTGCTTTTATATTTAAATTTCTAAAATTATAATCTAATATGATATAAACTATATAATGAAAAAGTATAGGATATTTGAAATCACCAATTCTCATATGGAAAACAAATACTACTCAATATCTTTAAATTACGAATCAAAAATATAAATAAAAGTGATTTATAATAATTTTAAACTTTTGCTATATTAGTTAAATTAATAAAAAATTAACTTAAGTTTGTCTTAAATCTAAGTTACTCGTATTCTTAAACTTTTGCTATAACATTAACAAAACACATTTACTTTTACACTAATTCGCCCAATTTTAATTGCTGATTCATATCACTTGATTAATATCAATTTTGGTCTGAAATCAAATTGAGTTTGTTCCCTTTATCCTAGATGCTAATCTACTCACAAATCATGACAATAGACACAAACAATAATTATGAATTATGTCAAAAATGTGAATAAAATAAATAACATAAATTAAAGAGAAATTTCACTAGTAAATTTGAATTATTGGTTTTTTCACGTGGAGGACAAATGTTTTTTTAATTCACGTGGTGATCTTGAGCTTTCAATGTTTCCACATGGTAGACGAAAGGAAACCATTTTTGTTAATTTTACGCTATTTTTCCCAAACCTAATCACTTTTTTTTTCAAAAATAGTCGTTGCGATCACCCTAATTAATCACATATAGGCATGGCCACGATCCGGGTCCGTTCCGGTTCCACCCGGTTCCGGTTCCATTTGGAACCTGTCGCGACCGGTTCCGGTTCCGGGTGGTTCCAAACGATTCCTTGGCGGTTCATGAGGCGGTTCTGGCGGTTCCAACTCACGGGACGGGCGGGTCGGACCATCGGTTCCATTTTTATTTTTTCTTTAAATATTTATATAATAAAAAAATACTATAATATTGCGGACGTACCTTTGATGATTACAGATTTTTCTTTCCACCACTCTAAAATATTATAGCTACCTTGGTCAATTTCAAAGTGGTGTTTAAGATAACTATCTAATTCTAAATATGAGGTGGAGGGTGAAGAAGAAGATGATCCTACAAAACTATCATCTTGACTCATTATATTAGCTATTACCGAATTTTAATAAGAGGGACGTGCCGAAACGCTAGCACGCCTAGACGTATCGCGTTTTGGGTTATATACACTAGCGTAATAATCATAGAGTTCTGCTAAATATTTTTTACATGTTCCAACATAATTATGTACATCAGTAGGCGGGCGATCTAACGATTGGTAGTAAAATCCTATTACTTTAGTAAGGACTTCAGTTTTAAAACATGGGTCTAAAATGGTTGCAATTCCATAAATATAAGGAAAATCGGTAAAATATAAGGAAAATCGGTAAAATATGTCTTCCATTTTTTCATCATATCTGCAAGAATCGGCTTCAAATATGGGTTAGTATCATCATGCATATGTTTAAGGAGATGATAAAAATAGTAATACACTCACTTATTACTAAGTGAACGTTCGGTTCATAAACATATGAAAAAATCTTAGTTGCGTGGTCATACGCTTCTAATATATTATGTACACCTATAACTAATTCCCAAGTGTCATCAGCTATATAGCTATCTGTACACTCACTATACAGTTGTGTTATAACTGGACGATAAGCAATCGCCTTTCTTAATAAATCGTTGGTTGAGCCCCAACGTGTAGGAGTATCTAATGACCAATACACTTTTTTTAGTTGATATTGGTCACATAATTGTTTATATTGTCTCTTTATCTTTCCAATCCGAAGCCACTTCACTATATCTCTAATTGGTTCTAATAAATCGCTTAATTGTTTTATACCTGCTGGGCAAGATAAGTTAACTATATGCGCACAACAACGTATGTGTAATAAGCTACCCCCAAGGATAAAACTAAATGCAGGTTCGTTATACAAAAGTTCTATACATTTAATGTTAGCGGTTGCATTATCAGTTGAACAACAAAATATCTTATCTAATAAGTTCCATTCTCTACATATCTCTACTAATCTATATTTTATGTTTTCACCGGTATGTCTTTCTGGTATTATCTCAAAAGCAATTATTCTTTTTTGAATAATCCAATTTTGATCTATCCAATATGCTCTTACACACATATAAGATTCTAAATGTGGGGGAGCAGACCAAATGTCAGTTGTTATGCTAACCCTACCATTAAAAGATTTAAACATTTCAACTAATTCATAGCGCATTGATTCATATAATTTAATTGTGCGTCTTTTAAGAGTGCTCCTAGGGATTGCTCTATATTGTGGTTGCAAAGTTTTTCTAGTGTAACGCTCGTATGCCCTACTTTCACCATGGTTAAATGGCAATTCATCACAAATTACATACTTAGAAAATTCATCAATCATACGATTATATTTAAAAGGCATACCTGTGCTGGGAATGTCCCACTGTCGGCTTCCACTTGTGGTCCCGCTGCCGCTTGCTGCATGAGTTTCTTTTGTGATTCCATGCTTCTTTGCCAAATGTTTGTTAAAAGATCCCGTACCACCACCTAACACGTATTCACAAAACACAATAAATAAATTTTTATAAAATATGAATATATAATGTATGTATAAAAAACTTAAAAAGTTTTTACCTCTGGCGAAACTGTATGAAACTAAGGGCTTTACTCCTTGACTTTCACAAATTTGACAAGTGCATAAGAAAATATCTGGATTGTCGGTTGGTTCTTTTGTGAAATACGACCACATATGTGAAACAACTCTACCACTAGGAATGGCATTGCCGGAAAAGGTTGTCTTACTGGTTCATCTTCATCTAAATAAATAATTTAAAATTATAAAACTATAATTAAATAAATAAATAATTTAAAATTTAATTAATTTGAAGAATAAAATTATAAAACTAACCGATAGTTTGGAAATTGACTCGTTTACCACGAGCTTGTCTTTGTTGTTGTTCTTGTAGTTGTTCTTCATGTGATCTTGTTGATGACTGTCGAGATACATGTATCCCACTAGGGGTCGTTGGTTCCTCTTCTTGTTCTTCTTCTTCATCAATTTGTATTTCTCTTTCCACTTCTTCTGCATAATTATGTAATTCTGGGTCGTACCCTTCTGGATAATTTGGTTCATAATTATAATTACTAATCGAAGGTGTTGTTGATACCGACGGAGTAGAAGTGGCCTTTCTTTTGGAGGAGCTGGAACCTCCCAATGATTTTGCCACTTTAGTAACTTTTTTTGAGGCTTTTTTCAAAAATAAAGACATGATTGATAATATTGAAATAATAATAGAATTAAGAAATAAATAATTAATTAATAGACTAATTACGTAATTAACTAAATTAAGAAATATTTAAAAGACTAATTATGTAATTAAGAGAATAATTGCGTAATTAAAGAATTAAGTAGAGAGAGTAGGAGAAGAGATGAGTTGTGAATGAAAATGATTGAAAGTGATGAGTATTTATAGGAAAAATGGCAACGGCTATATAACGGCTACTTTTCACGGTTCCGGTTCAACCGGACCGGTTTCGGTTTCGGTTCCGGTTCCAAACCACGGTTTTTAGGTCCGGTTTATGAAGTTTTTTTCCGGCGGTTTAACGGTTTTGGCAACTTTTTTTCCGGCGGTTTCACGGTTCCGGATCCGGTTCCAAGCGGTTTGGGACCGGTTCGGTTCCGGGTAATCCGCCCCGTGGCCATGCCTAATCACATATTTCATAACCCAATCAAAATAAGTACTTCATTTAACCAAAAATTTAACATTTTGTCTACTACATGAAAAAATTAAAAGCTCAAGGTCATCACATGGATTTATTCTACCAAGTGGAAAAGCAAAAAACTCAGGGTCACCTATAATTAAAGATGTAGGACAAAATAAGAATGAATAAAAATCCAATTGAATCTATCTATCTATCTATATAATATACTAATGAAAAAACGATTAGTACACATGTCGACTTTATAATAAAAATTTTCCCACTCTTTTCATTTTCTTATTAGGAAAATATTTTTTAACATATCATGTAATATCTTTCTGATTAGATTTGTGTAATTGATTAGTTACAAAAGATTTTAAAACTTTACGTTATTTACTAATTTTTTACCATATACCATCATCTAATATATGTAATATCTTCTAATTAATTTTCATTAAAATAAATTTGTAATAAATTAAGAAAAGAAAATAATTTTGAAAGTTTATCATAGATAATCCTATATAATTACTTACATGGCTATATTAAAAAAACTACACAAATTAACTAGATTACACATTAATTATTTAAGTATATAATAATTAATAATTAGGATCAGATATCGATGAAATAAATTTCAAATGATAATTTTATCACCTATGTTTGACAAGTTTATTATACATAAATACTTAAATTAAGTTATATGTTAATTATTATAGTAAAAAATATGTTCTTTAGGCTTAAAACTTATTTTAAGGTTTTACAAAGACATTGAACATTTAAATTATTTTTATATTTTTTTTATGTGTAGAAATTTTCTATTATTTTATGTAATTACTTATAATCTATATTATTTAGTGCATAATTTTATGATTATGTTTTATATAGTAATATATTAATAATATGTATTTCAATCGAATAGTAATAATACTTTTGCAGTTTTTAAAACAAATTAATTTATAGTTTCAATATACTTAAGAAGTTAAGAGTTATATAATAACTTAATTACACATATAGGATTACTAATTTTTATTTAAATATTCATAAATCGTGCTTAGCATGGAAATCTATCTAATTTAGTCTAATGGCAATCAAGTGCTTTAATCAAGAATAACAAAAGTGAAAACTAAGCGCAGAAAGAAATATTTACAGGAATCCAGTGTGATAAAATTAGGTTTTTCTAAAGCCTTTTAAATGAAAAGCTAACTTAGAGAAAAAAAAAAATCTAAAAGTAACCTAATTTAACATAAGAAATAATAAGAAAATAATAAAAAAATAGATACAGAAAATGTCACAACTAACTAAAACATGGATTTGAATCGCAACCACGTCTAGAAGAACGCGACGAGTCATCATCTTGAAAGCGGCAACTCGACGCTTTGTCCTTGACAGAAATTGGCAATTTTCAGAGGCTAGGCAGCGAGTTGTTGCCTACAAAGCGACGACTCAATGCTTATTAGTTGACTGACGAAAATCAAACAATCGTCATTTCTTTGTTTGGTGTCGAGAATCGGGCATATGATATATCATTGGGAAACTCTTGAAGTCTAGTTTCCAACGCCCCTAGTATTGCATCTATACTATCTTCCTATCAAAATAGTGAACATGTATTAAATTTCATTTCAAGACTTTTGCATTATGAATATTTTTGAACTGTTTTGTTCCACTTCTTTGTCAAACTTATTCAACCACGTCAAAATCACCTTCCTAAACTTCATCATTATAAAAACTGCAAGAATTATGCTTAAACTGATCAAAAGCACTCAACATCAACATAAATAACCAAATTGAGTAAAATAGCATGAATATTCCAAATAAGCACAAATTGACCGACAAATACAATTATAAAGGAGTATAAATCATGAGAATTAGTGCTAATAATTGTACTTAACAACGACATTGTCCTTATGACCTAATTTGATGCTCTTTGTGATTGTCTCATCGGTCAATTGTAACATGAATTTTCACTACTTTCTTTATTTTTATTCATATACAATTCTCCATTAATATCATCTAGACATCTATACAATTTAAATAGTCTCTTTATTTCTTAGCCTTTATACAAAGTTACTTTATTGCGATCTATAAGAAATCAAGGGAATAAGAATTTAACTACGGTGATAAATTCTTAGAAATTAGAAATCAACAATTATCATAGAAATTTACTTTTTAATTCAATTAAATGATCAATTAAGAGAGTACAAATATCAGAATGAAATTGGAAATGATAGGTTTTATTGCCAATTAAGAAAAAGAGGAAAATAAATATTGAGAGGACTCAAATAAGCCAAGGAATGTGGGTTCGTTCGACAAGATGATCCATTTGTTATGAAGCTTCAAATCGAGGTCGATGATCAAACTGGCAAGATGATTGATGCCCGTTTTTAAAACCTTTGGTTGTGGTTCTGCCCTAGCTTCTTCTTCTGTTGGTATTTATCGAATTGGAATTTCTATTTGAATTTCATAATCCGTGTGATTTTGTTTCGAATTTTGATTATTGTAACTGTTCAATGGATCCTTCAATGGGTTGATTGAGTTGTGTGAATTGCATTTCATGTTAATTTTTTCGTTTTTAATTCTTTGGTGTTGAATATTTAAATATAAAGTATTGGTTTTAACTTGTATGGTAATACTGCTAAAATTATGTGTTTTGTGGATTCTGGTCGTGATTGTGAGTTGTTTTTCTTGAGAAATTTAAGCGTTTGTTGGAATTGATTCGTTATTGTTCATACGAAATTAGTAGACTTGATTTTAAACTTCATGGTGTTTGATGAATTAGTTAGACATAGAAAATGGACTTAGGTTTGTAAGACAATGTTCTTGAGCTGTTGAGGTTTCGAAAATCCTGTAACCTGTAAGGCGATTCTGGAAGTTTTCCATAGCTCATGGCCTCATGCCTATGTTTAGTGCTTAGACAAACCATTGATTATTTGCCTTCGAGACAAATGTTGATCAGAAAGAACTTCTTGTTCAATCTTAATCATCTTAGTTCTACTGATGCATATAAAGAAGTGCTGAGATTTTGATGCTTTACTCACTCATATTCAATTAGGACTCTTAGTTGATCACTATTGGATGAATGAAATCTTGATCTAAAAATGAAGGTTCATGGGAGATATATGGCTGAGAAGAGAAGGAAAAAGTAGAGATGGGTGAAAATGGCAGAAGAAAAGAGATGAAGTAAAAATGCCAAACCAAGTACTTTTAAATTTTAATGCCACAATATATATTTTTCCCTTATAATATTCCCTAATATTATGTTTCGTGAACTATTTACCCCTTATAGTTTTTCCAAGGATCCATGCAACCCCATAGGAGTACTTTTTACCCTCAAATAAAATAGTTTTGATTTGAGATACTCAATGTGTGGAAATGATCAAGAATAACACAAAGTATTATAATTAGACTTTGGATTTCGTTTACTGTTTTAATTTTGTCCTTGCAAAATTATTAAATTACACACTTTTACGCTTATGCTAAAATCATGAAAAGAAAATCATATTTTTCATCGTCATCTTTCAAATCTTAAAATATTACGAGCTCGTCCTTAATCATCTTCACACGCGATGAGAGCATTTGAGTTATTGAGATATTGTCGGACTTTCCTACTTCTCCATGTAAGCCAAACTTGGCATTTTTGTTTCTTCCAACATGGAAACCAACTTATCAATTCACTCATAGCTACCTTCAATCATCATCTTCATCATAGTTTCCAAATGTTTTTGCATTCTTTGAATCTCTTTGTTCTTACGTGCCTCTTTTTATTTGAATTTTTGGAAAAACTCTCAATCATAACCCTCTTATTAGTCTCTGACACTTCACTAGGAACCTCTTTTCCTACTGCTTGATGTTATTATTCGGATGTGATATTGTATTGCCTCTTCATCATCCCTATCCAGCAATGAAGCTTTTAACCTATTGCTCTCATGGTATCACCTTAAGATCATCATAAAGTGGAAATGGTTTTTCTATGGCTGTCTTTACCTCTTTATGGCTCTGTAACAATGGAATAAGAAAACATCAACAAAGATTTAAAAGGGACTGATCTTGCAAAATTATATATTCTGAAATTCTGAAAACTTAATGGATGTATAATGAGGAATTCAATGCTATTGTGCGTCGGATACCTTAGGTCCTTAAGATGATACCTTTATAATTTGCAACCATTTGACTCGCTCTATTAAATAATGCAAGATTGAGTCCTTTTCAATTTTTATTGAGGTCTTTATATGCCTTTGTTAGAGTCACAAAGAGGCAAAAGACATGTGTCGAAGATCTTTTCCTTCTTGTGATGATCTTGTGATCTATACTAAAGATGGAGCACAAGTTTAAAACCTTCATTGCTTGCGGATAACGATAATGAAGAATATAATATCCATCAAAATAAAATCAACCAAAATAGAAGAGGTGTCTAGTAAAGTGTCAGAGACTAACACGAGCGTTGTGGATAAAAGCTTTTCCAAAAATTTAACTGAAAAAGATACATAGAAACAAAAAGATCCAAAGTATGTTTAAAAGTTTGCAATTATGATGGAGAAGATGATGGAACGTGGCAATGCGCAAATCGATATGTTGGTTTTGATGTTGGAAGGTCCGAAAATGCTAAGTTTGGCTTGCATGAAGAATTAAGAAAGGTCTTCCATATCTCAATAGCTCAAGTGCTCTCATTGTGTGTGAAGAGGACCTAGGACGAGGTGGTAATATTTTGAGTATGAAAGTTGACGATGAAAAATATGATTTTAGCATAAGTGTGTTATTTTATTATTTGCATGCAACAAAATTAAAAAACTAAATGAAATCCAAAGACTAGTGATATTTTGTGTTTATTATGACTCCCACACATAGATAAAAGCGCAGAATGTAACAATTGCGATGTCGGGGATGCGGTAGTCGCATAGCTACAATTCGTTTTGGATATCGCAAAGTGAATTAATAACTTATAATGATGGTTGCTCCTTAATTTAAATCACCGGTTACATAATGAAATTTTAAGGTTCAATAAGTTCAAAATCCGTGCTAAAGCAACAATTATGTAACGTAATGACCTATTTTTTTTCCATGCCGCACACTAAGTATCTCAATAGTCAATATCAAATTAGTTGAAGGTAAAAAGTACTTCTATACAAATGTCAAACCATAGACTCAACAATAATTTCCCCTATTACTACATACCCTTGTCCTATTCCATTGATAAATTTCCCCCAAACTTGTTACAATGAATCCAGGCAGAACCTTATTCCAGCCCTGTTAAAATTCTTTACTTTTTTTACTCCCTAACTTTTCCCCCTTTGTTAGCCCAATCCAGGCAAGCCCTTATATGCAGTTCGAGTTGCTTTGTTTATGCTTGAATCATACAAAAGAAAGTTAGTTTCGCGTGAACTCTATATGTTACAACTCATTGCCTTGAAGATTGATTCCACTTGATTTATAGTCTTTATACTCACTAGCCGTTATAGCCACCCCTACCCAAAACAAAAAATTAAAGATAGAGTGAAGATCAACATAATCTTTGTTAAAATTGTATAATGGAGTTCGATTTTCTGTCATTACATCTACATATCATTTACACACTGATAATCACTTCCGCATTGCAGTGTAACCATTATGATGTTGGGATGTTGGTAACCAATATTCCTCGTCAGTTTATGGTTACTATGAAACACGATGCTTGATTATGCTTGTATCCCGGACCCTGCCTTGTGCGGGATATTGAGAGTGTCCTTTATCTTTTCCTTTATAGGCCTTGAAAATTGTTATATTGGGTATTTTCTTTCTATGATTAGGATTTGCCATTCAACAACCCCTTTTTGGATTACTTATGAGTCCATTAGAGCTATGCTATGTGGGTGAAAGGAAAACAAATGGAGGAGGTTCTGTCAATAAAGAACAGGTAAGTTGGTTGATTTTCTGTTCAGTATTTTTTTTCATTGACATGTTAGAATTCTTGTTCATTGAAATATGGGTTTTTCTCATCAACTAAATTCGCTTATGCCATGTTTGAGAACCATTATTTCATTTGGAAATTTGAAATTATTTTTCAAATTTGAATTTAGATCAAATTTCACCTTTGTTTTTAAAGTAGTTGAAGTTGAGAATTTGAGAATGACTACCTAAAATCTTGTCATTTTCAAATTCTTCATTTATGATTTCATAATTGAATCCATAATTTGATATGAAATACTTGTTCCCAAACACAAGGTAAGTGAATTTCAACATCTTTTCCCCTTACTATATTGTGTGGTTGAATGTTGATGTTTCGGGATTCTTACAAGCTGTCCGACTCTAATACCGTGAAAATTAGCGATTGTCACGAGTCTAAGATCCTATTGAATCCACCTCTATTTTAGGTTTGTGTCCAACTTTTTGAGACCCAACGGATCTAGATCTGGTTCCGGATAAAAAAAAATAAAAGGGTCCGAGTCTGGATCTGAGAACTTTAGACCTAAACCTGACATAGACCCTCACTGAACCCATTTAAGACCCAATCTTTCATAAAAGCCTAAAATTAATTTTAAATTCGTTTAAACCCATTTTTTCATTTATTAGGACTCATTTTAAACTTATATACAACTTAAATATCTACTTTAGTACTAATGAAACCTTTAAAATGTAAACAAGTTTAATATGAATAATTAATTAAGATCCATTTAGGATCCTAGACCCTTCAGGCCCAACCGGTCTAACTCTGGGTTTGGGTCTAAGATTGTCAAACGCTAAAGGTGTAGGTCTAGTTATGAGTTCACTAAAATTTAATGGGTCTAAATTCAAGTTCGATTGAACCCGACCCATGATCATCCCTAGTGAAAATTCATGTCATGTAATCTGAGTGTTGTAGAATTGCGGTAATACTCCACTCTACTGTAGGGTTGGGGTTTAGTCATCTGATCAAAAACAAGCATTTGTATACAATTGAGCCTGTAATAATGTGAGCTTGTGCAAGGGATGCTTGTAATCTTCAAATGATCATATATCTCTACTCGGTTATGGATTTTAGGCGTGAATATACCGATTTGACTGTAAGAACTAGATATCAATTGTAATCTTGACACGACCCTTCGTTGTCTTCTTAAATCTCATATTTATTAATTAATTTTGATCATCATCCTTTGATTCAAGTCAAAAGTTTTCATTATTGTCCCAATTTAAATTCAAGTTCATATGAACGTAATTAGAGATCCTAAATCGCCTAAATATAGTTCACTTAACAAAATTCCCAAAGACAAATATCTTTTAAATGGCCTACACATCCTACTAAATACATAAAGTAAATAAGCTTAAACATATTCTCAAGGAGCATAAAATAATGGTATAAAGAGGATTTCCCCGTTTATTCAATTATATCAAATTAATAAGACACATTGGCATTTCAAATTGTGTCATTTGAAAGTATCGTTTTATACTTTCAATATGGTGTTAGTAAATATTTCTCTAATATAGTTCCTCTTAATTTACATTCTTCTCTATTTTAGAATATTTTATTTGTTTTACATTACATTCTTATTTAGAAATGAATCCTATGATTTTCTTTTAATCTCATTATAGTTTAACTCTTATTATCAATTACAATTTTTATTGCCTCGGATGAAGGTGATTACCTTTAATAAAATAGGTGGATTTTTTACTCAAATCACCTATGTTGGAGGTAGGAAAAAAATTCATCCATAGAGAGGTGTGCAGATAAAAAAGGTGAATCTGCCCTAGGGAAAGAGATGAAAGTTGCAAAGGAGTAAACCTAGGTCATGTAAGGTGTTTACCGAATTTAAGGAAAAATAGAGAATGTGTTATTTGTCGTTAATAATAAAAGAAGGGTAAAAATGTTATTTCACTAAAAATATAAATCTTTGTGTATGTGTGGCATATTAGTGAAAAAAATTAATAATTCTCTTTCTCTCACTTTCCTTTCTTCCTATATAAACAAAAAGGTATTCGTTAGTATTCTTGTGCATTTGTTTTCCTTTCCACCCTTACCCTTTTCTTTCTTTCTTTTTTCTCCCGTAAATCCTATCAAATTGTACACACTAATAAATATATTGCAAAATGACAAATATCATCTTGATTTTACGTTGTACTTTTGGTTTGACATTTTTAGATGAAATGCGCTTAACAAAAAATAGTTCCATGATAACTTATACGATTCGTCTCTATTATATTAGAAATATAAATTAAGTTTTTATAATTTACTAATATATAATAAGAAATATTCATCATCATCAATTTATAATCTCGCTCGAAAACTGTAAAAGTATAACAACAAATATTATCGGTTGAAAATATGAATTGCATGTCCAACATTACTAACGATCAATTATTACAATAACCTATTGCCTTAGCTAGTTATAGTTTATACTCTAAATTTAGTTACAGCTTCTACTTAAATCAATGATATTATGAATGCGTACTTAAATCCAATGGGAGTAATTATTTGATATGCTTCGGTAGTCTAAAAGCATAAACACATATGCGCAGGATTATAAAGAATTACTCTATTAATCTTAATTCAATTTATATTATTTTTCATTTTAATCTGTCATAATTAATTTTATCTTTTTTTTCAGACAATAATTTACTATTTTTTTTTAATTTTATCAACACAATTTATTCTTATCGATTTATTTATTTATTTTTTTTTTAATTGAACTCTAATAGGATATGATATGGAGCGAAGTGAGACATAAGAGAGGGCCCACAGCCATAAAACACAGGAAATAAAAGAACAGTAACACCCATTTAAAAGGCAAATAATTTGGACATGAAAGGATTTCACGTGCACAGATAAAACCGAAATATAGGAGCAACACAATGTCCAATACCTCCTGCTCAAATAGTCATTTTTTTGATATGATAGGACACTTCACTACTTCCATATGGCTGCACCACCCTTTTTCCTTGTCTTTCCTTTATGTGTTCCAATTTCATGTCCTTTTACATTAACTACTTCACTAGTCCATCAATTACTATATTTGTATAATATACAAAAATTAAGAAATAGTAATACTAATCGTTTGAATTCTGAGGATGATATTAAATGAGTTAAACATATAAATGAGACTTAAAAAATGTGAATGGTCGACTATCATCATTATTGTCAACCAACAATCCCGCAAAACAGGGTTTGAATAAGAAAAGGTTACACATAATCTATACTCGTACTCTATTTAAAGCGAGGACTAGAGAATTGTTGTAAATTTTACCCTCAAAACCGACAAATAAATAAATACATTAGATGCCAAAACCGACAAGAAATTAGAGTGGATGCCAAATAAATATTAGGAAAATTACCTAGAATAATCTAATCTTTTTATAATATAATATCAACTATTGATTAATCATAAATAATCTCAACTTTAGGGGTATTTACATGGAGTAAACTTAAATAATCCGATGACTAGGTAATTCACAAAAATAGTAAACTGAAAATTAATTTAAAATTAGATAAAATTTTTAAAAATTTACATAAAAAAATTTGAATAATGAAAAAAATCTTAATTTTTTTAAACTTTTTTTTAAATATTTTATTTTAATTTATTTAATTTAATTATTCATGGTTAATTAATAAGTGGGATTATTTTTGAAAATTTAAATTATTCAAGTTAGTTTTTTATAGATAAATTTGAAAAGACGAGTCAAAGTGCTCAGTTCAAATTTAAATCAGATTTGATTCAAGTTATTTTGGTTTTTTCAAATCAGACTAATTTTAAGTCACAAGTCAAAATTTTCAAATTATAACTCACTGATTTTTGATCTGAAGTTTGGGTCAAAGATCAAAACTTGAGTGGTCTAACTCTTGTTCTTGAGTCTTAGTCGATTGACTAGCAGAAGGTAATATTTCTACTTACTATTACAAACATTAACCAACTACCTAATACAAGTATAAATCAAGATTTACTAAATATACGTAAGTGCAAGTCCAGCTTTCATCTAATTAGTCAAAAAGATAAAGTTACAAGTTTTTCTATTTTTTACTCCAAAGTAAAAATAAAAAGATAAAATAATTAAATAAAAAAATATAAAATTTATTTAATATTTGAAAGTAGGAACCCAATGCAAATACTTTCTAACAAGTCTTTTTTGGGAAGCCCACAAAACAGCATAAGCAATGGCTTCAAATCACTCTGCCTTTTTTTATTTTTTATTCACAAATTATTAGATAGCACGGGTCTGATGATGAGATTATCTCTATACAAATTTATGTAAAATTTATGTATATTTAGTGCATTAAAGAGATCACTTAAATTTTAAAGTGATTAATTAAAAAAATAAGTTAATTAATTATATAAACTTGTCTCATAGTAAGACGGTCTTATTAAAGATTGAGTTTTTTTAAAATTTTAATTTATAATTTCCAATTTTTTTTATTTTTTACAATTTACTACTACTATACTGTCTGGTGATGAGTCATTGCCATAACCAGCAAATTTCAAAGACATTATGAGAAACCAATCAATACAACATAAAAAGAGCCCAAAAGGTAAAAAGTTAAAAACAATAATAATAATTTTGCAAAAAGATAATAATAACATTAAAAATATTATGCATTGTAGTCAAATTTCATCAAATGAGCATGGCAATATAAGATATATGTATAACTGAATATTACTAAATTTATATGCATATGTAACATATTAAATGTAACTATTTCCAATGACCAAAAAAAAAAATTACAATAATAGTCAAAAAAGACTAAATGCCAAACAGAAAAATGCCAATGTTTTTTTATAGGTTCTGCTGCTCCACTCCTCAGAAAACATTGGACTCTGAATCCACCAATTTCAAACAAAAAATACTTCATATATTTATATTTATATATTAAAAAATATGATAAAATAATAAGAAATATTATAACATTTATTCAAATTTTATAACTTATAATTATTTTTATATTATTATTTAAAATATAGTTACATGTAATCTTACTTGATTTTTATTCGCATTAATTGTTTATGATTTTTATTACACATAATTAGATAACAATAATGAAAATTCATAAACATCAAGATCTTTTAATCTTTTAGTTCAATAGAATTAAAATGTTGCAAATTCAATATGACATATATTAAAATGATAATCTACAAAATGGAGCATATAATTCAATTAATTGAACTAAATTGTTCAGTTAATAATGTCATAATAACAATGGATCAAGAAAGATAAAAAAAATTAACCATAATTTAATTAGAACAAGAAAAAAAATAGAAAACCCTCTTGTAAAATAATTAAAATAAACAAAGAAGGTGGGAAAATTTACCAATAAAATCATCATAGATTGAGCCGTCCCGCCAATATCACAAACAAACACTTAATGAAATATCATCTATCCGCCATTAACATGGTATTGAGAGATAAACAAAGAGAAAGGAAGCCTAAATAAAGAACAACAATTACAGGGTTTTTTTAAAACCCATCTTAAAAGATAGGTAAAATTCATTATCATCTTCGAAATCCAAGCTTCTTCTTCTCCAGAAATTAACAATTTGAAGTGTTTTTCTCTCTGTTTCTTCTGGTTTTAAGAACATTGGGGAGGATTTGAAGTACCCATTATTTTGATTTTTGGGAGGATTGAAGGAAGAAAATGGGTATTTTGAGATTTGGATTTTGAAGGTAAATGGAAGTAGAGATTCATTTGGGAGTGGAATAGAGGGGATGAAATAGAGGAAGATTTGGAAGGAAAAGGGGGAAATATGGGTGGCGAAAAGAGGGTATGTTTTAAAGTTTAGAGAAAATGGGGGAAGGAAAAAAGTGATAGTACAACTGCTCATTTATTTTCTTTCTTGCTTCGTTGGAGGAGAAGGGTTTTGATGAGATTTTCTTGTTCTTTTGTCTTTGTCTTTGGAAATCCAAGACCTTTGTTTGCACTCTTTATTATTTTGGTGTTCTTATTTTTATGGGATATTTTATATGGTAACATTTGCCAGAAGTCAGTGATAGAAAATTTTAAAAAATTTACAAAATAGAATTAACTTTTGAAATTTCACAACTTAATGTATAATATAATATTTTTTGGTCATTAATGTTCAACAGCTTAAATTTTTAAATTACTATGCTACTTTGTACAATTTTAAGGAAAGGGGGTTATTTTATTTTAAGGAAAGAAAACAAAGATAAAAGCGAAATTTCTAAATACAAAATATAACTTCACAACTAAATTTCACAGCTTAACGTGTAATATAACCTATTTTGGACATTAATGTTACAGCAGCTTAAATTCTAAAAGGAAAAGTATTTAGTAAACGCTCTATAGTAAATAGCTAATTGTTGATTGGAGCGATTGATTTATCAGTTGATTTGATCGGTTGATTTTAATCAATAGTTGTTGATTTTAAACATACTTCTAGGAGTAACTTATTTAAAAATAAATTATTTATAATAATAAGTTGTTTCAACCAGCTAATTATCTCAAAATAAACTAAACTTTCTCAATAAATCATTTTACCAAAAGCACTCCTTAATAAGTACCATGTTAACATAAATTTTAAATGGAGTGTTCAAATTTAAGACTATTTGTAACCATTCTTATTAAAATGGCAATATTAATAGAATCTCATGAATGTGATGCATGATCCTAATTGGAATATAATTTTAAGTGCATGATAGATTCGAAAAACAATTCTGGAATTCTTTGATCTCATGATCTTACAATCTGGTCCAACAAAGTCTCAAATATATTTAAAATAATTAACAAACTTTACTGATATAGAGTACTAGACTAACTATTATTTAATTTTTCGTTTTATTCTTTAAAATGATATTAATAAATATCTATGTCTCAATTTTAAACTTTTAAAATGAATGATCATGGCTATGAACAAATAATTTAGAATGTATAAGTTCATTTGTAGGATCGCTCCTCTCTAAAATTCAATCATACTGATTCGAAAATTTGAGTTTGCTACATTGAAATTTGAATCTAAGGATATTCACATCTAACGTTTAGTCATTTTAAGTTAGCTATATTAACAAAATTTTGATGATTAATTGTGGAATGCTAATTCTTTTAATTAGTGGAAAGTAATGTTTTTATTATTAGTAGTTTAACCATTTGTTTTTCTCAGTCTACTAAATATTTGATAAAATTTATCATTTATATAAATAAACTTATATCTTAACAAAATCAATTGAAAAAAAATAAATGTTTTGAATTTGCATGTTGGGTTTAAGCATTAATCTATATCTATAACTATTACTAAAATAAAACACAGATGATATCATCACTTTTTAAAATTACTTACATGTCACAATCTCAACAAATATTTTTTTTCTAAAACTTAATGATAATGTCATTGTTATTATGACTAATATTTATATCTTTGACTTTATTTCTTTGTAATTATGATTTTTCATTATAATATTATTCATATTTATTAATTTTTTAATTTTTAAATCATATTATTAATGTATTAGAAAATCATATAATATTTTTTTTCAATAATTTATAAAATATTTTCAATTTTATTTATTAAATAATTATAAAATTTTAATATATATAAATATATCAAAAGATTAAATTAAGTCGTCCATCATACGGATATTGTCCAGTGGACTAATAAAAGAGAACACATATCCGTTAGCATTTAAGTTGAACCAGACAATTCAGTGTTCGCTAGATTTGCGCAAACAAATGAATGTATGTTATGCACTCTTTTTCTTTTTCTTGTTTCCTTCCATGCCCCTGACTTTTTATCAAAATCCATTTGAGTCCTCCCACGTCCCACCATATGGTCTTAAAGGGTACAAGTGTAAATTACCCTTTTGGCTTTCACAAATCCTCAAATAGACGATTCTGCGGTGAAAGTATCTCTACTAAATTAATCGAATATATACTTCTATTTAAGTTTTTTAAATAATTATTTATAATTTTAATATGATTAATTTTTTATAGTTTTAAAATAATTATTTATTACTTCTTTCGTTCCATATTACTCTCTTCGTTTCCTAATGTTCTTTTTGTTTAGAATATTCTACTTTTGAGAGAAAAATTTAATTAAGATTTTTAAGACATATATAGATGATAAAATATCTCGTTAGATTCGTCTTAATGTATACTTTTTGATTATATATTTTTTATAATTTTTTATGATGCGTATTTATAAATATTAAGACTTAAAATTTACTTTGAAAACTGTGTAAAAAGTAAATAAGAAGAACATTAGAAAACGAAGGCAGTACTTGTATCAAATCAACTTTTCATTATTCATCATTCTATGATAATTTACATATTGCGGCTATTATACAAAAAAATAACATAGTCATGTGGGATCTTGCTTTGTTCATCTTGTCGTATATTTTCATAATATCAAATTTTTATAATTTTTGGTTACGTATAAATCTAAATATAAGTAATTTGAAAAATAAATTAAATTAAGCAAAAATATTTTTAATATATGTATTTTAAAACAAATGAAGTATAATTTTAAAATAATGAAAGGGAGAATTGAGTTAAGAATAGGAGTTGGTCTATATAAGACGTTATGTTTAGCTTTACGCATTAAAAATAAAGTAGAAGTAGTAGAAGAGTATTGGGGTTTGGAGAGAGAAGTGTTTCGTAACAGTTGCTGTTACTGACCACCAAAAAACAGTGTCATCAATAACGAGGTGTGTAATGTTTTCATCGAGAAGATCACCCTTCACTCAACCCCGTACTGTCCTACCCAAGTGAAATCCCTATAACAAATTCTTATTAAGAAAACGCAACAAAACAGTCATTTTATAAATAAAGCTTATTTGTTATCTTTGTTACTCCATATTTTGTGTATTTAGATTATAAAAAATTATAATTAGGATTTGGAGAGAGAAGAAAGGTAATAACTTATATTTAAATAATGAATGCAGTTAAAAAGTTTTCTCGGTTCGAGAAAGATCTTCAAAATAATGGAATTCTGCAACGGAAATAACTGAGTGAAATTGAATTTTCAATTTTACATCTTACTATACATGTTTGTCCCTCAAACAAAAATTAGAAATAAATAAAATACGTATACATAAAATAAAAATAAATAGGTATAAAACAAGTAAAAGAATGGAATGTGAAAAGAAAAGGCAAAAAATAAGAACAACTAATAAGTCAGAGGCTATCAATATTCTAAGACATGGATAAGGCGATTCCAACTACCTTATCTCTGGTTAGGTTCTCAGAAAGGTATAAGTCATACAAGTCATTTTTTATTTATTCCTCTTACATTTTGCTAGGTATTTCTCAACTTCTTTTACCCTTCACTATGATGCTTTTGAACCTCCTCAAAGGAGCATCAAAAGCCTTTCTGTATACATGTCAAAACCATCAATTTATTTTTACACATCTTTGTAGAACTAAGGACAACCCCTAGTTTCTCTTTAAACTCCCGGATTCTATCCATCATTGTGTTACTGCACATTCACATCAACATACATATTTTTGTAACTTTCATTTATGTACCCAAAAGTCTTTTTGTGGTAGAATTTAATAGAGTAAGAATTTTGTGATTTTAATTTACTTTTATTGGTTTTGCTATTTTACTTTTTTTTTTGTTTTAATTTACAAGTCATAGTAATTGATTAGGATTTTCTAACAAATATAAATAGAAAATAATACTTCATACGTTCTAAAATATTCGCACCTAATTGTAGCATGTTATATAAGAAAATGTCACTATCAGTAGCAACTAGTAAGTATAATTTAACGAAAATAGTAAATTACATCTAAAGATAACAATAGAGTATGAGCTATGTTCACATATATAGAGAATTAGAGATTATGAGGAAAGAAAGATTTTACTAATACTGATTAATTTATTCATCAACTTTTTTGGATATGATGAAAAGGAGATGACTCTAAAGACCAACACAAACTGGCCTAAACATTCACACTATTCGGCGCTCTATTCAATATCTAGTGCTTCTTTCTTAGATGTTGCTCCATTAGCATTCACATAAATATTTGGCATTGCATTTGCTCAATAACTCAATCCTCCCATGGCAAACGATGGTTGATGGTTGGGCTTTTTGTTAGATTGTTTGACTAGTTAAATATGTTGATAATTTTATTTTCTTTTAAATAAACTAAAAATAAGCCAGTGACTGATGTTTGATAAAATTAGGTTTTAACTGTTAATCGTTTGTTAGAGAAATTTTTGACCAACAAACTAAAAGCCAATGAGAAAATCCAATAAAACTATCTTTTATTTTGACTTAAAAATCATCTTTTTAATAGTTAAAAAGCTTTATTAATCACTTTTTTTGACGTTTTAACTAATCAATAAGGTAACACCTAAAGTCAAATAAAAAGTCATTTACCAAACACCATTTATTCTTTTAATATACCAATCTTTCCTATCCAACACGTGTCCTAATTGGTTCTATACACCTAGCAAATAGCAATGTACTACTAAATATCAATTTCTCTACTTGTGCATAATAAAATAGATATTATGCTAGGTTAAAATTGATAAAAATTAATATTAAGAATAAACAAATATAATCTCACTTAAATTTATTGAATGCACCGACAAATAGCACAAAATTTAAGAAAGTAGTAGAAATATTAATACTGTGTGGATATGATTGAAACGGAGGAAAAATAATCGAAAATGTATGGATAAAAATTTAAAAGTGATACTAACGTTACCCAAAATAAAAATATTACAGAGTAAAAAGAATAAATTAAAATAAAAATATTAACAAACTCATAAATATTGAAAATATAAATCAAAATGTGTAAATTCATAACCATAGGATTACAAAATAAAATACAAACATTGTTATTAAAATCACGATTTTGATTTACGATTTTATGATCTTACGATCCAAAAACAAGCGAGCGATCTGAATCATAGCTAGAATCGTAAGTTGGTAGAATCTTACGATTCTAATAAATATAAAATTTGTAGAGGTAGAATTATAACACGATCTTACGATTTAGCGATTCGATTCTACAACTTTGTTTTAAATTTTTGTTAATTCTTATATACCATCTTTCATTAATTTTCTTTCAATTTAATGATCTAACATCATAATTTTTAAAAAATAAATTTCTTGATTGGTGTATATAAAAATTTAAACTAGTAATATTAAATGTTTTTTCATTTCATTCTTAAAAATTGAAGTGAATGAAACTTTAATAATTTAAATTTTTGAGATGAATAATTATGATTAATTAGCCAATTTAGGCCTTTAATTAGAATCTCAATTTTAACAACTTTGGATACATATATATTTCTTTTGAATCCTAGTGAGAACAGATTTCACATTAGCTACTCTAATGAGAAATAGTATCATAATGAGACGACTATCTAATAAGCCCAACTCCAAATTACGTAATGTAGTGTTTGGGAACAAGTATTTCATTTCAAATTATGAATTTTAATTATGAAATCATAAATGAAGAATTTGAGAATGACAAGGTTTGGTTAGTCATTTTCAAATCCTCAATTTTAACTACTTTGAAAGCAATGATGGAATTTGATTCAAATCTAAATTTGAAAATTTTTGATTTGCCAAACAATAGATTTGAGCCAATTCCAAATTTTCAAATGAAATCATTGTTCTCAAACATAGCATAAGATAATTCAAAAATTTTTGTTTAGGGCCATCTCATTAATCGGACGAGTTCAACAAGAGAGCCCAAAGTATGTGGTAACATTTTAACAAGTATGTGACCAATTTTAAAAAGTATGTAATTACTTTAATATATATGTAATCACCGTTAATGTATATGTGATCACTTTCACATTCAAGGTATTTAACCAAATTGATCACTGTAATTCTTTGAAGTAGTATGTGTTCAGTTTTAAGCTCTATTTAATTGAGTTTTAAACAATATGGGATTGTGTTTAAGAAGTACGTTATCAATACCAAGACTTATAACAATATGTGTTTGAGTTTAAAAAAGTATGTGATTGTCTCATATGCGGCAATCCTAATTTTAGAACTGCCGCAGACAAGACCGATTGAAAATAATTATATGAGTTTACTGTATTGAGTAATTTATCCATATATAACCCGATTTTATTCTCAAAGCAGTTCAATTAATTCAATTTTACTAAAAAAAAATTGTTACAAAAAATATGACTGATAAGTGTTTTCAAAAATTTTTAAATTATTTGACAATCATACATGAATTTAGTGGGGAAATTTCTTTTCACTCTTGTTATAATGGTTTGATATTGTCGATTACATAAATGATCAATTTTCCTCTCCTTTTGTACAAGGTAGGATAAGAAAAGGAAAATCTGAGTCTGAGCTCTTCCGCTTCTATAAGGTTGACATTTGATGTAAAAGTTTAATTACCTTGGCTTTTTAATGCAAACCTTGACCTTTTATTACTAGTATTAAATGTAGAATCATTTTATATACTAAAAACAAAAATCACCTAATGACACGTGTCGGATTTTGGTAAAAGAAATTTCCGTTGAAATTAGCTTCTCACATACACTTTCTTATAACTTTATTGTAGCTTTTGCGACAAGATTACTATACATTAATGTATGCTATTGCAATAAGTTTGACTATTAATTTTGCCTATTTAAGACTAAGGAGATTTATATCTTTATATGTGTTGGAATATTATATGTGATTTTAGTAACACTGAAAACAAATTTTCTTCCTTTATATGCATTGGAATATTAGATGTGATTTTAGTAAGATTGAAAATAAATTTTCTATTAAGATTTATTTTCTATATATTAATAAAAATCACTGTGACATTTTTCTACCTCTGAATTGAGCATGCCTCTTTATTTCTACAGTATATTATTTGTCATCATTCCATATACTAAAATGTTTACTAAATGAGGTTGATTAATAACTTTATCGAGTAAGTGGCTAATATACAAATATACATTAATTACAATAAAAATAATAACCAATATTAATTTAGTCGGTTTTAGTCACTTTTTTAAATAACTATATTAGTATTACTCCAACCTAAAAGCAATACTATATGACAAGTCTTTAAAAAAAAATTATAAATTTCTTAGCGTTAAAATTATTATATTTTAGTATAACTCCAGCCTAATAGAGGCACCAAATCAATCAAAATAAAATTGCATGACTTTTTGTCAATACTAGTTATTAATAAATAATTATTAAATAAAAAAAATTTGATATATTAGCTTTGTAAGATATTTCCTATAAGGTGGTAACTCAAAAAGATTTTGTAAATCAAATATTTGATTGTTATTGGTAATATTAGGTATATATGATTTTTCTCATATGCTTAATTTATTTACTTACACAAATATTTACATTATACCCAATTATTTGATAATTTGTAAATTTCTTAGCTTTAAAATAAACTAATAAGGATTATTATAATAGTTGGTCATGCATTCGACCCTTAGCTTTAAAAGAAATTTCTCTTTTTGACCCAACAATTAGTGATAGCCTAATAGTGGCACCAAATCAATCAAAATAAATCTGGGTGACTTTTTGTCAATATTAATTAGTAATAAGTAATTATTAAATAAAAAAGAAATTTTGATATATTAGTTTTGTGAGATATTTTATGTAAACCAAAGACATTTTGTAAATCAAATATTTAATTATTACCGACAATATTAGGTATATGTGGTTTTCCTCATATGTTTAATTTATTTACTTGCTCAAATATTTACATTATACCCAGTTATTTGAAAACTATTCTATTATATCAAAAAAAAGTTGTTAATTAATAAGATCATTAGAAAACATTTGTTCAACAATATTCTCCAATTATAAACAAAATTGATTTAATTCAAATAGCAATTTAAACTCTATAATAATTTAAATGTAGTACATTATTCCATTTTAGTAGAAATAAGATGTTAACTAATCATGAGATTGGAGATGGAACCTAAGTACTCTTGAAGCTCTTCACTGCAGACAGTCAGGCACTGTAAAAAAGACTCTGCTTCTTCTGAATAAAGTCAAGTCTAACCATTCAGGGTAGCCTCCCTCAACTTTAAAACACTCTCATCTTATATTTGAATTCTTTTGAGCCTTCAAAATAAATTTATAATTACGTAAAAATTAGATATTATAAATATTTAACAAGTTTGTATTTTTAGCAATAATTTTTTTGAACTATGCATCAAATGCGCACATAAGCTTAAACAATAAATATGATAAATGTTTTAAATTTAATAGAATATATCTTCTAAAATAGATAAATATAATAATATTTAAGAGAATATTCTAAATGAAATTTTAAATAACCGTCAATTTTAGTGTCTAAACATATTCACATAGTCACATAGTGCATACGTTAGAAAAACCAATTATTTGTAATTGAAGAGTTATAACTAAGCATAAGGAGGACTTTATCTATTTTTTTTAATAATACCTAATTCATTATTAAAACGAGTCATACAACATTAAAATTAGCAAGTACATAACAAATTTAATCAAATATAAATCAAAATTAACAAACTACAATCGTTCTGTATGACATCTGACAATTCTAAATATTCTACGATAGAAACTTTATCTATTTCCTCTAACTCAATGGCAAAATTATTATTGGGTAAATGTAGAAAATGAATATTTACGATTAGGTAAAACATAGTATAAACGCAAGAATCAATTTTAAACTAATTCGAAATAGCTAACTGGAAATTCGTGTCGATGACCTGAATAATCACATGTTGTAAGGAAGGTGAGGATTGATTGACAAAGAGTAGTTGTATGGGTGTCCTTCATTAAGCTTTTTGTTAAAAGAAATCCTGAAAATGTAAAAAGAAAGCTCAATTAGCAAGATATGGAAATTGGTGTATGTGTAATTGTGTATAGTATCCGATGTTTCCATTTCTTCAATGTTCACTTGCTCTGGGCTTTTCTTTCAACATCTCATGCTGCAAAGCAAAATCTTCAAAAAGAAAGATAAAAAGTTAAAAGTTGTAGGAAAGGAATACTTTACTTTGGTTATCAAATAAATTGGTATTTTTTTCCTATATTTAAAGCTACTCCTATTTGATGTTTTTTGAAATTTGAATTGAAAGAAATATTCATATAAGAGTAGAACTAAAGGGTGTATAATAGATGAATGTATGTTTTTAGCCGTTGAATTTTTAGTTGGCTTTTTAATTTTATTAGATTAAAATTAATTGTTTACTTCAAAAAATGTTTTTAATAGGAGATACTAACTTGGTTATTCTATCTTCATGCATTGATGACATAATTTAAAAATTTTCCACTTTCACACTTGTTGTATTAATGGCTATGCATCTATGAAGGGATAGAGTCTAGCGATCTACTGACCGACTTCAATAAGATTTTTTAAATGCTAAATTGATCAGTAAAGTATACGCTGCAACTCATTTCGTCAATTAATTAAGATATTGAAAGTAAATTACAACATGACCTAGGCACATTCTCATTGCAAAAATCATTATTCAATTGCATACGACTATCGATGATCATGAGTTGGATTCAGATCAAGTATGACCAGAACCGAGACAAACGCATTTATTTTTGATTTTGCTTCATATGTATTTAAAGGTAGGTGGCTTGTGAAAGCTTGTGTTTTATGTGTCAAATAGGGTATCCATTAGGGTATAAATTGGAGGTTTTACTATTTATTCATGTTGAGAGAATATGCTTCCTTGCTTTCTTCATAATAATTTGGGTATACATATAAATATTAGTTATGACTTTCAAGAAGGTAGCCTTATTAACTTTATAATGGCCTAAACATATATACTACAACATAATGTAAATCTGAGCACTTCTATTCAAGTTGGAGCATAATAATCACAAATATCCAACTTGCGAAGAAGAAGCTGAGACTGACCAAGATCTTGTCCCTTCGTGAACATATCATCTAGTTTTATGGTATAGTAGAAACATGGTTAAGGCTTCTATGACCTTCTTGAATGGCATCTCAAATTGTTCCTCTTCCTATTCATTCATCAAATATATATAAACAAGTACAATATGTACAACTCTAATAAGCTTAGCATGATTGTTCTTCAAGGTTGTTGTTAAGATCATACCTGACTATTACGAATCAAAATAATAATTAATGTTTTTTTTTTTCATTCTTATAATAGGGATTTGATTCTTATTATTTACGGAAAAGATAATCCTCGCTCTTATTGGAAATATAATGCAAATACAAATAAAACAAACCGATTTGTATTTCCCTTGTGTGGATGACAATAGAACTCCTTACTTTGTAAATCACCAAAAGGACATCATGAAGATAAGGTTGCGACAATCAAAGATGTCGCTCGGAAACTTGATATGAGTAGAAGGCGTTCATGCACTTTCCCATTGTGATATTTCTCCCACAAAGGTGCTTGGGATGATAAATGAAATTCACAATGAGATACAATCTACACAACAAAACCCTAGCACAAGGAAAGTGCAATAGTAAATACAAGTGTTGTAGTGAATGATGAACTTTGATGATATTAAGAGTTAATTACTCTCTCAATATTATCTCATGAAAGGAAGAACAAGAATAAGAGTATTCTTAAGAGAAAAATCATAAATGATATGAAATTGGGATGGAATGTCCCTTGGTATGCAACCTCTGTTTATAGTGCTATGCATCAAATAATACCTCATTTTGAAACAAAAGTGTTTTACCAAGCAAAACTTATGAATCAAAGTAATGTTTCACCAAGCAAAGCTTACGAACCAAAATAATATTTCATCAAGCAAAGCTTATGAATCAAAGTAATGATTCATCAAATTCTTTAAGGCATTTAATTGGACTTATAATATATTTAATCAGTCCCACTACTATACTAAATATGTAATATATACAAATCTAGGTCTATGTACTCTAAATGTTTAACATCTCTCATTAGCTAGGATTTTCAAGCTTAATCCTGAACGAAAAAATATGAGATGACACTATTAATCCAACATGGTTTAATCCTCTATAAATTACTTAATCTATACTCAAAGTATTTAAATGAAGGAAAATCCGTCAATTCATTTCAATTACCAGTCAAAATAATGAATTTGCTAAATTTCTGCAAACATTTCAGGAAACAAATTTATTTTGTAAGCCAGAAGCTTCGGATACAGTTTGGAAAGCTCACACTCAAAGCACAAAGCCACTAAAGAAGGAATACTATCACTTTATAAAAACATCACATGATCTTCAACAATTAAAGCACAATTTACTTATTTGCAAAACATCTTGCTAACAAACGCTCTGTGGCGTTCATTAATAATGATTATGCCAACTAACTTAAAAAAAGTTAGCATATATAATTTATGTACTCTATCACGTCTACTTACGCGAGAACACTTTGGTTTGAGTGTGAAAGCAGTACATGCTCTGCACACATATAATGTTAAATAATCTATTTGGCCTGTGACTATACATAACTTCTAAAACTATGTGAAAAAACCAACTCAATCAAAAGTGTGTATATGTATATATATATATATATATATATATATATATATATATATATATATATATATATATATATATATATACACACAAGAAGGATCCAGCTCGCAGGCATGTTATTTTAAACCCAAATCAAGATTCATCAAGGTTAAAAGTTATGAAATAAAAAGGCTATAAGCTATTTTTGTGAGAGATCATCTCCTAGTGAACGTCCTTAAAACAAGAAAATCATATTCTCATAATACAAGTAATTGGGCTGTGTGATTTCTAATGAAATCGCTTCATACAATAATTTATGAATAAATCTTTTTTATTGGTTTTACTAGAACAATTTTAGAATTTCTGTACATATGTGATTATAATTGAAAACGATGATATATTAGAGTTCACACAACGTATTTCACACTCCAATATCACCAAAATTGAGGATATCGGGTTTTGTGATGAAGAAATTATACTTTCAATGAACTAATGTCTGTAAGACGAAATAATGCAATAAAAATAACTCAACCAGAATCTGCTACTATGCTCATTCGAGCTATGTATGTGCTCGTTTGAACATAAGTCTTCAGAGCCTTCTGTTGCCTACTAACTTGGATGCTCGTTCAAGGCAAGACTTGTTCTTTGAGTGCCTTGTTTAAGGCACCTCGTGAAGAATCTTTTCTGGGCTTTTAAAACTCCTCATTAATTATCATTCATCAGGCCTTATTATCATCTATGTTTAAATCTTGCTTCAATACCTTCATTACTTCATGAATTGAACACCATCTTAAAAACCCTAAAAATTTTCCTCTTAATGTGCATACTCAATGCGCACACTTTAACACATATTAATCCTCCCATGAGATTCCATCTCTATGCTCACATAATGCATAAAATTTATGTGATGCACTCAAATCATAATTACACTAACAATAATGGATTTATTAATTGAGTCTTTTGAAAATATGCAAGGAAAGCAATCAAAGAGGAAGATGCAGAAGCCATGACGCAGCCATGGAAAAGGGAAAAGAAGAGAACAAAGAAGAAGAGGAAGGATCCAGAGAAGAGAGAGAAAAGCTCTTTTACTTTCTTTTGTATTATGAAATCGAAAAATACCAAAATTACAAAGCAAGATATATATATATATATATATAATATACAATATTCAACACCCCCCCTCAAGCTGGAGGTGGAATCATTCCCAGCTTGAATAAAAGAGACTTGAAATGTGCTGGAGGCAAAATCTTGGTGAGCACATTAGCCAATTGGTTTTGAGTAGGTAAGTAAGTCAATTGAATAAGCCCTTCCATTAGCTTTTCTCTTGTGAAATGGCAATCGATCTCAATGTGCTTTGTCCGTTCATGATAGACTGGATTTTTGGCTATTTGAATTGCAGATTGATTATCACAGTGAAGGGTAACTGGCTTTAAAGTAGTGACATTGAGTTCTTCAAGCAAGTTGACAAGCCAGGTGATTTCTGATGTAGCCTGCTGCATTGCTCTATATTCTGCTTCAGAAGATGATTTGGATATAGAAGAGTTTTGGGTAGAAGAAGATGGGTAAGAAAAGAAAGTATTGAAATCAGATATAGAAGAAGGAAGAACAGATTGAGTGTTTGAAGAAGAAATATGATGAAAAGGAAAAATATGCTCATGAAAATGAATGTTTCTAGTAAGAAGAACCTTGTTAGAGTGAAGATCGAGAATTTTGTAGCCTTTCTGTGTCGGAGAGAAACCCAAGAAGATGGAAGGATGTGATCTGGGAGCAAATTTATCTTATGTTTCTTTTGCTTGTTGCTACAAAACAGAGACTTCCAAAACATTTTAAGGCATCATAATCGGGTAATTTGTTGTAAAGTAATTCATAAGGTGTTTTGTAATGTAAAACAGATAAGGGAAGTCTGTTAATAAGAAAAGTGGCATGTAAAATGCATTCACCCTAATATTTGAGAGGAATTTTGGATTGAAAAAACAGAGATCTTGCTATTTCCAATAAATGTCTATGTTTTCGTTCAACTCTCCCATTTTGTTGGGGTGTAGCAACAAGGCTGGTCTGATGAATAATGCCCATGTCTTTATAAAATTGAATGGCATTTGCATCACAAAACTCCATGCCATTATCAGATCTAACAATTTGAACAGATGTGTGAAATTGTGTCTGGAGTAATTTTATGTGATTTGCTAAGATTGGAAAAGCATTAGATTTAGTGCTCAAAAGGTAAGTCCAAGTAGCTCTAGAGAAATCATCAACAATGGTAAGAAAATATTTGTGCCCATTATATGTGGGAGTAGCATATGGACCCCATAAGTCTACATGAAGCAATTCAAAAAGTTTATTTGCTCTGCTGTTGCTAAGAGGAAAAGAATTATAGTTTTGTCGAGCTTGGGGACATATATGACAAATGCAATCAACTAAATGAAAAGAATTACAAAAAGGAATTTGAAGATGTTTCATTTGCATAAAAGGAAAATGGCCAAGTCTGCAGTGCCATAGTTGATAGAGAGTGTTGCTGGAATTTGAAGATGTCAAGCATTCTTTTGATGAAGCAGAAGTAGGAGAGGAAAATTGATTGTATGTGAGAAAATTGTTAACATGGTACAGACTGGTGTGAGCATTACCAAGGACCTGAGCATGCTTCATCAAATGGTCCTGAGAAAGAGAGGTAAATGGAATGAGTAAGCAATTTGTTGGTGTGAATAGAACATATTTATGAAACTGAGTGATTAATTTATGGATTGAAATGAGATTGAATTGAAAAACAGGAACATGAAGCACATTATCAAGAATTAAATCTTCTGATATTTGGACAGAGCCTATGTTCATGACTTTGGCTTGTTGACCATTTGGTTGAGTGATGAAATATGGCTTATGAAGAGGTTCATAGTGTAGAAAAAGATCCAAAGAAGGAGAAATGTGGTCAGTAGCACCACTGTCAAGAATCCAAGAAGAATTCTTTGTAGATGATAAAAAACAAAAATTGTTACCTGCTAGAAGAGTGGATTTGGATGGAGGAGAAGTATCAGAGTCTTTATTTGGAGCAAATTGTTGTGCCAGCATGTTGACAAATTGTTGATATATTTCAGGTGTGATAGAAATGTCTGGCTTGATTGTTGAATTGTTATCAAAATCTGGGGATGGAAGCTGTCTTTCAGAGAACATAGTAACTCTTCTTGGCTAGTTCCTCAATTCAGGATGAAGTTTGAAGCATCTATCTATACTGTGACCTTGCATTTTACAATGGTCACAATAATAATTGCTTCGATGTGTCTTGTTAGAAGCAGAACTATTATTGGATGTAGATTGATATGGAATAGACCCAGATCTCCCTTTATTCTGATAATTATTCAGATGTTGAAAGGAATTCCTGTTTCCATTGGAATTGAATTGATATCTATTTACAGCAAAAGCAGAGTGTTCGTTTACAGAAGACAAATTATCAGAAAACTCCCTCTGGGTTTCATCTTGAATTAAGATACTGTAGGCAGTGTTTACATCTGGTAAAGGTTTGATCATGAGAATATTGCCTCTAACATTTTTATATGCTCCATTCAAACCCATTAAGAACTTATATAATCTTTGATTCTTAATCAACTCAACAATCGATCCATTAACGTCACAAGTACAAAAACCACAAGAACATTTGGGGATTTCACAAGACTGTCATATGCATCCCATAAACTCTTTAATTTGGTAAAGTATTCAGCAATAGACAAATTTCCTTGTTCAAAGGAATTTAATTCTTTATCAATTTGTAAAATTTTAGGTCCATTTGATTGAGAGAACCTATTCTTTAATTCATTCCATATATCAGCAGCGGAATTGCAGTAAAGAACACTTGAACTAATGTTTTCTTCACAAGAATGTAGAAGCCAAGAAATTACCATTTTATCGCATCTTTCCCATTGCTTTGCCATTGTAGGATCTGTCGGTTTTCTGCAAGAACCATCAGCAAAGCCCATTTTATTCTTCGCCACTAAAGAGATCTGGACGGAGCGTTCCCATTGTTCAAAGTTCAAATCATTCAAAGGTTTGGTAGAGAGAGAATGGTTGGTATTATCACCATGACCTAGAAATAATTCGTGATTGTAATCTGGGATGAAAGTTGGGGAATATCCAGATTCCATGTTTATCAAGAGAAAAAAAAAAAAATCAGTTATCGATCTTAGAGAAATCGTGGCTCTGATACCATGAAAATATGCAAGGAAAGCAATCAAAGAGGAAGATGCAGAAGCCATGACGCAGCCATGGAAAAGGGAAAAGAAGAGAACAAAGAAGAAGAGGAAGGATCCAGAGAAGAGAGAGAAAAGCTCATTTACTTTCTTTTGTATTATGAAATCGAAAAATACCAAAATTACAAAGCAAGATATATATATATAATATACAATATTCAACATCTTTAATGGTCTAAAATCTCTAAATGCGTACAAATTTGACTAAAATAAGTTTTAAATGGAGTATCGGGTTTAATGTTCGAATAAAGATTGGAATTGATCTGGATTTAGAAACATTGGACCATAACTTAAGACTTATTGGGTTTAAACTTTAAATACAACTCAAATTCATCGAATTTCAAAAAATAAGATTGGGTCTAAAGGTGGAATCAACAAAATCTTATACCCATAACTTCATGCCATTCATATCGTAATAATATTTGAGAATCGAGTATTTTTTTCAATTAAAATATGCATATAACTTTCTCAAGGTAAAGTTTTAGATTTGATTCTCGCTACTTGATATCCTATAATAAAAAAAGTTTTATAATTACAAAAGAAAACAGAATACTCGTAAAAATGAGAAGGAAAAGGCTAAAGTGAAATAATCAATTTTATTAATCTCTTCTTCACTTTATATTACTATTTCAAATTTTAAATATATTGATTAATTTTAACTTTTCCTGATGAACAGCAAAAGAAAACATTCTGTTTAATATGAATTTTATTTTTCTTTTTTGATGTGATGAAAAGGCCAATAGGCCCGGCCTAAGCATATTACATCAATAAGGTTCCTACAACTAATACTCAAGATTGCCATTTTGTTATAGTTGTGTATTACATTTTGTACAACCCTTGTTGTATAATAAGGTTCCTAGAACTAATACACTTGAGTCAAGCCCGGCCCATACCAGGAACACTATGAACAATGATTTAGATTTTTTATGAGCCCAATTTATAGAAAAATAAATTAATGTCACAAATTTTACGTTTTTGCCCAATTTATAGAAAAATAAATTAATGTCACAAATTTTTAGATAATACTCTTAACTATTGCTTATTGACTCAAAACACCCCAATTATTATTTAATCCTGTATACCCTCAAGTAATATTTAATCTTGTATACCCCAACTATTGCTCATTGATTCAAAATGCTCAAAAAATAACTAGTTGAAAATAATGTGCATAGTGTTAAAGTTATGTTTCCAATACTTGACGTATATAAAGTTAACTAATAATTGAGAATATTGTGAGTCAATTAGCAATATTTGAGAATGTTATTTTCAAATTTTCATATCTATATATACAATATACTAAAACAAAACACACCTGACATAAACAACTCAAAAAATTGATGAGTTTCTCATGAGATTTTTTCCCTCCTTTAAGCAATGATGATGTCATTGAATAAGGATAACTATAGGAATTTTAAATGTTAACGATGATTATAAGATGATTAATTTAACCATTATTAAAAATTTTAGTTGTAACTATAACATTTACTATTAAAATTTGAAAAACAATGTAATAAATAGTAGTTTGTAATAAAGATGCACAAATTATTATCTTTGATATTTAATTTACAAAGCACCATTGATCTATATTAATTTAAAAAAAAATCATTCATTTATATTATTTTTAAATGTACTTTAAAAAAAAATCACTAAAATGCAAATTATATTATAGATAAAATTTACAATGGCCCACTGCTTTATCATTATTATAATGATAACTATAAAAAAGTTTTAATTTTATTTTTCATGAATGTAATAAAATGTGTATTAAGAAATAATTTATATTAATGTAATATTATGTTGGACTTATTCAATTTATTTGTTTTTTAGATCAAAATAAAAAAAAACGTGAATCACTTAGGGATTATCTAGTATTAAATTAAATTTACTTCCCAATTCCCGCTAAATTAAATTTACTTCCTTTAAAAACTTAGTACAGTCCATTTATAAGACTACAAAACCCAACCCTATTAAGCGGATGACAAGCTTTTACCCACAAGCATGTCTCGTATGAGACCATTTCATTATGAGATGAGTTTATATAATTAACTTATTTTTTCAATTGATTACTTTAAGATTGTACGACTATAAAAAGTGATCTTTTTAAAACCGTGTAAGTGATCATTTATAGTGATCATTTAATACAATTTTAGGTGTATATTAGGTCAGCTCAATAGTTAGAGATGGTCTGAGACCATCTCATTTGAAAATCTGTGTTTACCCTAACACTCAAAAAGGGAAATAATCACTACTCTTAAATAGATCTATCAAACTTTAACTTCATCCATTTCGAAATTGACTCAAAATTCGATCGATATTGATGATGAGTGAATCATATACTAAAACTTTAGACCAATAACTTGAAAATAACCCGTTTTTGAATTGAAAAAGTACGCCAAATTTGACCCTAACTCAAACCCGAGTTTTCTGACATGTTTTTTCCAATTTTGTAATCTATTTTTCTAATCCACATCATCCTCCATTAGTCGGAATCTACTATATTTATAGTAAATATTTGTATTTTAAATCAATATTTTCTACTTGAAGCTTTAAAATGCAGTGTATAAATCCACTTTTTGTATGGAAATATTTTGAACAAAAAATTGTATTATCTTCTTCAAAAACCATTTATTGATTTCAATTTTCAAGATATCTAATAATTTTTTATATGTTCGGTAATAATTTGAAAATAATCAGATTTAAAAAAAATCGATTGAATACGGCCTAAAATCTACGCAAGAGCAATTATTTTTACAAATCTACTCTTCATGATGAAAGATTTGGATATCAGATCTTATTATAGGTTAATTTAAAAGTTAACAAAACTATCCAATATTTTTATTTTTAACTAAAAAATCAACAATTAACTGCTATTTACCTAACGACCTAAGAGTCATTTTCTATCATATTTTGATATTATGGTCAATGGTTGAGGAAGACTAGAAGATATCCAAATGTTTAAGCCGTATCTAGAAAAAAGAAAGTAATTTGCGTGAGAAAATGAGCATCAAACTGACCGAGTAACGATATAATAACATGGCAGCATGTTATGCCAATAGCGTGGACCGACCCAAAACGATGAGTATCATTCACTGAGAATTAGGCTTGCTGGCAAATATACCAAATATTCACAATTTTAGATTAATTATTTGTTCAACTTGAATCGCCTTATCAAGAGACGAGTATATATTATTTCTCTAAGTGATTAATTTAAAATAATAAATAATTATTTTAGGGTTATAAGTAATAATTTTAAAACTTGTTTCGGTGATGAAACGAGGAGGTGCAAAAGACACTTAAAATACCTGGAGATAGGTGGAAGTGTGACCAAGAGGAGCGATTCGTGGGAGGAAGCGACTTGAATTCCTGCAAAACAACACGTTAGCCTTGTCCGGGGGGTGATCTCCTGGAAAACCCCTCCGGCGCTCTAGTTAGAACGTAGATATGAGAATAAGGAGCAAGTGATTGGAAACTGAAGGCAAGAAGATGTGGTGGTGGATATTATTGGAATTATTGGTAGGCTAAAGAGGTAAGGTATGAGTAAGGATACTTGAGAGAATTATTTTTTTGATGCCCCCTCCTCTCTTGATGGTAGCCCCTATTTATAATGGTGAGGAAAGGAAGTTACATCAGAGAGTGGGAGTTGAAGATCATGGGAGACATGGGCAGTCAATTCCCATGGAGGTAGGATTACCATACAATTAAGGGGAAGTGGGAAGTTACCAAGCAAGGAGAACCATGCATTATGGGAGAGTGGGGAGGTGAGTCAACTTGATGGTCATTCCCTTATGGGAAGTTAGGGTTTTTAAAGATAATTGGCACATGGGCCATTCAAGGAAGATGGGGAATCCAGAAAAAGCCCGTTGACCAAAAGTCAAAGTCAACCCGAAAGGTCAAGGGGTATTTAAGTAATATAACATGAATAATTCAAATAAATAAATAAATAATACCATGAAATTTAGCCCCATGCATGAAGGAGGATGTGAGGAATAGCCCCAGCGATCAGAAACATCTTCCTTTATGCGGAAAAATACGCGTCCGTCGGACTTGGTTTAATGAAGAAACATGATCGTAGAGAATACTCAAAAGCTCATAAGGAGTAATACGGCCACAATCTGGCAGACCTTCTGATGGATTAGGAAAATTTGGCTCGTAAGCTTCGAATCGACAGTTCACATGTCAAATTCCGAGTTATAATGGAGAAGTTATCGACTTTTCAAAATAACCGCAAGAGATGCTTCAAAGTAAAGAAAAATGATTAACACCATCAAAGCCGCGGCTTCCAGCATGCCGCGGAATATCTTTGGCTATCCTTTTTATTCATCCTCGGAGGAATAGATGTGGGAGTCGGACCCCGATATGTGCCCCACTGATGTCGCGGAAGTCTCAGTACTTAAAATATTTTTGAGTAAGGCAACCCCCAAGGGGGGTCCGACTTATCAACCGCACGGATTTCCACGGACCTGGGTATCTTCCTTTTCATCAAGGCTTCGAGCCAGAGAGTAGGAGGAAAACATGATACCGCGGCATAGTTAAGCTGACTCCCTAGTTAAACGAGCCACATGTATGAAAGACACGGCTTGAACATATACTTTGATTTTTATTCTTCACTGAGGTACCTAGGGGGGTCCGACTTATCGATGTGGCGGGGAATTTTTAAAACTTGAAGTCGTTTTGAATTTCCTCGTTCTGACATGCCCCCCTTCTACCTTTAAAGACGTGGAAAGATTTTGTAATTCCATGTCACGGATGACACTAAAGGTACGGAAGCATTTCTCCCATACTTAGAATTTTTACCTTAACTGGGACCATTTGGGGGTCCGACTTGTCGACCATGCGGACACCCCAACACGGAATAATTCGTATTCGTTCTGGAGGGTAACTCAGGGTCCGACTTATCGACCTTTCGGAATATTATCAATACTAAACCACAAAACATATCCATAACTTTTCTATGACGCGGAAGGGGCATTTAGGTCCGTGTCTTCGATCATACGAATAAAGGTAGATTATACCATACTTAGTTTTTTACAACATGACAGTGTTCCAAGGAGTCCGACTTATCAATCATACGGACTCTCTGAAATATTTCACCTCATACATACGACGGTTTAGAGCAAAAGTAATGCGGCATGACATTCGCCGTATCCATAAGTCGGACAGCTGAGTATGTAACATTTCATACTTAAAATAATTTTCGTTCTTGGAGGTGCAGTTTAGGGTCCGACTTGTCGACTTCCCGGACGTACTCAAATGTTGGAAGACTTAGAACAAATTCCCACACTCTCCCTCTCCTTGGGGGTCCGACTTATCGACCCGACGGTTGCCTGAAAGTTGGTTAACTGGATACTTGGAGAAATTTGATGTTCCCCTCACATTGGGGATCCGACTTATCAATCTCCCGGCTATAGTTAAGAACTGACACTTCAAAGATTTTTCAATATTTCCTTTCTATTGAGGGTCCGACTTGTAGATCTTACGGAACGTGTTGAACACTTAGAAAAATTCCCAACGATTCCCCCTCATGGGGAGTTCGACTTATCTTTTTCACGACTCTCGTTTGGGATTCTCCTTTCCATATATTGTACTCAAGTCCCAAAGGCATTTATTGCTGTTATAAATAGGGTGGTTGTAACAGTTCCCTCTCACTTAATTCTCATTACTTCCTTCAAATTTTTACATTGCTGGAAAGAGAAAGTAGAGAGAGACGCTCTGACAATCTTCATCCTTCCTTCAAACTTCTGACAAATTCTTGAAGATCTTCAAGATATCTGACAGATCTTCATCAAGTTTCTGACAAATCTCCAACTTTCTTCAAAGGTATTCAAACTTTTTCCCAGATCTTCGAATTTCTTCAAGTTAATCTTCAAACTGTTCTTAAATTTCTTCGATTAGTTCTTGAATTTCTTCAAATTATTCTTGAATGTTAGCCTAGGACATTGAATTCGTTTTATGAATTTAGTCTCTATTCTTTACAAGTTTCGCCTACTAATTTATGATTCTTGTTAACATGGATGTCGCGGCTACTCAAGAGACCATAGCTAACTCAGACATCAACCCTACTAACTTGCCGGAAACTCCTTTGATAGTACGTAGACGTCTTAATAAAAAGGGGTTATTAATGAAAGATTCGGACGAAAGTAGTTCGGTGAGAATTACCCCACATTACGAACCAGTAAAGGCCGGGGAAGAGTCATCCGTGTCCCCTGTATACCCCCCAGAGATAATGAAAACTGCTCCTTGGGAAGTGAGCATTACTTTCTTCCCTAATTACTTGCCGTGAATAAATCCTGACTTGGAAGGGTTGTTGTATGTAGATATGGAAAACATCGAAGGATCCTCCGAGTCCTCCGGAAGGGAAAGCGCGGCGCCAGTCCCTCCTCCATTCTATATTCCAGACGGCGGGCCCCTAAACTACTTCATTGATTTACAGACCAAGAGAGATTTGGATAATCAACGGGAAGCCATCTCCCGGAAATGGGGTTTGCCGGAGAACATTAATATTATTACACCGGGGAATTACGACACCGTTAGGTTCCCCCCTTATTGTATAGCTGCTTACTTCCCTTCTTTCCAACTAGGACTTAGATTCCCTCTTCACCCATTTTTTAGAGAGGTGTTAGAGTTGTTAAACGTTTCGGTGCCCGAGCTATATCCTAACGCTTGGGGGTGTATGGTGGCCTTTTTGATTTTATGCAAAGTTTTGGCCGTGCCACCAACATTGACTGCCTTTAGATACATTTTTAGAGCCCGCCTATGTAATTCACAATCATACGGCTGCGGCTGGATTACTTTTACGCATCGTCGTGGGCTGAAGATAGTCCAAGACCTCCCCGATAACCAGAAGGGGTATAGGACGAAATTTGCGTATTTATATAACTCAGGGGGATGAAATATCAAGACCTCCTTCGACATTAAACCCAATCTTTCGGGTTTTAATAACGGAATCCCGCAATGTTCTTTTGATGACGCGGTGATTATCGAGTATGCAAAGATGGACGTTCAACTGGGGAGGAAACCCATGAACGTCCAGCTAAATTGGATTCCGGGTCGTTCCGAGTTGGAGAATGAGAATCTCCTCTCGGCATTCGGCATCAGCTTGGCTGTTGATCGGAGTAAGATTGATTGACTTCTCCCTCCCTATCTTACCGGATTTAGTTTGTTTCTTACTCTTTGTTTTTCAGGGATAGCCAAGCAAAACTTAAGGGCGAAAAATCCGGAGCTGATGAAGAAATTCAGCGTTATGCGATTCGCCCAAGGGGCCGCCCAAAGAGCCGCGGAAAAGCCGTTGCCAACTCCCCCTAAGGTAAGGACTTGGTATTTTTTTTTATTTTTTAAACTGATTTGCTTATCGACCTCTTCTTTTTGGTAGGACTAGACGACTGTGGAGAAGGGCCTGGATGACGTGCCCTCGGAACAGGAGGCTCTCCGCCTTCTCGAGGAGAGGAAACAAGTCCACATCCCCGATGAATCTAAGAGGGTGATTCCTCCGCAGACGAGGGGGGTGACAAAAAAGAGTGGGAAGAAGAAGAGTGTAGAAATACTAATGGATGATCGAATGCAACAAGAGGGGGGGTGAATTGTTGTGTAGTAGGTTTAAGATTTTTGCCTCTAATTTTTTTTTTTTTTGCGGAATTATATTAAGTAAAGGACAAAAACTTAAACTTAAAAACGAAAAGAAAAATAATAAAGGAGACAAGGATTTTTACGTGGAAACCTTCTTGGCCTAATAAGAAGGAAAAACCACGACCCCCCGGGATTTCAAAATTCTCACTATGTTTAGGCAATTAGTTACAATTACACAAAACAATGTTTGCTTCACTTGAAGCTTCTCAATTCTCTAAACGCTTTACTCAAAGCTTCTCTACTTAGGCCTACTTCTCTTCTCTTCTCTTCTCTTCTCTTCTCTTCTCTTCTCTTCTCTCCTTCTCTTTCTCTTCTCTCGATTCTATTCTCTATTCCCTTAGACTTCCCATAAGTCTAATTACAACAAAACACTCAATTACCCTTTACAAGGCCAATTCTCATTAAGATCAAAATGAAATTGTTGCTTAAGAAAAATATTATAAATTAATTGGCATTTAAAACTTAGAATATTTTTCTCAATTAATTCTCCCTTAGATGGACTCTCTCAATGCAACATTTATTCATTTATCCATCCATGCATACTGAACCGTAATTTCCCTCTTTTATAAGGAGGAACAGCAGACAGTGCACTCAGCCCATGTTCTCCACGAAATGCACATATCCCACGACTTCCACAAACTTACTTGCTCCCAAAGAAAACGGGAAGTTAGTTGAAGTTTAGAAGTGGAATGTAACTGCTGCTTGCACATGCACGGTTAAGAACATCATGGTTTAAGGAAGATCCTAAATTGTAGGAGACAAATTCAAAGTGTAGAATAAGTCCCTTTGATATCCGAGTTTATAGGAGATAAACAAGGAATTGATCTTCTCCATGTTTTTAGGCGAATTAAAAAATATTTTGCCAATTAATAAATAAATTTAATTAAGCAACTAATTAAATTTTAACCTTTTACATTAACCAAAAACAGAAAATATAATTTTCGTAATCTTCCAGTCAATGTCTTCTTCGGACCTGTATCGTGAGGAACAGCACACTGTCTCCATCTACAACATTCGTCAGAACTTCAACTCTAGGAACAGTAAACTGTCTTCAAGAGCAATTTCCCAACTTCTTGGATATTTGAGACATGTACTTCTTCCACGAATCAAGTCATAGGCTTCATCAACGATTCACATTAAATCGGATATATACCTACAAAACAATCTCTAAAATATGTTTGTTTATTTAAAAGTAAAGTCATCATCAAAACCTTAAGAGGCCAACAAATTCCCCCTTTTTGATGATGGCAAACTTTATAAACAAACTTAAGTGAAATAGAGTAAAACAAAATTCATAGAGCATACTAGAGATTAAAGTAACTCTAATTAACTTAGCAAATCAACTTGTTAGAATATAATTTACCAAGCATTCATAAACGAACAGTTTACTCTAAAATATCAAATATTTTTCAAAAGTTTTCAAAATTAATTAACTTAAAACTTAAATGAAATAAACTAAGTTAAACTAAAATAAATAAAAACTAACATAACATAATAACCTAATATAATAAAACTACATAATTAATTAAACAAAACTAATATAAAACATAAAAAAACATAAAACACACTTTGTTAGATAATTTCAACAGAAAGATCATCTTGAGAAACAAAATATAAGTATAAACACAGCAGCACACAGCACACATAGCATTCATAAGAATCAATATAAAACACAGCAGCACACAGCACACATAGCATTCATAAGAATCAATATAAATCAACAAGATATGTAACTGTGTATTCACTGCCCTTGTTAAGTTTGTGCATAATCTTCCCCCTTTTGTCATCAATCAAAAAGAATTGGGAGTTATCAAATCTCAGCACAAACCATATAGATTTGTTAGTGATGAAAGCAACAAACAACAATAATAAAAGCAAGTGCTATGAACAATAATTAAACCTGCATAGAGTTAATTGTCACAGACCATGAAAAAAAAAAAAACAAAGAAAAGTAGCAATTGTTCAAAGTTACAACAACCATGTACCCCAGATGGTACAAGGCAAAAAAATGAAATTGTTTGTTAAGTCATACAGCCAACAAATCATTAAATTTTTGAGCAGAGGGATCAAGGGTCAGTCTCTTCTTCATCAATGTATTCAGTCTGCACCTCCACTGTGTCCAGCTTGGCACCAAGGCGTTGTTCCATTTGGTTTAGCTGATCCACAATAGAAGCCAGTGAGACACGAATTTCAGCTTGAAAAGCAATGAAATGAGACTGTAGATCAAGGAGCTTGGAGAGTATGGAATGTAAGGAAACTGCAGGAACAGAGTCAAAGTTAGTACAGCCAATATTGGGTGAAGTGTGTGATTGTGGTGGTGGTGTACACGGGATAGGTGATGGTGGTGGTGATGGAATTTGATGTGGTGGTGAATTGGCTGGCTTGGGAGAGGTAGGTTCATCAGGTGTGGGCTCAGGGATGGTGTCAGATGGTGTTTCATCAACCAAAGTAGCCTTGCGTTTCGAAGCCAACCTCCTACTCTTCCTTTGCATTGACTTAGCCTTTTTCCTCATAGCCAACACAATCTCTTCATCGCTGGAATCACTACATAGATTGTGAGGGACATTTTCATCCAAGGCTTCCTTTTTCTTTTCCTTTTCCCCCTTACTTACAGCTCCATCCTGTTCCTCTTTCTCAGATTTTTCAATATTTTCAGAGGGAACAGGATCTTGTTCCTTTTCTTCCTCATTCTCTTTTACCTCCTTTTTCTCCTCTGCCTCCTTTTCTTCTTCAACCTCTTCAGCCCCTTCATCTTCAGATTCAACTTCTACAACCCCCTCATGCATCAATACTCCCTCATCATTCAATTTCAAATGCAAATTTTGTAAACATTTAGCACCAATTTTCATATTGGGACCCATTGGGAACTCCAACCCTTCCAATGGGACCTCAAACTTCCTAAAAATCCATGTTAACAACCCTCCATAACCAATGAAACTTTTCTTTTCAATGCAGTCTGATAAATGAGAGATCATCAACGAAGGAAAATTTATTTTAATATGTTTTTCCATGCAGTAAATCAAAGTGGCATCACGCAAACTCACTTGACTACGTTTTGAGTTTCGTGGTAAGATAAATCTGCGAGCAACATTGTACAACAATTTATGCATAGGGGACAGAACATTGTGACTGATCTTCCCCTTTTGATCAACTCCTAAAAATTTTAAAATTGTGCGTTCATTAATGCCAGAAAATGCAATCTTTGACCCAATATGATATGTATCAAAACCAACATTGGGAACATTAAACCATTCCTCTAATAATGCGCTGTTAAATTCAATTTTAACAGTTTTAACAACACTAGTACACATACCGCCATCATTAGAGAAATTTACAATAAATTCTCTCATTAGGTTTGGAAAAATTGAATTGCAACTGAAATTTGACATTAACAATTCCCATTCTTGATACTGTAAAATCTCATGCAATCTAGGAAAGTTCGTAGAATCATACCAATATTTGTCCAACCCGAACCCTACAGTCATCTCCTTTGAAACTTCTTCTGCGCTATTTGGATCAACATGCTTCGATCGCTTAACTACTCTAGAAGATGAACCACCTGTTGACATTTTTCTTTTGGTACTGGTGGGTTCAGTGGAGTGTTTCTGTGATTCTTGTGTAGTTTCAGTTGGTGTTGGTGGTGCGTCCTGCAGTAATGGAGGTGGAAGTACTACCCTTAGTGGTTTTGGTTGATCGGGCATACAGGATTTTGGAGTTTTCTTGCCTGATTTAGAGGATTTGGGGGTTTTCATTTTTGAATTTTTGAAGGTTTTGAGAAAGAAGGAAGGACGGTTTCTTGAGGGAGAAGGATGGTGTGAGTGATTTGATGTCGTACAGGGATTTTAAAGAAGAATGACGGTTACACACGTCCCTTCTCATCAATGCTTTTCATCATTTCTTTGGATATGGAAGGATTGTGTTGTTTGGTGATCAATAACCGTTTCCCTTTAGTTTTAATTTTAGGTTGGCCGTACTAATTTACAAACAATGTGATGATATCATATGAAATCAAAGTAAAATAAAATAATTTTTCGAGAACAAAATGAATTATTATATTATGAAATATGATGGAGAAAATAAGGAACAAATTGCTTTGGTCTGTTTGAATTAACAACATGCAATCGAAAAAATATTCATAGTACAAGATTTATTACGTGTTTACCTGATCCATGCAATAATTGATTTTCAATCAAGATTTTGAGATTGATTCCTGACCTCTTCATTCTCATGATGCTTCAATGGGAAATATATGCAACTAACTTTAGTGGAGCTTGATCATACCAAGTTCCAATCTCATCTTTTCATATTGTTCCCTAGGAAGTGGTTTGGTCAGAATATCTGCAACTTGTTCATTTGTGTTAACATGCTTCAGTACAATATTTTTGTGTTCTACGTTATCCTTAAGAAAATGATGTCTAATATGTATATGTTTAGCACGTGAATGATGCACTGGATCTTTGGATATACATATGGCACTGGTATTATCACAATAAATAGGAATGCATTCAACTTTAATACCAAAATCTCTAAGTTGCTGTTTTATCCAAAGCATTTGGGAACAGCAGGCTGCTGCTGCTACGTATTCAGCTTCTGCAGTGGATAATGCAACTGTGTTTTGTTTCTTGGAGCTCCATGAAACTAAACATGAGCCAAGATATTGTACCATACCTGATGTACTTTTTCTATTAACAAGATCACCTGCATAATCTGCATCACTAAAACCTTTTAAATCATAAACATCACTTTTAGGATAAAATAGGGACAAGTCGTCTGTTCCCTTCAAATATCTCAAAATTCTCTTTACTGCCGTGAGATGTGATTCTTTAGGACTTGATTGAAATCTAGCACATAAACCAACACTAAAAGAAATATCAGGTCTACTTGCAGTTAGATACAATAAAGAACCTATCATGCCTCTATACATGGTTTGATCTACGTTAGTTCCATTTAGGTCTTCATCTAGTCTAACATTGGTAGCCATAGGTGTATGATTGGTTTTTGCATTATTTAGTCCATATTTCTTAAGAAGTTCTTTAATGTATTTTTGTTGATGAATAAGAATACCATTTTCAGTTTGTTTAATTTGCAAACCAAGAAAGAAATTTAATTCTCCCATCATGCTCATTTCAAATTCTGTGCCCATAAGGTTAGCAAATTCTTTACATAACAGATCATTAGTAGCACCAAAAATAATATCATCAACATAAATTTGAACAACTAAAATATTAGAACCTTTATTCTTAAAGAACAAGGTTTTGTCGATTTTTCCTCTTACAAAGTTATTTTGAATCAAAAACTTTGAAAGTCTTTCGTACCATTGTCTAGGAGCTTGCTTCAAGCCATATAGGGCTTTGTCAAGCTTGTAGACATGATTAGGACAAGAGGTATTCTCAAAACCTGGAGGTTGTTCCACAAAAACTTCTTCATCAAGATAACCATTTAAGAAAGCACATTTCACATCCATTTGATATAGTTTAAAATTCATAAATGCAGCAAAAGAAATTAAGATTCTAATAGCCTCTAACCTTGCAACTGGAGCAAAAGTCTCAGTGTAATCAATACCTTCTTGTTGATTATAACCTTTAACCACGAGTCTTGCTTTATTTCTAACAATTATTCCATGTTCATCAAGCTTGTTCCGAAAAACCCATTTCAAACCAATAACTTTCTTGTTTTTCGGTTTGGGTTCCAAGTGCCACACTTTATTTCTTTCAAACTCATTTAATTCATCTTGCATGGCAACTATCCAATCGGAATCCTTCAAAGCTTCCTCGTGATTTTTAGGTTCAAGTGATGATAGGAACGCAAAGTGTGCACAAAAGTTTCTCAATTGAGATCTAGTTTGTGTTCCCTTATTTATATCACTTACAATTGAGCCAAGAGGATGATATCTTTGATATTTCCAAGGCTTAGGCACAAATTCTCTTGAAGGAACAGTAGCATGTTCTTGTTCAGCAACTTGATTGACATTCTGTTCATCTGCTGGATCATTCTGTTCATCTGTGGGAACAGCTGGATTGGGAACAGTCTGCTGATCCTGTTGTACTGGCAGTTCCTGGATTTGATCAGTTTCTTCTGCCTCTTCTTGTATCGACTGTTCACTTGTTGTTCCATGATCTTGCACTTTAATTCCTTCATCATCATCTTCCAAGTTTGCAAGACCTATTTTAATATTACTTGTTTCCTGTTCACTTGTTGAAAAGTTAGTTTCATCAAAGATTATGTGAACAGACTCCTCTACACACATTGTTCTCTTATTGTAAACTCTGTAAGCTTTGCTTTGTGATGAATAACCTAGAAATATTGCCTCATCACTTCTTTCATCAAATTTACCTATGTTTCGTTTTCCATTCACATGTACAAAACATTTGCATCCAAATATACGAAAATAGGAAATATTTGGTTTAACACCTTTGAGCAATTCATAAGGTGTCTTTGAAGTGATTGGTCTTATAAGAACACGATTCAATATATAGCATGCAGTATTAACGGCTTCTGCCCAAAAATTCCTAGGTAGACCACTAGCAATCAACATGGTCCTTGCCATTTCTTCTAAGGTCCTATTTTTCCTTTCTACCACACCATTTTGTTGTGGTGTTCTAGGTGCGGAAAAATTGTGATTTATGCCATGTTCATTGCAATAATTCATGAAGTTTGAATTTTCAAACTCTTTTCCATGATCAGACCTAATGTGAACGATTTGATTATTAGTAGATTTTTGTGTTTTATTAGCAAAGGAAACAAACTTATCAAAAGCTTCATCTTTGCTTGCCAAAAATAAGGTCCACGTGAATCTACTATAATCATCAACAACAACAAATACATACTTTTTGCCACTACGGCTTTGTGTTCTCATTGGTCCACATAAATCCATATGAATTAATTCTAATGGTCTAGTGGTAGTCACAACGTTTTTAGATTTAAAGGATGACCTCACTTGTTTCCCTTTAGCACAAGGATCACATACCTCTTCTTTAAGAAATTTTATTGATGGTAATCCTCTAACTAGGTCTTTTGATCTTAATGTGTTTATCAATGAAAAGCTAGCATGACCTAATCGCTTGTGCCAAAGTAGTGGGTCTTCTTCAATAACACTTAAACACGTTAGACTGTTTCTGGGAACAGTGTCCAGGTCCACCACATAGGTGTTCCCTTTTCTGATTCCCTTCAGCACAGGGTCTCCTGTACTGTTCCTAGAAATTATGCATTTTTCAGAAGTAAACTTAACAGAGTTACCTTTGTCGCAAAATTGAGAAATACTTAACAAATTGTGTTTTAAATTCTCGACTAAAAATACATTATCAATGGCATGGGAACTAGACCTTCCAACCTTTCCTTTGGCGATTATCTCACCCTTCATGTTGTCACCGAAGGTTACTGTTCCCCCATCATAGGCTTCAAGTGAGAGAAATTTAGATTTATCACCCGTCATATGCTTGGAACACCCACTGTCGAGATACCATGAGTTGTTCCCCCTCACTTGATCCTGCAAAGCAAACTAATGGTTAAGCTTAGGAACCCAGTTAGCCTTGGGTTCCCTGTCGATTACATTTGAATCATGTTTCTCAATCCATATGTTTTCGACATAATTTTTATTTGCTTTGATATGCTGTTCCCTTTTTATACATTGGTGTTTTAGGTGTCCACTTCTACCACAAAAGGAACAGATTTTATTACTAGGGAGATCTACGTATACCTTTTTCTTTTTATCATTCTTAATAAAGCCTAGACCTTCTTTACTCTTGGCTTTAGCATTAAGAATCCATTTGGGAATTTCTTTGATTTTCCCTTTTCCTCTTAAGTTAATTTGATCTTTTAGGAATTTATTTTCCTTATCACTTAATTCTAATTTTAATTTCAATTCTTGGACTTTCGTGCTAAACTCATGAGTGATTTTATCATTTTCAACCGATTTTAATCCTAACAATTTGCTTTGATTTAATTCAATATTAAGAGTGTCAAATTCCTGTTTTAATTTTTCCAACTGTTCTTTTAAAATGATATTCTTATCTAATAAATCAAAAAATCTACTTTGCACATCGATTCTAAAGGAATTAAGATATGAGATATGATCTTTACTTAAGTTAAGATCTTTCTCTAACTGGAGACACTTAGCTGCTTTTTCATCTAGTTTGTCTTGTGTCTCTAACAGTAATTTGATTAATTTATTCTTACTTATGTTGAACTGATATTTAGGGGATGGACCAGAAGACGTTACCTCTTTTTCTTTAGAATCTTCATGAGATGCCATGAGACATAGGTTTGCTGTTTCCTCTTCCATTGTAGCTTCTGTCTCAGCCTCGCTCTCCGTATCTCCCCAAGCTGCTACCATTGCTTTTCTAAAGTTAGTCTTGAAGTTTCCCTTCTTATATTGTCTTCCAACTTCTCTTGCTTTTCCCTTGCCCTTCTCATTTTTCCATTGAGGACAATCCTTGATGAAGTGTTCAGTGCTCCCACACTTGTGGCATTCAAAACTTGTCTTCACGTTTGTAGTTCCCTTTTCTTTGTTATTCCTTTGATTACCATACCTTCTGTTCCTGAAGAACTTTTTGAATTTTCTAGCCAACAAAGCTGCTTCCTCTTCACCAGTTTCTGATTCATCACTTTCATCTGCTGCCAGAGCCAGTCCTTTGTTTCGGGAACTGTCAGCTGTTCCCAAATGCAATTCATGGGTCATTAGGGAACCAGCCAGCTCTTCCAAATTGAACTTGGTGAAATCTTTGGACTCCTGGATGGCTGTAACCTTTGCTCTCCAGCGTTCGTCTTGAGGAAGACTCCTAAGCACTTTTCTTACTTGTTCATCAACGGGAATAATTCTTCCAAGAGAGACTAACTCATTCGTAATATTTGTGAACCTAGTGAACATTTCTTGAATGCTTTCCCTAGGTTCCATGACGAATCTTTCATACTTCGATATAAGCAAGTCAATCTTGGATCTTTTTACTTCACTTGTACCTTCATGGGTAACTTCGAGCAGGTCCCAAATCTGCTTTGCGGTTTTGCAACCCATAATTCGATTGTGCTCATTTGGACCAAGCCCACAGTGAAGTAACTTGATAGCAAGAGCGTTCATCTCCATCTTTTGAAAATCTTCTTTTTCATATTCAGTGATTGGCTTTGGAACAGCTTCATTGTTGGAGTTGATGGTCGTCACCTCAAAGTCTCCAATTTCAATGACTCTCCAAACTTGATAGTTTTCGGCTTTTATGAAGATTTCCATTCTATTTTTCCAGTAAGTATAGAATTTCCCATCGAACATGGGTGGCCTTTGTGTGGAGTACCCCTCTTCCATGCGCTCGTTCATCTTCAACATCTTTCCAGGGAACAGGATACTGCTCTCAGGGTTTCCTGATTAAATGAGGAACATGGCTCTGATACCAATTGTAGAAATACTAATGGATGATCGAATGCAACAAGAGGGGGGGTGAATTGTTGTGTAGTAGGTTTAAGATTTTTGCCTCTAATTTTTTTTTTTTTTGCGGAATTATATTAAGTAAAGGACAAAAACTTAAACTTAAAAACGAAAAGAAAAATAATAAAGGAGACAAGGATTTTTACGTGGAAACCTTCTTGGCCTAATAAGAAGGAAAAACCACGACCCCCCGGGATTTCAAAATTCTCACTATGTTTAGGCAATTAGTTACAATTACACAAAACAATGTTTGCTTCACTTGAAGCTTCTCAATTCTCTAAACGCTTTACTCAAAGCTTCTCTACTTAGACCTACTTCTCTTCTCTTCTCTTCTCTTCTCTTCTCTTCTCTCCTTCTCTTTCTCTTCTCTCGATTCTATTCTCTATTCCCTTAGACTTCCCATAAGTCTAATTACAACAAAACACTCAATTACCCTTTACAAGGCCAATTCTCATTAAGATCAAAATGAAATTGTTGCTTAAGAAAAATATTATAAATTAATTGGCATTTAAAACTTAGAATATTTTTCTCAATTAATTCTCCCTTAGATGGACTCTCTCAATGCAACATTTATTCATTTATCCATCCATGCATACTGAACCGTAATTTCCCTCTTTTATAAGGAGGAACAGCAGACAGTGCACTCAGCCCATGTTCTCCACGAAATGCACATATCCCACGACTTCCACAAACTTACTTGCTCCCAAAGAAAACGGGAAGTTAGTTGAAGTTTAGAAGTGGAATGTAACTGCTGCTTGCACATGCACGGTTAAGAACATCATGGTTTAAGGAAGATCCTAAATTGTAGGAGACAAATTCAAAGTGTAGAATAAGTCCCTTTGATATCCGAGTTTATAGGAGATAAACAAGGAATTGATCTTCTCCATGTTTTTAGGCGAATTAAAAAATATTTTGCCAATTAATAAATAAATTTAATTAAGCAACTAATTAAATTTTAACCTTTTACATTAACCAAAAACAGAAAATATAATTTTCGTAATCTTCCAGTCAATGTCTTCTTCGGACCTGTATCGTGAGGAACAGCACACTGTCTCCATCTACAACATTCGTCAGAACTTCAACTCTAGGAACAGTAAACTGTCTTCAAGAGCAATTTCCCAACTTCTTGGATATTTGAGACATGTACTTCTTCCACGAATCAAGTCATAGGCTTCATCAACGATTCACATTAAATCGGATATATACCTACAAAACAATCTCTAAAATATGTTTGTTTATTTAAAAGTAAAGTCATCATCAAAACCTTAAGAGGCCAACAAAGAGGAAAAGAGATTCTTCTTCCCACCAGGGGAGCTCGGCCAAGAGGGCCTCTGCTGGCACGATCCATACAGCCGTGCCTCTCCAGATGAGGTCGGCTGAAGAGGAAGCGTCGCCCCCCTTGGACGCTCCACTGCCAGTCTCGAGCAAGGGGAAGGACAAGGTGGGGGAGTCTTCCGCGGCTCCCTCGTCGCAGTTCGCTGAGGTTTATCGTCGTCGAGAAGTTTCCCCTTTCCGACACGAGACGCCCTTTCCAGAGTTAGGGCACAAGGGCCTGATTGTTCGCTTTAACAGGGCGACGTCCAACCTAGTCAGCAAGGTGGACGTCGACCTACTGGAGTCCTTGCCCCCCCGTGATAGGGTGCGTCAGGCGCAAGCTTCGGCGGCAGAGGTAATTACTTTACGCCTAGTGATGATTACTTCATGTTTCCAGAGTCTTTAATAGCCGTTCCTTTGCAGGCGTTCATACGGTTGGCTATTGAGCTCGACACCAATCGTCAAAGTGCCGCGGACCAGGAGACCGTGGCCGCCCTTACCTTCCGCTGCGAAGAGCTGAACGATGAATTATCAAAGTTGCGGGAGGACCTGCCGAGCTTAAAGGAGAAACTGGCCAAGTGTTCTGAGCTGAAAGAACGCTTGGTCAGGACCGAACAATGGCAGGAAAGGGCAAGGAAGCAGCTGGACCAGACCGTCGAAAACTTAGATGCTGCTTCCAACAGGTCTGCGACCCTTGGCCATGAAGTCGGCTTGCTGATGGATACCCACGCCAAGCTCGTTCATCAGAACCAGCAACTTATGCAGCAAGTGTCGGCTGATTCTGCCCACTTCAAGATGATTCTATCCGCGGCCAAGGTGTATAAACTGTGCCTAACGAGGAAGGCCCGGATAGCTCGAGACTGGCTACTTTCGGATGAGCCAGAAGCGTCGAAGTTTCTTGGAGATCTGATGGCGGAGATGATGAACGCCGGTTCCCTGATTAGCGACGAAAAGTATCGCTTGGCCGCCGCAGAGTTGGGCATGGATTTTACTTCCCTTCAGCAAACTGCTAATCAGAAGGGGGGTGAAGCCTTGTCCAACCTTGCTTCCGTCTTGGACGGTGAGTCGGCGGTACTGGTCGATGCTGTCTGGGACGCGGAGGAAAAAAGGGCCTGGTCCGAAAGGATGAATGCTGAGGCTGAGAAGGAGGCTTTATGTCTCGACTTGGATCAGTTGGCTCTTTCTTCTCCTCCGGCGTCAGATGTCCCGGAAAACTTGACGCTCTCCAGCCTGGAGAGTTTGTGCCTTGATCTATCCAACCTTATTATTGATGAAGGTAGGAACCTCCAGGGCTTATCCCGAGAGCTGTCCGAGATCGGGGTGGAGCCGTTCAATGTAGAAGATTATGTAAGCTTCACCCCCAGTCTTGAAGAGGGAAGGGTCGGGTCTCCTCTGCCGCCGAATCAAGATGTGGACGCTTTTTTGGAAGATGTATAGTTTTGGAAGATGTAATTTTGTAACTTGATTTTTGCAAACATTCAACTCTTGTTCTTTGAATATTCTGATGTATATATTTCTGAACATGGAGAGTTTATTCGTGGTATCCATGCTTTTGTTTGTTGAGCCGTGGCTTCTCTCGTCTGAGGCCGCGGAATATTGCTTAATTGTTTTAGCCATTTGTCCTTGGAATAGCAGAGGGCACGATTTGCTAATGTCACGTGCGGGCGACATCAAGGAGATTTATACTTAGAATATTTTCAGCGCTTAGACCCCATTCTAGGGGTCCGACTTGTCGATGTCCCGGTTGGGGAACATCTTTGTGAAAAACTTAGAATATTTTGAACTCAGGGACCCTAAACTGGGGGTCCGACTTATCGATGTCCCGGTTGGGAAACATCTGTGAAAAACTTAGGATATTTTGAACTCAGGGACCCCAAACTGGGGGTCCGACTTATCGATGTCCCGGTTGGGAAACATCTTTGTGAAAAACTTAGAATATTTTGAACTCAGGGACCCCAAACTGGGGGTCCGACTTATCGATGCTACGAACAGATGGTGAATGCTTCAAATGATTTTTGGTCTTGGAACCCTATTCTAAGGGTCCGACTTGGAATAATTTGATAATGGTACCCCTCTCAAGGGGTCCGACTTATGGATATTACTGATTTAATAAGATTTGCAATAGATTTTTACCAAATAATTGCGAACATAAGAGCCGGATAATCTGAAAATGAAACTTCTGTTATAAAGGATTGATAAGAATACAAATGACGATGACAAAAGTGATTTCGAATGACAACGCAACTATGTTGCGGAATGAAGGTTGTCGCGGATTGATGCTGATAAGTCTGTCACTGATGAAGCTGCTAACACTGATACTAGTAACTGATTGCCCCTTGCAAATTTTATTAAATGAAGAATTTCTTTAAGTGGTCTCCATTCCATGGACGGGGTAGTTTTTTTCCTTTCATGTCTTCTAGTTCGAAAGTTCCCGGTTTGATAACGCGGGTGACTTTGAAAGGGCCGTCCCAGTTGGCTCCTAACTTTCCTTTTTCCACTATCTTTCCCGTAGCCTCGACTTTGCGGAGTACAAAGTCCCCAATTTGAATACGTCTGGTTTTGACATGACGGTTGAAGCTACGAATCATTCTCTGCTTCTGTGCTATCGATCTCATCAGTGCGTTTCCTCTTGTTTCGGGTAGGAGATCTAAGTTTGTTCTTTTTCCTTCCTCATTCTCGGCGTGCGAGTAGTAGGTGACCCGTGTGGAGTGTACCCCTATTTCCACTGGAAGTACGGCTTCGGATCCGTACGCTAAAGAGAACGGCGTATGCCCCGTGGCCTCTTTGATTGTTGTTCGACTTGCCCATAAGATGCCTGGTAATTCTTCATCCCAATTTCCTTTGACCCCCTCTATCTTCTTTTTGATACCGTTGAGAATTTCCTTGTTTGCGGACTCAACTTGCCCGTTCGTTTGAGGTCGAGATACAGAACTGAACCTGATTTGGATGTTGAACCTGTCGCAATACTCGATGGTGTTCTTGCTAACAAATTGCCTTCCATTGTCTGTTATGATCACACGAGGGATGCCATATCTTGTTATAATATTCCGCCATATAAACTGACAGACTTGCTTGTCTGTGATGGAGCTAAGAGCCTCTGCTTCCACATACTTGGTGAAGTAATCGATAGCCACAATGATGAACTTTCTTTGGCCCTTGGCAGGTGGGAAGGGGCCTAGGAGATCCATGCCCCATTTGTCAAAAGGCAGAACGACTTGCATGGCAGTCAAGTAATTTGATGGCTTCCTCCCAATCTTCGAGTGGTATTGACATTCAGGACATCTTTTGATTAAGGCTTCCGCGTCATTCCTGAGTGAGGGCCAATAATATCCGCTTCTGAGAACCTTTCCTACAACGGTTCGCACTCCTTGATGAATACCACATCCGCCTTCGTGTATTTCGCGAAGGATATAGTTTCCTTCTTCAGGAGAAACACATTTCAGAAGGGGGTGTGTATATGACTTTTTATAGAGCGTTCCTTCGTAGAGTTCGAACCATCTGGCCTTTTTCTGGACCATTCTTACTTGATTTTCATCTTGGGGAAGCGTCTGATTCTGCAAGAACTTGATGTAAGGATCCATCCACATCTCTGACCTATCAATGGTGTTGACCATGAGATTGATACTGGGGTTTGGAAGTACTTCCCAGATGATGTCGCGGGGCGCGGATGTTTCAGCTGAGCTAGCCAGCTTTGCCAAAGAGTCAGCTTGTGCATTTTGGGATCTTGGGATATGGACCAAAGTGAATTTGTCGAATTTCTGAACAAATTCCTTTACTTGCTGTAAGTACATTTTCATGCTTTCATCTTTGGCCTCGAATTCTCCATTTACCTGTCCAACTATTAGTTGGGAATCAGAAAATGCGGACAATATCTTACCCCCTGCTTCGTAGCAGATTTTCAGCCCCATCAATAAAGCTTCATATTCGGCCTCATTGTTGAACGCCGCGAACTCGAATCTTACCGCCCTTTCCATACGGACCCCGGCGGACGATTCAATGAGGAGTCCAGCCCCACTTGCTAATTGTGTCGAGGACCCATCTACATACAACTTCCATTCTTGATTGGGTTCAGGATGAGGGGGAAGAGTACTTTCAGCAATGAAATCGGCCAGGGCCTGGGCTTTGACCGCTGTGCGAGGCTCATACTTGATTCCGAAATCTGCTAGCTGGTTTGCCCAATCGGTAACGCGACTTGACTTATTTTTCCCTTCCAGAATCTTTTTCAAAGGTTGATCAGTCCGAACGATGATCTGGTGGGATTGGAAGTATGGCTTCAATTTTCTGCTTGCCATCACTATTGCAAATATGACCTTTTCCACTTCGCAGTAGTTCCCCTCTGAGCCCCGGAATGCATGACTCACATAGTATATTGGAAGCTGTTTCTTTTCTCTTTCCGCCACTAGTACTCCGGATAGCGAGTACTCGGAGATAGAGACATATAGGACCAGCTTCTCCCCTTTGATGGGTGATACTAATTTCGGCAAGGTAGACAGGTGTTCCTTCAATTCCTGGAATGCTTCTTCTGCTTCTCTCGTCCATTCGAACTTGCTTTTCTTTAGGGTTTTGAAGAAGGGGGAGCATTTGTCCGCGGATTTGGATAGAAATCTCCCTAAGGCTGCTAGGCACCCTGTTAGTTTCTGCACTTCTTTTACGGATCTGGGGGACTTCATATCTTGGATTGCCTTAATTTTGTCAGGGTTTGCCTCTATCCCTCTTTCGTCGACAAGGAAACCAAGGCACTTACCTCCAGTAACTCCAAAGACGCATTTATCTGGATTGAGTCGCATTTGGTGCTTCCGGAGGGTTGTGAATGTTTCTTGGAGGTCTGCAGCATGTTCAGATGCTTGCTTGCTCTTTGCAATCATGTCGTTCACGTATACTTCCAGATTTCGGCCTATCTGAGACTGGAAGACTTTGTTTACCATTCTCTGATACGTGGCTCCGGCGTTTTTTAGACCAAAGGGCATGACTTTGTAGCAGTACACGCCGGCATTCGTGATGAACGCTGTGTGCGGTTGGTCTTCAGGGGCGAACGGGATTTGATGATAACCTGCGTTAGCATCCATGAAGCTCAACAGGGCGTGTCCTGCTGTAGAGTCCACCAAACGATCTATCTTGGGGAGAGGGTAGTCGTCTTTTGGGCATGCCTTGTTTAGATCCGTGAAATCGACGCACATTCTCCACTTCCCGTTGGATTTCTTAACGAGAACAACGTTGGAGAGCCAATATGAATATTTGCATTCTCTGATGAATCCGGCCTTCAATAACTTATCCACCTCCTCCTTGGCGGCCTCTATTCGCTCTCTTCCCTGATGTCGCAGCTTTTGCTTCACGGGTTTATAACCTGGCTTTATATCAAGTTTATGACACGTGATATGGGTAGGGATACCAGGCATCTCTTCCGTGGAGAAAGCGAAGACATCGCGGAACTCGGCGATGGTGGCCAAGAGATCAGTCTTGATTGCGTCTGAGAGGTTTTTTCCAACTTTGATTTGTTTCCCATCAAACATCTCCACCTCCTCATACCGTTCCACTGGGTGAGGCCTTCCGTGGGCGTTGGGGTTGTCTGTATACACGCTCATGACGGCTGAAGAGTCTCCCTTCTTTCTTTTGGAGGGAGTGGAGGAGGTTTCTCGCTTGAGGGTACTCACTAGACATTGACGAGCTGTCACTTGGTCCCCTTTGAGTATACCCACTTGCCCATCATCCCGCTCAAACTGAAGCAAGAGTTGATGAGGGAAGATTGCAGCTTTGATTTTGTTGATGAGCGGAAGCCCCATGATGGCGTTGTAGGGGAATGTGAGATCTACAACCGTGAATCGTATGGGCATCGTTCTACTTTTGTCCTTCTCTCCTACTCGTACGGGTAGTACGATGGTACCTAGTGGAACGACCTGGTTTCCCCCAAACCCGATCAAAGGTTTATCGAGGGGTTGCAAGTGTTTTTCTTCAAACTGCATTTTCCTTAGGCAATCCATTGTTAGAAGATCAGCCGTACTTCCGGTATCTACAAGTACCCTTTTGACTTTCATTTGCCCAATTTTCAAAGTGACCACCAGAGGGTCAGTATGTGGTTGTTGCAGGATTTGGGAGGTCGTGGCATCGAATTTCATGACCGGCCCACTGGATGTGGTCATTGGGGGTCCCTTTGGCAGAGTATGGACGCTATCTCTTGCGGCGCGGATGGTGGGATATTCCTCAGTGTATCCACCGAAAATCAGGTTGATAGTCCCTTGAGTGTTGGAACTTTCGCGCCTGGCCTCATCCCTCCCGGGGGATCTGCGTTTTTGGTGCCACGGCTTTCTTTCGACTTCCTTTGCTACATAGTCTCCCTTGTTGATGAACCTCGATAGTTTCCCTTCATCAGCCAATTGGTGCAGGATACGTTTAAGTTCACGGCATTGGGCCAAAGTGTGGCCGTGTTCTTTGTGGTAGTCACACCACAGATTGAAGTTGCGACGGTTGGAGGGGGTGTTAGTAGGAGGCGTAGTTGGCAATTCATTGCGGATGGCATAGAATATGTCTTTCCTGTTGCGGTTGAACATCGGGTCATTGCCTCCATCGAGTATACTCCGCGTCCTCGTTTCCCCTTCCGCGACGTACACATGTCTGGATCGTGGAGGCCCCATATCTGACGGGGGCTCCGGACGACGTGGAGGGTAGTTTCTTTCCCTCCTCAATGCTTGTTCCTCTCTGTTTCTCGAGGATTGATTGGCAATGGGGTCCTTCTTATCAGACCTCCGTTTTTTAGGATCATGGGCCTGACATATTTCGGAGGCCGTGACATAGCTTTGGCATTGCTTCATGGCCTCCGCGTATGTCTTCACTTGACTTTCGACCAACTGGAATTTCAGCCGTTGGGCCTTCATTCCGTTGATCAGGGCGTTTAATACAACCAATTCTTCCAAATCGGTTACCTCCAGCACCGCCTCATGAAACTTTTTTAGATAGGATGATATGGACTCTCCTTCTAATTGCGTGATGCTGAGTAGATGGAAATTTGATTTCTCCTGCCTTCTGGAAGCTATAAAGTGGCCCAGGAACTTCTCTTCCAGTTGGGCAAAGTTGTGTATACTTCCTCTTGGAAGGGAGGTATACCATGTCAGTGCTACTCCCGTAAGAGTAGTCGGGAAGAACTTGCACCACAACAACGGGTCATTGGTATACAGCAACATCAAGTTTTTGTAGGCCATCAGATGTTCCTCCGGGCAGGACGTTCCATCGAAGGCCGCCATGTTTGGAATCTTTATCTTCCCATTACTGGGGGTATTTAGTATCACCGGGGCCAATGGAGAGATTATGGGTACAAGTTTTCCAGAAAGACTACTTTTGCCGGCCTCATTCCGCGGCATGGTGATGCGGCGGCTAGACTCCGCGGCTTGGGCTTGCTTTCTTTCTTCCCTCCTTTTATCCACCAATGATTGGACGCTTTCAGATGTCTTTTGTTTCTTACTTTCTAGGAAGGTGCGGACATCTCGAGAGGCGGTTTTAGATTCGCCATCCCGCAGATTTGTTTTGCTGAGGCTCGGGTAGGTTCTAGATCTCTCCCGCCTCTTCTTATTGCGTCTACTGGAGTGGGACGTCCTCGAGTTCCCATCCTGAGATTCATGAGACTACGGTATCTCCTGATGGGGTTCGATTCGTGTCCGCAAGCTTTTTATTTGATCCGCCATGTCTTCTAATACTCGTTGTTGAGTAGGAGCATTATTCATGATGGCGCGGAGTTGTTCAGAGAAAGCAGCCGTGAGGTTCTGTGCTAGCATGTCCAGATCACGGCGAGTCACGGCTTGATTATTAGCGTGACCTGCAGAAGTATCTGTATCTGTGCTATGCATGGTGGCTGTTTGAGTCGGATTTCTCTTAGGAGCCATGACTTTTTGTTCAATCGCTTTCCCCACAGACGGCGCCAAACTGTTTCGGTGATGAAACGAGGAGGTGCAAAAGACACTTAAAATACCTGGAGATAGGTGGAAGTGTGACCAAGAGGAGCGACTCGTGGTAGGAAGCGACTTGAATTCCTGCAAAACAACACGTTAGCCTTGTCCGGGGGGTGATCTCCCGGAAAACCCCTCCGACGCTCTAGTTAGAACGTAGATATGAGAATAAGGAGCAAGTGATTGGAAACTGAAGGCAAGAAGATGCGGTGGTGGATATTATTGGAATTATTGGTAGGCTAAAGAGGTAAGGTATGAGTAAGGATACTTGAGAGAATTATTTTTTTGATGCCCCTTCCTCTCTTGATGGTAGCCCCTATTTATAATGGTGAGGAAGGGAAGTTACATCAGAGAGTGGGAGTTGAAGATCATGGGAGACATGGGCAGTCAATTCCCATGGAGGTAGGATTACCATACAATTAAGGGGAAGTGGGAAGTTACCAAGCAAGGAGAACCATGCATTATGGGAGAGTGGGGAGGTGAGTCAACTTGATGGTCATTCCCTTATGGGAAGTTAGGGTTTTTAAAGATAATTGGCCCATGGGCCATTCAAGGAAGATGGGGAATCCAGAAAAAGCCCGTTGACCGAAAGTCAAAGTCAACCCGAAAGGTCAAGGGGTATTTAAGTAATATAACATGAATAATTCAAATAAATAAATAAATAAATAAATAATACCATGACAAAACTAAAAAAAAAAATTAGTTTAAAATAAGTGATTTTTTTAAGTTTATATTGGATCAGCCCAATATATATTATGTACCAATCAGTCTTTTGTGTTATTTGTTCAGAGTAATATATATACCTTTGTGAGATCGTCCATTATGGACTATATCATATACTTCTCTTCCTAATCATTATCTACAAATCATAATTGTCAAATGTTTATTCTTTTATATGTGGGGCTGAGAAAATATATAAAATAATTTTAGAAAAATTAATATTAATAATTTAATTTTTTACCTATTTACTGTGAATAATTAATATATTTTTGTTTTATTTTCTATAAACTAGCTTTTATCATATATTTGCCCACAACATAGCATATTACTAATAATAGGTGATAATAAGGTATGTTGCCAAAAACTTAAGACAAAGTAGAATTATTCATAACGAACTATGGTAAATATTGAATTATTAAATTATAATCTAAAGGTGGAATTATTAACAGCGGATGAGTGAAAGATTGGATTATTAATTTGAGTTTTTTCTAATAATTTTTAGGCGTTAAAAAATTTACATTTTATAAAAACTGAAGCCTAAATCTTAGTAATAATCAAACTAAAGAAAAAGTAATACTCTTTTTGTCCGTTTGAGTTAATTTCCATTATTAATTTGAATTGTTTTCTAATAATCTAACTTTTGATATACATTTTCCCACAACATACCACATTACTAATAACATGTAATAATAGAATATACTGCCAGCAAATTAAAACAAAAGTTGAATTATTCACAACAACCTAAGGACAAATATTGAACTATTAGAAAATAATTAAAGGCGGAATTATTCACAACGGATGAGTTAATAATTGGATAATTAAGTGACAATTTTTCCAATAATTTTTAGGCCTTATCAAATTTACATTCTATAAAAACTAAAGCTTAAAACTTAGTAATAATCAAACTAGAGCCAAAGTAATATACTCTCTTGGTTTATTTTAGTTAATTTGCATTTTATAACAAATAAAACTCTCATATATTTGAATCACATGATTCAAATTCAAAGACTTAGAAAAAAGATAAATTATAAATTGATGTATCCTTTATTTAGGAAGTTTCAGCATACTTGGACAAATTAATGTATCAAATATGTTTCAAATTCAAATTAAATCCCTTAATTCAACACAAAAAACTCTTACAAAACACCCCTAACACTAGTGTAGTATAATGTTGGATGCTTTTCTTAATAATTTTTTGATAATAAGTTATTTTTAAACTTGTCTATCCTATGTGAACATAGAGTATATTTTAGTTTGCATAAGTCATGTTCAAATTTTATAAGTATGTGAAGTTGACATTGATTTTTAGTCATTTTCCAAAATTGGTAAATATTTTGTAGACTTAGTTTACACTAAAATTGAGTATACTTTTCCATTTAAAAGATCGAAGCAAATGAATTAAGCAAAAAGAAATAAGAAAAAAATATTAAGATTGCTACAGACTCAGTTGTCATACGCTCGCAGGGCCATCTCGTTTATATTTAGGCCTCAGAGCAAAAGATAAAAAGAGCCTTTTGAGCTTGAGGCATAACGAATAATATAATATACCTTTTATTTTTTATCGTTGATATTTAAACTACTTTATAAAAAAAAAACTAAGAACTCATATTACTTAGCAAAAAATGTAAGTTATATCTAAAATTTAATTCAAATTAATATCACTTACTTCCTCAAAAATATCACTGATACACATAAAAATAAGTTTTTTGGGCCCTAAAAATTTAAGGCCATAAATTGTAGTCAGTTTTACCCTTGTTAATCAACGGCCATGCATACATGACTTACTCCCAAATAGGAATCGCCCTGGGTCTAATACCCTAATTTCAAGGTCTAAGTTGACCTAATGGATTTGACTTTGAATCCAACTTTATTTAGAACAAATAAATGGATGTAGGTCCTAGTGTTGAGTCTTTAAATCCAGACTTGTCCCAACCCCATCCCAAACTCGTTAGTTCTATCCAAGACCAGTTATAGTCCTTACTCATTAAATAGTTAAAAATCAATTTTAAAGTTGTTCTAAATCTATTTTATATTTATTTTGATTCAATTAAGACGTAATATGCATCCTATAAATCCATTTTAATACAATTGAAACATTAAATATGTAAAAGCTCCAATTATTTTCACTCTCTAAATCCAGGTAAATAATATGACAATAAAAAGAGGGAGGGTCACAAGTTTCTTTTAATTCCAAAAAGCAAAAATTGGTACGACTAAACATGCTAAAAAACGCAAAGGTACACAAACAATAGCAGCAAAACAACACAATTATGGGGTGTTTGGTATGACAAATTAAAATGTAATGGAAAGGAAATATATGAATAGAGGTAAGGATAATAGTAAGTGTTATTGTTATTACTTTTTTTGATATGAAGACAAAAAAGGAAATGAGGTAAGAGAATTTGTTACAACACTATTACGAGCGGTAACAAATTAGAGGATTTCATTTCTTAGAAGTAACATAAACAATTACTTTTGAGTCGAAACAAACAATATGTAACGGATTGAGTTATGTGTTTCCGTTAGTGATCTTCAAACTATGGATACCAAACACGCCCTTAGGGATGAAAAAAATAAAATTTAAATGTGTCCACGTTTCGTCTATATATTGAGAATCATATATCAGTTTATTAATTGAGTGCATTTCTTTTCACTCTTATAATATGAGTTTAATTTTCCTATTTATAGAATCGAAGAATTCCTATTCCTTTTAATCTGTACGAATTCTCCTAACATAACCTCAAATTAAATAAATAAATAGTTCAAAACGAAACAACTTAAAAGATAAATAAAGGAAATTTCCAAGAATTTGGTTTGAATTAAAAGCGTGGAAACCACATTTTGCTTACAACTCACAAAAGCGATACTATTAGCGACATTAAATAGTGTATACGCAACGTGTAAATTAACATACAAACCAAGCATCAGATATTCTGACAACACTACATATTTTATATTCCTATAATATAAAATAGTATTATACTTTTTAAATCTGATTTCTTAAACAATCTAATACATTATTTTAATTAATTATATATTAAATTATATATAATTAAAAATTATAAAAAGCTAATATAATGAAAAAATGCAATTAAACGATTCAAACAAGATTTTACCTAAATATATTTTTTCTTATACATTAGTCGCAACCTATAAAAAAAGTGAACGATGAATAACATTAATAACCGTAATATAACACGTATTTCATTATTCATAATAGCGAAAGTGAGAGATATATATGGATGAAAATTAAATAAAAAGATATGTGTTATAACCAAAATAAAAATAAAACAAATTTAATATATAAGACGATTATTTAAAAAGTGGGGCGAATTTGGTGGAATGAGATGGAGTACTTATACAAACACTATATATATTGAGTTGTTTACTTAGTTATTTGGTATCTTTATTAACTCATATATTCTTAGCTTTAATTCGAAATTGTTGGATTCCTTTTTATTAATAAAACAAAGTTGCCACCTTCTTTAACGTTCTTCCTTCTTTACCTTCTTTTATGTAGCAGAGAAATCAAAGATCTGATTACTTGCACAAGATGGAAAAAACAACTCCAACATCTAGTCATATCAATGAAAATCAAGGTAATTTAATCTACATCTTATTATATATATTTTTTTAATTTTTTAATTATAGGGTAGACCAGAAGGCCTTGCCCGCCATCGCCGGATATAGCGTTCAAATAGCGAGGCTATATGCCATCGTCTTTTTTCCTTTTAAACAGAGGGGTCTTGTGCGAAGTGATCGATCGCTCCCATATATGAAAAAATTAATAAAAAAATATATATATATTAAAGTTTATAAATAAAGTAGTTTGCACAAAGTTAATAAAAAAATATATATATTAAAGTTTATTAATAAAGTAGTTTGCGCAGAGCCTCAAATTTTTTAAGATGGCTCTGCATTTTAATAAGTTCTTGCCTTAAAGCTTTTAATTGAAACAAGATATGATTATCTTTTTTCTTTTATTTATTTTAATCATTATTATTAGTAATTAAAGATTAATGATTTTTTGTGGGATTGAAGGAATTAATGAAAATTTGTGTGTTGTGGGATTATGCAGTTGAAGGAGGAGAAAACGTGCTTGCTAAGCATGTTGCTTTCTTTGATAGAAATCAAGATGGTGTTGTTTATCCATGGGAGACTTTTAAAGGTGCAAATTGCTAAATCCAAACAGTCCTTAATTAATTTTATTTTAACATTTTTTATTTTTGGGTTTTATGTGTTAAAAACCATCCCCATTCTTCAAGTATAAGCTCAATTAAGCAAGCTAATTATTGAATTTTAATAATCATCTTAAATATTTTATTTAGTTTCTTAGTTGATTAGCTACAATCAGAAATGATTGTATAAGAATTAATGTAAAAGATTTGGACCTTGTTTTGGAGTATGTATCGTCTTTTTCAACTAAGGTCATGTTATCAAATTTTATGTAGTATATTTATTACCTTCACTCATTTTACCTTATAATTCCAAAAAGTTAATAAGGTTTTTTGGATTAATATAATAAATTTTATGAAAATTTAAATTAAAATCATAAAGGTTATGAAAATTAAAATTAAAATCATTCGTATTACTAGATGTGTTTTTAATCCAACAAGTTAAGGATCAGGTCACTTTTTTATAGGTTATTATTGCCCTTTAATGTAAGGGGTCAGACTGGGTTATTATTAGAATTGATTTTCATAAAATTATTCTCATATTTTTAAAATTTTTTTATATCACATTATATATATATATATATATATATATATATATATATATATATATATATATATATATATATATATATATATATGGTCCATCCAATATAACGAGATACAAAATCAAACTAAACAATCCTTGAATTAACGTATTTTAAATTTTAACGGTTCAATTCTAAACAAATGTTAACCTGTCTCGACTTGTTTAAAATTTTATCTCAGCCTGCCTTTACTAGATCAGTCAAATTTTGCCCGATCTAACCCGGCCGGATTAACAACTCTACTGTTACCAATGTTTATAATTAATATTAATAATTAATGTAAGAATTAATATGAAAATATTGTGTTGTAATAGGATTCCGTGCCATAGGTTGCGGTATGATATTGTCCACCGTTGCCGGCTTTGTCATCAACATTGGCCTAAGTCATAAGACTCGTCCGGTATCTTTATCCTTCTATCTCGCTTAAATTTAGCGTTATTTATTGCATGTTACGATAAATATTGTATCTTTATTGCATGTTAGGGTTACAATTGTAATATGTATGTTTTCATTGTTGAATATATAATAATAAGAATAAGAAGTTTAATACACAATTATTGGTTGAATATTTCTATTTTTAGTAAGATTTTGATTCTCAAGATCAATTACACTCCTCCTTTGGTCAATATAGGATTCTCCAACATGACCCTAAAACTGAAAAAAGAAAACACCTTAATAAGAGTTGGTTTGTGTTAATAGAAAGTATATTTCACACATTTTTTTATTACATAATGACGTTAATAATTATAAAACATTTTAATAAGGTTATGCTAGGCATGAGTTTTGATCGCATTCTTCTTTATGGGTATGAATTGAATTCTTCAATTCCTCTGTAGAGCGTGAATATAATTTCTATGAGAAGAATACAATAGATATGATGATGCTGATGAGACTAGGCATGAGTTTGATTAGGATTAGATAGTAGAAACTCTTTGGCCTTTATTTTCTTTTATTACGAGAACTCTTTTTTTGACTAATGTAATAGTAAGGACATTAGTAATTAGAAAAAGTTGTGTACATTTCCACATATAAGGAGATATAATTATTACACTCAAACTTGACAAGGTTTCTAAAATAAAAAATATAAATAATTATTCTGCTCACTTAATATTGACTAGAAAAACTACAATATATAGTTATAAGATCAAGAAATTACTATAATAAAAAACATACAAGTTACTAAAATTAGAAAAACACAAAAGAAAAAGATGTGAACCAGATGTTTACTTAACAGTTCCTTTGCAAAACCATGTGATAGGAGTAGGAGAAGGTATGACCCACCAACCTAGTATGGTAGTCAACAAACTCAACATCGTCTCACTAAATCACTTATTGATATGGAATTAGGGCTCTAAAAATCTAACTTTGATATCATGTTAAAGAATTAACTATGCTATTTTTAGGAATGTTGATTTCATTTGAAAATTTGAAATCGGTTTAAATTTATAATTCGGCAAATTAAAAATTTTTAAATTTGAATTTGAATCAAATTCCTCTATTGTTTTTAAAGTAGTTAAAGTTGAAAATTTGAGAATGACTACCTAAACCTTGTCATTTTCAAATTCTTCATTTATAATTTCATAATTAAAATTCATAATTTGAAATGAAATACTTGTTCCCAAACACTATATTACTAAAATCTTAACCAAATAATTGAAGTCATCAAATATGTTAAAACTATTTGAAAGCCTTTTTGATGCCTTCAATTTTTTTAGTAGAATTTGAATTATCTTGCGTGCTTTAACATAAATTAAAGTTTATGATAGCCTTACTGAGATCTTAAATTGACATTTCTAGGTACAATTTCCCTTTTTAGAGGGAATAATTTTGAATAATCAATTGCTTTTGACAAAATTTGCTTTAGTCGGAGAAAATATAAGGATTTGTAGTAGCAAATAATAATGAATTGGTGGGTCGACTTAGAAGTGGTTCTTTTATGTTCAATACTCAGTTATGTAGTTTCTTTTCAAAAGGTGCAGTTTTAATGGGCTATTTTTTGTATCACAACGTCTTTTTCTGTGTTAAAGGTAGACTGTGAGTTAAGGGTAGACCGAGAGATGAAAAAAACTAGTAAAAATTAAAATTAAGGACTTTATTGGAAATTAATTGGTACTGTATTTACTTTTCAATTTAATTAAAATTCGAATCTTAACTCTATTTAAATATAGGTTACAAATAATTAAAAAAAAGTATTTGAAGAGGTTCAAATGTTTGTGACAAATGCGAGTTGCAAATTTGTGATTGGCTCGTATCGTTAGGAAGATATTAAATGGAAAAAACATACATACAATTTCTCATGGATGAAAGAAAAAAATTTAAATACATATAACACTTGTGGGCTATTTTACCTATATATTTTTTCTTATTAAGAGATATAAGATGATAAAAAGTTCATTTAAGCTTCATGAGTAGGGCCAAAAGTAAGGCTGTTGGGTAATGTGCTCATGTCTATGAAGTGACATTAATTAATTTTGAGTACAACTAAGACTTAACACATGTATAATAAGGATAAGATTGCATATACATTTAGTAAAATTTATTTTAAGAGGAAGTCATTAATGACATTGAAATTTGATTGGAGACATGGTTATGTGAGAACATGTCTAGAATAATTCGTGGTTGTGAGTTGTATCAAGCAGATTTACTTTAAAAACTCTCACATAAAAGGTGAAATGCGGCTATTATTAAATAATAGAGGTATGTAGTATGTTTTAAAGATTTAATAGGATTTAATAATTCCTATTAACTATCAACCTATTTAAATTATTATGAAGGCCATTTACATATAAAATTGTGTAATAATTATAGTTGTAGTTTGTAGTTTAAATTGTACTATTTCAATATATATTAAACGGACTAAAATAAAATAACTTATTAAATAATGTGTATTTTTTATTTATGTGAAATTGCATGTTGTTTACAACTAAATGTCAATTGGAAACAACTTTTTTGTTAGTTTTATCACTAACAAGTGTAAGGTTGTCTACATTCAATCTCCATGAACTGCACCTATGTGCGAGCCACTTAATGACATTAGGGTTATGAAATGTTTTTTTTTATTTAAGAGATCATATAGAACTTTTTTTAAAATATTTTTTGAAAATTATTGTTGGTGTTGATATAGGGGAAGTTTCCATCCTTGCTTTTTCCTATTGAGATAAAGAACATCGCCAAAGCCAAACATGGGAGTGATTCGGGTGTCTATGACACACAAGGAAGGTATTCATGTTTATGTCTTGTGTACTTGTTAATTATCAAGTGCTAAATTCTAAGTAGACCCAAATCTAATTGAAATTTTCTGTTTATATACTCCTATGTCCTATCATGGAGTAACTACTGACCATTGTCACATGATTCACTAATATCCTTGCGAATTGCAAATCGAAAAGGCGAATTATGGTCAGTTTTAGGCTATTTAGGGTCATTTTGAGTGAATCGCGAATTAAAAAGTGAATTAACTGGTGAATTATACTACATTGCTATTGATCATACAATACTTTTGTAATCAATTTGTAGGTTTGTACCATCAAAGTTTGAAGCAATATTTAGCAAACATGCGCGAACAAACGGGTATGCACTCACTGCTAACGAACTCGACGAAATGCTGAAAGCAAATAGAGAACCAAAGGACTATGGAGGATGGTTAGCACTTGATCTTCTTTTGTTTTATCCCTACGATTTTTATCGAGTCTTGACAGAGCCGACCCTATAAGGGGGCAAGAGGGAAATCATTTCTATTAGGCTGATCCAATCTACAATTATTGTCTTAAAAGTGATAACTTATAACATTAAAATGATCATTGACAATCTTAAAGTGATCAATAAGAGAAATAAGCTAATTACATTGGTTTGTCATAGTCTCATACAAGACTTGTTATAATACTTAATTTTAAGAAGCCCATACTTAATATTTGCCCCGGGCCTCTCAAATCTCGGAGTTGGCCTCGAGCCCTTGACATTTGTTTAACTGCGTAACTTGTTTGTATCCTAAAAGGTTTGCCGGTTACATAGAATGGAAGATATTCTTTAATCTCTGCAAAGACAAGAATGGATTGTTGCAAAGAGATACAATTAGAGCAGTATATGATGGAAGTTTATTCGAAAAGCTCGAAAGCCAAAGACAATCTGCTAAGAAACATAAGCAAGGGTAAATATCAACAAGATAACTGGAGGATACAATTAAATGTGATTATTTTCTTGAGATTTGTTCTAATTTTTTTCTTCTTTTCTTTTCTTAAAGTCTTCATGGTGAAGCTAAATAAGCATTGATGTCGATTATCACCGGGTGGACACCGATTCTTTAAGTGTGGTGTGTTGTTCGAGTTCTTGTAAGTTATGTAATGTATGAATTTATACATGTATATTACAAGGATATATGTTGTGAAGGGAGATGTTGTACTATTTGTTGACACAAGGGATCGCGATTATAGTCCAAGACATCCCATGTTTATCGAATGTTGGAATTGGTAGTTTCTTTGGCATCGGGCATTTTCGGGTGGATGTTCATTCTATGGATAGTGTTTTGATTTGTGTTTTTACTTAGTTCAAGCTAAATTGGACAATTGGAAACTTATCAACGTGTTCATTGATTGAATTGCATATATTTGGGAGTTCATTTTAATGGGCGTAAGCTCACTGACTAAGATGACAATGGTTGATGAGAGTATTTTGGTAGATGATTTCATCTTTAATTCGTCCACCATATTACTCAAATCAGCTAGATGTCATATTTATCCTTCTTCTATCTTTTCATTTCTCTAAGGCAATCTTTAAAATGAGAATACTTCTTGAATCGATGATGATGATGATGATGATGATTATCGATCCCACCCAAGTGTTCTTTTGCCTTTGTGTTTATCGAAATGTAGTATTGCAATTTATTTTGTTGAATTGATTTACCAATGAAACTTAATTACTCCTTTTCGGGATGATAATCAAATTAAATCAAATTAAATAAGTTCTCTCAATCTCAACTTTCGTATTTCGATTGATTAACATAGCAAGATTAACTAATCACTAAATCATAACTTTTGTATTTCGATTAAGAGAAAACATTAACTTGCATTTTTATTCAAGACTAATAATATTCTCATCCCTCAACTTACGTGATTTTGGTTTTTAGAGAAATTAAAAAACTTTAACTTGAATAACCATTTTTAACAATTTAATCTAACCAATTCAACATTATAACAAGCAAATCTCATCTAATCATATACATATTAGGGTTCATATCCAATGTCCTAGCATTCAACACTACTCACTAATGAAAATCATGATTGTAAATAGATAAAACATATTCAATGGCATAAACATATTCAAATTGAGATAAAGAGAAAGAACTTACCAAGTACTTGTGTAGAATAACAATGAGAAAGAAATCCAAAGCTTGAAATATTAATAAACCCAAAAACCTGAACATAAACAAAGACAAAACACTGAAGATAAAAATCCAGAAATTTGGATTACAAAATTTAAAAGGAAACTTGAAGAAAAGAAACCTAAATTCTAAAAAAAACTTAAAGTAAGATGAAGAATGGCGAGATCCCTTTTCAATGTAAATCCAATAAATATATAATCTCCCTCTAAAGAATTCCAATGACTTTTCTTTAAACTCTTCTTAATGCTTCATAATTTCTGAGACAACTTTACAAATTATTCACCGTAGCAGTTTTAGACGAAATTTTGCAGTCTCAACCCGGTCTTGATCTCGTCTCGACCTAGTCTCGATTGAAATCAGACAACTTCGACCGAAGTTTAAACTTAAGTTTGGCAGTGACTTTTTTCATTACAATCAGTCTCGACCGCGATTGATTAGTCTCGACAGTGGATACAATAGCTAATTTCGACAAAGACTAAGATCAATCTTGACAGAGACTATCATCAACTAATATCAGAGGCTTCAAATAGTATTTAAGATATTTCCAAACTCAATACATGAACCATAAGCCTTCAAACGTTGTCCCAATTATGCACATTTATTCTCTTGATATTCGGAGGACTTCAACGAGAAACAGAGTGATCAAAAGTAGCTTGAATATATCCAAAAATATCCATAAAGAAACCAAATGGAACAAAATAGCATATGTAACTATTCTAGCTTATTTTCATCGCTTTGTCCTCAAAACTCAGTAATTAATACTCTAAATACACCCCATAGAAGACCAATAAGTGTAAAATCATACACTTATCACTCGAGGCTAGATAAAAGTCTAATTTAAAAAGATTGATAGAACTGTCGCAGCTGGAGACAAAAACCAGAATGATTGCTGAAAATGTTCTGATGAACATGAACTGAAAGCACAAATTGCATATTATTATTGTTAAGATGTCTTCCATAAAGCAATAAAAGAAATACAAAATTGCAAAAAGAAAGGAGAGCTCCCCTCCTTCAACTCTATCTTTTTCTTCTCTACTTGTAAATTAAATGATCCTTGTCAACAAAATATTCCACAAATGACGCTAATAATGCAGACAACTAAATCCAAACAGAGGTAGTATCAATTAGCACAAAAATGGCCTGGTTTGTGGCACCATTGTATGATTGAACCTTCGTCGCACGCATGCTCATGAACTTGATAAACTTGGTATATACACTAATTCAAGTATTCTTTGCATAACCAAGTCAGATCTGAACCGAAAGCAAACTGCTTTGTCAAATTATGCTTCAATTGATTCACTGTTGGCCTGCTGCTGCACATTAGGGGACCTGATGGCGGAATTTCTAACGGTAATCGACAAAACTATCTCATTTAACTAGCAACCTCAACAAATTCAACTTCGTTGTCGCTATAGTCTCCCCAACATTTACTCGGTCTTTCCTGAATTATCGTATGATCATCACTTTCTACGGCAACAACATCAGATAATACTGGTGTTTCAGCAACAGGAGGCTCCCATATCTCATGATCGCCTTTCACATCTTTGGGTTTTTCTCCTCCTGATTTATTTGAATCCATTACGGTGTCCCATGATGAGTTCTCTAAATTTTCTTCTAACAAAACCTGATCACTTTTTTCAGCAGCAGTTTCAACATGTGCAACCTCAGAGGACTCTGAAGAACCATTAGGAGATTCTGGTAACCCATTTTGTGCCTCTGGAATCCCATTCAAGGAGGGTTGGTAAGCATTAGTTGGAGATACACCAGTTGGAGTTATAGTCGCATAACCATTTGGAGACACCGGCATCCCATGTGCTGAACCCAAATAGCCATTCGGAGATAAAGGGTAACCATTCGGTTTCCATGGTTGGCTAGGAACAAACTCTGCTGCATGTGGGTTCATGATTAAAGGAGGATTAAAGTGGTTTACATCCCCAATATGCTCTCCATTGAGAATTCCAGGTTTTATACGGTTCCCTCGGTTCCCAGACCTGTTATAACCTCCAGATAATCGTGGGCCATAAGGAACCCGAGCAGTAGCTGATTGATGGGGTGATCGACGAATAGGACTAACTGCCATCATTGGTGTTATATTTACAGGTGGGGGTAGCATTCCACTATGGTCTTTGAATCCTTGAGCTGGAACAGTCCCAAAAACCGGTATTAATGTTGGATTATAAGGAGGTGCTGATGCAGAAAGTTTCTTGGTTGTTTCCGTACCACTTTCTATTCCGTCTTGCTTCTCCCCTTCTGTTTGTGAAGGAATCCCATCGCAATCTATACTCGGTACATCCAGCGATTTTCCATCATTTACTACCGATAATTCAGTGAGTGATCCACCAGAAAGAGGCTGAGAGTCTAATGATTCAGGCACAAGGTTGTTTTCTATTTCCCCATTTCCCCCAACTTCATCCACTTTCAAAGAAATTTTCAGATTTTTATATTCATCAGTTTCGACTTCTTTTTTTGTATCATTGGTTGTGTTGGTTATAATTTCATTTGATACTACCTTTTGTGAGTCATCTTCGAGTTTTTTTTCTTCTACTTTCTCATCCTTAGACTTTTGAGCAGATTCATCCTCCACTTCCTCGCCTGCGGCTTTTTGCTCAGCTTGGGTAGATTCTAAACTATTGATCTCTTCCTTTGTTGATTGCTCTATGACTGCCTTCACAATTGTTCCTGGTGGTGCAAGAGCAACCTCTTTATACGAGAAAAGTTTCCCAGCCGTCTGAATATTAATTGAGCTTGCGAGAGGAGTTGGCTTGAGAACTTTCTCAGACAAAGACGAACTTGATGGTACAGATTTCAAGTTTGCCGACTTCTCGGTTGCAACATCTAAGGTTGTAGAAGTACCCTGCTTTGGATTAAAGCTTGTCCCCTTAGTAAACTTCTTCGAGACTGATGGACTAGTAATAGTAGACTCATTTAAAGGAGGCCTTGGGGATGTAAAACTCGATGTCTTGCCTCGAAAGCGTGATTGTTGTTGATTCACAAAGTTTGTATTGAGTTTTGCTAAGCTAGGTCGTCGTGAAGCAGAAGGCTTACGGCTTGTTATAGATCGTCCTTTAGGAACAGCTTCTTGCCATCCTTCATCTGATGTGTCATCTTGTGTCAGATCACCATTTAGGACGGTGACTGCTTCAGCACTGGCATTGGCATCTTTCTCCTGTACAGGCTCGACTACAGGTTCAGACTTGTTTTCTTTGTCACTGCTACTCTCAGCTGGATAGCTTGGTGACAAGTTTTCATCCTTGGGTGATTCATCTTCTACCATTTCCCAAGTTTGCTCAGCTTTGCTCTTTACCTATAAGACATAACAATTTACATCTTAATATCTCTTTAAGTCCAAAGCTCCAATTCAAATTCATTTACTAAGAGAAAGTAAAGTTGTAGTATTATGTTGTCGTCACCTTTGCACGAGCTTGTTTTCTTTGAGCTTCTCTTGCTCTAAGTTCTGCCTCGGGGGTAATATAGTCGAGGAGATCCGATACACTGTTTGGAAGGTCAAGAATCAAATTCAATTTGCAAAGGTGGTTCTAGGAATGTGTAAGGTGCTCGACTGCACATGGCCCCTTCAATTAAAGGGCCTAAAATATTTGTTATTTGCTAGAAAACCAAACATTAACTAAGAAGTTATCGTGTATTTTTTCTCTGCCCCTGAATATTTGTTGTAAAGCCACATGTGTGGAGCATTTTTTGTTCATGCGTGTTTTATATAAGTAGCATATATAAAAAACGAAAAAAATGGTATGCATAGTTACGCACCTCAAATGTCCTTTGCTGGAGATGGAGGCATCTGGTTTCGGGGTGCCATTACGAGCAGCTTCCTGCTGTTCTAGAGCCTTGGATTCAAAATATTCAAGCCAGGCAGCCGCATCCTGCATAATATTAGAAATTCATAAATAAGTTCAATGGCTTGAGTGATAGTGATGTTCTAATGTCGAAGATTTCAAATATATCAACCTGAGTTCGCAGATCTTCTGATCCAAGCTTTGCCTGCAATATTTGCAGAGTGGTCTGCTCATGCTGAACACTTAAGGAGTAAGCTTCCATCAAAGATAAAGCAATCGCAATGGCATGATAGCTCGCAGCAGTCTGCATGAAAAAGTGGGACAAATTAAGTTATCCATGGTTGGTTACAATGACTTACGATTGGAGGAATTACAAAAATGACCTGTATATGATCAGCCCCGAGCAATCTTTGGTTGCACTTTAGCGCTTCGTGAAGATATCTTAATGCAACATGAACATTCCCCAAACCTTCTTCCATCATTGCCACATTTATATATGTGGCGGCAGTATTCGGATGAGAAGGGCCACAGGTGAGATGTAAGAGATATAATGCGCGATTTACATACCTGGATTAGTAACAAACATATAATCTAACATCATTCTTTCAGCAATTTAAAAGTAAAATATTGTCTATTAATTTCAGTATACTGCGGCCTGTTAAATTAGACTAGACTTATTGTGAATGCTAGCAATTATCGAGGAAAACACGAGGTGCACACACTTTACAAGCAAAGGAGTATATACCATCCCAAAACCATATGACAATGGGAAGAATGTCTCCAATAGCTTATAAAGCGTGCACACTATCTTTAATTTGTCGATATGGGATAAACCATCCCAACACGGCCAATGTACAAGTACCTTCAACAACAAGTATAATTATCAAATTCAAAACATAAATGCTCACTTCAGGGCCAATTCTGTATGCTGGAGACGATAGTAGAAAACAGCCAAATCTCCGTAACTTTTCATTGTGTCAGGATGATCAAGACCAAGCTCTCTTTCGTTGATGTCAAGTGCTTTCTGCTGATATATCGTTGCCTAAAATAGATCGAGTTTAGCAATTTAGGCAATCATCTAATAGCGCCTATATGGTTTATCCCATATCGAAAATTTAAAGATGGTGTGCACGCTTTATAAGCTATTGGAGACCTTCTTCCCATTGCCATATGGTTTTGGGATGGTATATTCTCCTTTGCTTGTGAAGTGTGTGCATTTCGTGTTTTCCCGATAATTACAGACATGAGACATTCACAATAAATTCAGTCTAATTTAGCACAAACAATACATATATAAACTATATAAGCTCAAAATCATATCTTCCTTATTCAATGAATATGTAAAATAAGACTCAGTCAAGATACCGAATAACCGCAAACTGATAAGTATAAAAACTAAATGGTTTACATAAAATTTTTAAGTTGAAAATCACATACCTGATTGAAATCTCCGGTATGATAAAGTACCACGGCTAAAAGACTATATGCTCCGGCTGTCATGCGATGATAAGGACCACAGACCGAAACAAGCTTGGAAAGTGCCTTCAATTTAGAAATAGGCATTAACTTTTAGTTGTTGATTTGTTTTAATAAATACTTTTATGCAAGAGAATGAAAAAGATTAAAACCTTGGTTCCATAATTGACAGCATCTTCCAATTTGCCTTTGTCCAAGGACGTTTTTGATGACTCTAAAAGTGTACGTCCGTCAGCAGAAGAACAAGCAGCATGCTGGAAAAACAAATTGAGATATAAAAACTTGATAAATATATCTAAAATATTCTTGATTTCTTTCTATACCCCTCAAATTCTTATTGTACCTTATATACTGGTATCATGCTTATAATGTCCGACTTCTTAAATGGACATTTCGTATCTACCTCGTAGTCTCTTGGAACAAGTTCAAGTCCAACCTGCCAAAGACGAATCCATAAAAGCTACCCGAATAAATACCTCTAACTATGAGATTGTTAGGACAATGTGACAAATATTTGTGTACAAAAAAAGGTATCTGACATGGTTAAGACTTGAGAAGTAGGACCTTATGGCAAAGCCCGCGAAGAATGGCAAACTTTCTAAGATCTTGGCAGGTTTCTTGTTTCCATTGCCAACCAAACCTCTTCAAGAGAAATATTTTGACCCATTTTTGTTTCAAGTTATCATCACTAATAGTTTCTTCATCTGCATCATCGGAGCTTAGTGATCCCAATAATATGTTTAAGCATGCTGCTATAGCACTAACCAACTCAGAAGCATCATCAACTGCCGCAATTACAGCTTGCAATACATGCTTGTAGGCTCTAACGATCATTTCATGCACACACAATGATTGTACGTGTGGGAGTTTATCAGAAAGTTCAACCTGCAAAGAGGAAGCAAAAATAATAAGTTATGATCTTGATACAAATATATAGCAATACTGCTCAACCATATAGTATTACACAACTAGATCAAAAATAGAAGAATTACCACTCGTCCTAAAGAGCACATTTGCAATCCCCTTGTATGCATAAAATCAGTTAGTGTCCTTCCATCAACTGGAGAAAGTTCCAAAGACGCAAAATCTGCCACCTAAACTAGTTGGAAGTCAAAATTTAATTCACAAACTTAGATACATCCATAGTAGATGATTGATCGAGATAGAATAACCAACCAACTTCGGAAGGGCTGTGTCAGCATAATACTTATGTGCCATTTCAATAAGATCATCAGGCGCCTACAGTGTAAACAACATAACATCAGAATAGATTATTGACTTACTAGATGTACAAATTTATCAACACCGAGTCAATCAAAACCGTATAGGTTAATAAAGGAATGACCTTCAAATGAAGACCAGTCTCTGACTCTTTCAAACGTGAATAAGCTGCCTCGGATATCAACTTCTTCCACAGACTTTCCGTCACTGCAGCAAGTTTCTCAAGTTCTTTTGGATCAACGACATCTGATTTCTTGCTCGAGTCTAGTCTGTTATCAGCAGCTTCTTTATTGTGCTTTACATCAATTCCTTTTTTGATTTCCTTTAATAGTCCTCCTTGCTTTCCAAGACCCTTCACAACAGGCTCAAGCTTAACCTCCTCGGATTTCTTGGACTCTACTTTCACTGAAGTCGGATTTTGCAAGTGTTGCACCCAACAAGCACCAAGCTCCCATCTTATAGACTTAACAGTTTTAGTACTTTCTGCCTCTAACTTTGATATACTCTCTGCCATTACTTTTCTCACCAATGACCTGCCAGAGTTCAAATCTTCGACATCTGCACATTGTGATCGTTGAGCAGAAGCTGACGACGGAGATAATGACTTGTGCAGCAACAATCTCAAACTGTTAAATCAACCAAGTAGCTCATGATGTATTCTTAGATGAAGAAATGCACTTTTCCATTTTCTTCTATTACCCAATGGTAGTAAGTAGCTCCCGCCTAGAGTGAGGGTTTTAAGGGGTACAGATGTACGCAATCTTACCGTTGTTAGTGATAACAAAGAGGTTTTTCTGATTAACCCTAGGTAGGAAACATCTCATATGCAACTTTACATAAATAGTCGTTTTACATAGTTCATCATACTCTAAAACCAATAAATATTTGGCCCCATCAAAATAACTAAAGATACTGACCTGTTTACATTTAAAGCATTAGCACCTCCTTCAGGTTGTTCTTCAATCTCAATGTCTTGGGGAATTGGTTCTCCCTCCCAATTTACCTCCGAAGAAACTTTCACAACAGCTGTGTAGCCACAATGACTAACAACTACTACAGCTAGTGTAGGAGTATCCTGACATGATAAAGACATAGCGCCATCAGTTAAGCACATATACGATGAGTGTGATACAAAATAATCCTTTACTAAGGCGATATCATGGTCTCATGCCATAACTAATGTATTTTAATTTAAATATGATGATATTAATAGGTGATCTCATGAGACTCGGACGTGTAGAAGTCTCATATGACACTTACTAAACAATCCAAGCACTAAAAAGACAGGTAGCTACTTACACAAACTGTAGCACTCTCATCAGCCGTTATACCCTTGATTAAATTTCTACGGGCAAGCTCCTCTGGGAGCAATCCAAGAACACGACTTCCATCATACTTGCTGTCCAACTTTGTACTAGCATCAGGTTCATCTTTTGTTATTGTAATTTGTAAATCTCCAACTTGTTCCAAAAGTACATCAGTAGAAGGAGAATTTGGATTGCTTTGGATGATATTCTTTATAGCAGCTACAGCTTTAAAAACTGAAACATCGACAAATAAACTGTGGAGAAGAAAAGCTTTCTTGTCTCGTACTTGCCTCTCCTCAGCGGTTTTGCAAGGCATAGCTGCCAAGATTGCAAACTCTTTTGCCCATTGTCGGTTATCATGCTTTCCATCTCTTCCTTGACCACCTCCATTTCCTCCCCAGTTCTCATCTTCCACAGGAAGAGGTGGGAAAGCAGAAGGGTTATCAGCCACCACTGGAGGGACAACCCATGTGTTTGCACGAAAACCATAAGGTAGATTTCCAAACTGCAAGAGCAGACATATATAATACATTAATCTCCTTTTAAATGTGTAATCTGGCAATGATAAAGTATATAACATATCTTGGGGTTTCAACCATCGGCTCAAGCTTTTTGGTTGACTTGGTTTCTTAACATGGTATCAGAAGCCCATGTCAAAGAATCAAATTTATCCATCCCTCATTGCAAGTGGATTATTTAGTGTTACTTAAGAAGACTAGAAGAGAGCATGTGTTGCATCCACAATTCTACCCTAAAGATCTCACTTGTGAGGGTGCATGATAGAGTATAATATATTTTAGGCTTCAACCATCAGCTTAAACTTTTGGCTGAGTTGGCTCCTTGATAAACAACAATAGAATGCATTTTTGATTACCTTGTTATGCTCCGTAAAAGCTTTCATAAGGGCCTTATATGCCTACATGAAAACAACAAATGAGCGAAGAAACTCAAGAATGTAACTAAACCATACTAGCAGGTATGCAAGTTCACATTACCGCATCAAACACACGACTTATTTGCTGCAGTAGGCCAACCAATGAGTGGCAACGAAGCTGTCGTCGCCCTGAAGGATAAAATCCTTCTCGTGAAGCAACAACTGTCATAGGCTTTCCACCACAGACGCGAACCTTGAGGTAATATCGGACATAAAATCACCTAAATTAGCTAAGAAGAAACTCTAAATGAAAGAAAGAATCATACATACTAATAAAAATGTTGAAAAATAATAAATGTCATCATCAATGAGCCTTGACAAATAGAATTATTTTAGTGGATGATAGTTGATTACATGACAATATTCACCTAATTTAATTATTTTTAAATTGGAGCTAATTTGTGTAAAGTATTTTTATATTTTATTATAATAATTTTATATACCTAACGTAGAATTTAATATATTTAATTGAATGAAATAGTGATGGTATATTCGATAAATAATAAATTTAATCACGATATTATATACTTGCATTATTCAGTTAATATTTTCATATACTATAAACTAAGAGGAGGTGCAAATCAAAACACAAAGGACTAACGAATAATGCTTACATCAATTTGAAAAAAATCATCTTCTGTCTTGTCCTCAAGGAAAGGGCGGTTAGATCTCCTAATATCTACAAGAGATCCAATATATAATAGAGTTTAATATCAAGAATCACATATTTGGACAATTTCATCACAAAAATAAACAAAACACTATATGGTCAAAATTACAACAACAATAATGTCAAACCAGATTGAGGTTGACTACGTACAAACAAATCAGTCTTAATAGTAAGCTCTGACATTACTTTAGAAGAGTCCATATGATAAATTAGAGTTTAATGAGCTTATGGTTTTAAACGGTTCTAAATGGGTTTTAATTTAATTATTCATACTAAATTTTTCAGTTATAAGACTGTCTCACAGTGAGACGACCTCAAAACAAAAAGTCTATAAGCTAAAAGTTTCTATTATTGGGCTATTTAACCCAAGTACGAGACATGTTTCACGGTAGGATTGTCTCGTACAATAATTTTTGTAAACTTTTTTACATTTTAAAGGTTTTAATTGTACTAAAATGGATATATAGGTTGTATATAGTCTAAATTGAATCCAAAAAATATAGGTATAGGTTTTTAATGAACTAAAAATTACTTTTAGATTGTTTAATAGGTCGGGTCAAGAGCAGGTATGACGGGTCTAGGATGGATCTAATGGGTTTGAATCTTAAATGGTTCCAGAGAAAGGGTATAGGTCGAGTCTGGGTCTAAAGACCCTAGACCCAGACCCATACCCATTGATTTCCTTTGGACTTAGAATTTTACTTGAATCCGATTGTTATTAAAAGCTTAAATCTAGAATAGATCCTAAAAGTCGGGATAATCTGAGTCGGGCCTAAAGTGGGTTTAATAGGATCTTAAACACAGGATCATCTCTAATCTGAATTGACACACTTTGTTTTGTTATGTTATCAATTTTTTGTTATACAAGTTTGATAAGCAAAACATTGCACCAAATAATAATAAAAGAGAAATTGAGAGAAGAAAACTAACATTGAATAGGAGGAGTGAGATGTGAGAAAGAGAAGAAGTCGTAAAACTGGGCCAACCTTGGTGGTGGACTCATATCTATCTCCCCTTTATCTTCCTTCTTTCCATTTTCCACTTCACCTTCTTTTGGGCCTGTTTCTTTCCGGCCCACTTTTGGCCCAAATGTTGTGGTGCATGCTACTATGTCTAGCAGCCGCCTCACGTGTGTGATTGCGTCCTTTTCAGTGTAGTCATCTGCAAAATTAATTGTAAGCATAAGTACAATAATTAAGTAGGATCTACGGCAATTTCATCCTATGTTCCAATTAAATTGTTGTTGCTTTAGTCCGGATGTGTTTATTCGGGTCATGGGATTAATTTTGAGTCGGTTCAAAATCGAGTCTTGTATTTACAATTTTTTACATTACTTTAGATTCATTTTTCATTTTGAAGTCGAATCAAGTCGAATTCGATTCCATAATCAGATAAATATCGAATTATTAAATCTGTTTTGAACACTTATACTTCTATCCTTTTGAATATACAATAATGCCCAACATTTGCACAAGAATTAAGAAAAATTTTTATGAAAACAATTAAAATAAGAAAAATTTTTATGAAAACAATTAAAATGTGTGCAGCAGAGTTCATAAGTTAGAAGGAGTTATACTGTCAAAGTCATCATTTAAACAAAAATATTTTACTTTTAACCACTAAGCGACAACTTTTCTCATTGTAATGATTATCGAACAAATTTGATTTTATATAATGACCAAAACATTTGAATGGGTCGAGCCCCTTTCAACCTTAATTAAGGTATGCTCTTGATTACTTGGATAACATCAAAAAATTAGAAAATCTATGTTGATAAGAAATAAAAAAAAAATGATAAGGATATTACCAAAAATAAAATTGTCGCAAAGTAAAAAGGGCTTACCATAATAGAAAGTCGGTAAACACATAGAGACAAAAAGTAGTACATTTTTTTAATGAACTTTTTTTAATTCTTGAGAAATATATTATTTTCTATAATATTTAATAATTGTTAAACCTTCTAATTCATGTTGTTTAATGCAATATTTCAATTATTAATATTTTAATTTTTTTAGAGAATCTATATTTTAAGTATAATAAATAAAAAACATTTTAAAACAGTTAATATAAAAAAATATGCATAAAATAAATTGAGCAATATCCTATTTTGTTATAATTTTTTTATATAAATTAAAAAAGAAAGATAATATTATTTGACAAATGATAAATAATTCTCCTATATAAGTTTAACAACTATTAGAAGCGATATTTACTATTCCCTTCGCTTTATTTTGTATTGTTAATCCAAGTGCCAAAACACTTAATAATGATGATAAATTTGATCAGTTAATCGAATATGCCTTAGCTTGTACTTTGGAGAGGAAAAATGAGGATGTGTCGTATGTGAGTGAATTAAGGTTTGGAACGATTGATGAGGTACTTAATTTGAGGCGAATGAGGCTTCACTAAAGAGTGGAACCATGCCTTGAACAAGGTAAGGCATGGTATAAAGGTTGCTCGAACAAGGTAACATGAAAACTAAGTCAAAAGTGGACTATAGAGGTGTGCTCGTTCAAGGCACATTATGCAGGTAGGTTCTGAACTAAGTGCTCGTTCGAGCACTGTGCCTTGGATTCTTTTTTGGTCAGATTGGCCACTTGAAAGGTATTTAAAGGTTGTGTAACTCCTTGTTTAATGCTTATTTATTGTGATGTTTATTGTCATACTTAATTGGTTTGTTAATTGTGTAATGTAATTGTGCTTTGATGAGGCATTAAGTGTGGTTCTATGAAAGATGCTTTCCTTCATCTATAAAAGTGAGCATCATTCATAAGAACAAGGCACCACAAACACATATTGAGAGAGAGCTTTACTTTGATTGAAACTTGAGAGTGTTCATCATTGTTTAAGCATTTTGTGATCTTGAGAGGATTGTTCTTTAGATAAGGGGAAGTTTATTATACTTGTAATTGTTGAATTCAATATAATAACCTACATTTGAGGGGGAGATATCCAAGATACCTCATAAACACTTGTGTTCATCTTTGCATCATATTTTTCATTTGTTTTTCATTGTTAAACCTCTTTGAGGCTTTTATTTCATGTATGTCACACTTTGACCAAAATTACTAGAGATTTATGGTAAAACATAACAAATAAATAAATTGAATCCAAGAGAGTAAAACATAAACACTAACAAATTATTTTATGAGACGATCGTCTCACTATGAAACGTACTCTATTTATAGGTTAAGTAGCCAACAAATATAAACCATCAGAATATAAATTCTTTTATTTTAATATTATCTCAATAAAAAACTATCTGTCATGAGTGACTTAAACATAAGAGAAAATAGCGTACCTTGAATAATGGTAAGATGGAATGGCTTAAGAGAGACAATTTCGAGTGAATCTTTGAGGTTTGGTCCCCGCACCTGTTACGCATTTCAAAAGTAAGATTTACGATGACAACTAGCAAGGATCATGTCATATATAAAGTCAATTATATTTCCAAAATATTAACAAAGTATAATTAATAAATATATTTTTCCAAAATCAAAAATATATCTAAAAAATTATACATTTAACTTTTTAAAATTTTCTTCAATTCATCTCATAAACGATAGTATTACATATCAAAAGAACCGAAAAATATATATTGATGGTATTAAATGAGATTTTCAAATAAATTTACTAAGATATGTTTGAAATTTTTTATGATATATAAATTGGCTATTTACAATCAAAATTTTAATAATAACTACTCTTTTCGCTTTGGAATTTGCTACATGGTAACCAATAATCTGTCACTTAAAATTTCATAATATGGCAAAATTAAAGGCATATGGGAGTTATATATATTATATACGTGCATGATTAGTGTAAGAAATACTACTGTATGAATTAAAGGTAGTTTTTCACTCATTTGGTTTACCCATTTTTGATTTATCCAAAAATTTCGAGATGAAACTTCTGTTGTTTAGTAAATTATATATTTTTTATCATATTGAAGACATAATAGATAAAAATAGAAAATTAATTAAAAGAGTATAGCATATTTGGGACAAGAGTTTAAGACAAAAAGTTTAAATCTCATGCACCCTTCCTTACATGTAAATATTTAACATCAAGTATATGAATAAAATAAAATAAAAATAAAAAAACATATATTGCATCCATGTATTTATTATCTGAGAATGCGTATTATTTATTATATAACATGTTTTGAAAACTCAATTATCAATTTTAGTTCTTTTTTGAGTTCCAATATAAATGCCTTATTTTTATTTTTGCACTATCTATCAATTACTTTTAATTTACACATTAAATTTTAAATTATAAGTTAAAATATAGTCAAATAAAATCTTATTTGATTCATGTTCATGTAAAATTTATTAATATTACCTTTTATTATTTTAAAATATGCAAATTAAAGGTATTAAATATTAAATTAGTGTACTAACTTATATACATAGAACCAAATAAGACATATATTATATTTAAATAATAAAGGAATGCATGCTTGCGATTATATTTTTATGTCGCTATATGCCCGTTAAACTTAATAGACGAATTTTACCTTTTAGAATTTTGATTAAATGGGGTAACTTTTAACAAACAAAGTATTTTACCTTTTTTTTTTTCATTCTGCATTTTTTATTTTCAAGGATAATTTTCGTTGATTACTTCTAGAGCATTATCTTTTTTGTTTGTTAGTTTTTGATTGTATTGATATATAGGACAGCAGGAGTATTCTATCTTTTCTGAATACTTTTATACAATCAAATTTCTTGATGTATTTAATACTAATATTAAACTAATAAGAAGTTTTTATATATATATATATATATATATATATATATATATATATATATATATATAAATATATATATATAAATATATATATATATATATATATATATATATATATATATACATATATATATATATATATATATATATACATATACATATATATATATATATATATATATATATATATATATACATATATATATATATATATATATATATACATATATATATATATATACATATATATATATATATATATATATATATATATATATATACATATATATATATATATATACATATATATATATATATATATATATATATATATATATATATATATATATATATATATATATATATATATATATATATATCGAATGAAAAGAATGTAATTAGAAGAAAGTAAGAAAACTGACCTCATGAGATAGAGAATAATTGGTCAAATGACATGTCTCAACATGCACAGCCAACAGCTTTCTCACATCCAAAATCTTATCAGTTGAAATCCCCTATTATCCAAACCCACCCACACATTACTAACCAAATATGAAATATTTATCTCATGCCTACTCAGTTTTTTTTTTTTATTTTTTTTATTGCAATTTATCAATATACAAAAATGATTTTTATTTATATATATATAGACGTACCTTTAGAATAACTCGACTATCATTAAGCGTATCGACTGTTACTTCAATGACTGTCGGTAAAACTGTTACAAATAAAAAATACACTTATTTATAAAAATCAGATAAACAAAAAACGAATAACATCAATTCATTAATTCATACATATATATACATACCTTTTTCCTCCTTCTTCTTCTTTTCCCCTTTAGCCTTACTTTGCTTAGCCTTACTTGCCTTTGGAGCCATATATATCTTGTTTCACTTGTTTAAAATGAACAATATCAATTAATTACTTGGAGATAAATAAAATAAAATTATGAAGAAAAAGCATGCATGAAGAATACTTATTTGTGTATGAAAAATGTATATCTACAATAATATTTAATTTAGTAAGAGATACATGAATGTAAATAAAGAAAGTAATAGTGAGAAAGAGTAGGAAGAGATGTATGTGATAGTAATAAAGGATGAAGAAGGGAAGGATGGATAGATAAAGGATAAGATGAGGCAAAAGAGGGTAACAAGGTGGAAGATTTAGTGTTTGAGGTTATGTTTTTAGAATTTAGAACAAGACAATAAGAGTTAAACAAATAGAATAGTGAAAGCCAATTGATTATAGACCATTCATTTTCTTTTTCTTCTCTTATATGAATAACAAACTTATAGACAACATTCACATTCTATCTTTTTGCTTGCCTTTCTCTTTCACTATTCTTGATAGGTCACAACTTTTTTTAATTAAGTTTTGTCCATTTTTTTTTAGTACTTTGGGAGTTGTGGCTTATCAAAAAGGATTATCCCTTCTATCCCTAATAGGCAAACAACCCATTTGATAGTTCTTATTAAATGGTGAAAATGGTAATTAAATGTTGGAGTAGTTTTAGTAGGAATATCTTTTGACAAATTTAGTGATCGTGTTTGTTCTCTCTTAACAATCTGATTTCTTTCACAAAATTCATTCCAATGCATTACCATTTAACAATATGACGTTTGATAGTAAATGAAAAATTATGAAAAAAAAAGACTTTTATTATTGACTAATATTATATTAATTTAGACTACAAATTGTTATTATAGAAATGATCAAAATTTCATTACCATGGAAATGACATGATACATAATATGAAAATTTAGACTTCAAATCATTTATCATATCACTATTTGATACCAATAACCAAATGAGTCGTAACAGTGTAAGTGTGTGCGTTATGTGGATTTGTAATGAAGTTATTTTGTTATTGATGGCTCTAATTAATTTTATTAAACACTAGTATTTCCACCGGTGCATATTATTGCTGGTTATGTTCGTAATATTTTATATACGAAAAGAAGAATTTCAAATATAATTTATAATGAATACAAGTTAATAAAATATATTTATGTGTGTAGAGTATTACGTTTTGTGTTTTCAATATGAGTTTTGATAACTTTAGTTACAAACTAGCTAGAACTTTCTGTTTTTCAATAGTTTGACTTGCAATTAAAAATTATTTTTTCATTTAACTTAATAATGCGAGGTAATAAGTTTTGTGAGTTTTGCACATCATTTGCTCTGGTTAGCGCCAGTATGAGTATAATGTTAAATTTTATAAAAAATTTGTTGAGTTTTATTTGTAAGATGAACAAAATAAAAATTTTTATTACTTCAAATTAACCTGTTCAAGTAAAATACTATGATAATAATTTTATATCACTGTTACTATAAAATAAAAAAGGAGATAAATGTCATCCACACAACATCTACAAAGTTACAAGTTACGAGTTATAAGAGATCAAAGTTTGACATAGTAAAATACTTCGTGTGTTCTGAAATACTCGTCACATTATAGTTATTGACACTATTCTTTGTTCAAACTAATTTTATATATTACGATTTGTATGTAAGGCAAGTGATCGAGATCTTGTTTGAATCGTCTAATCGCATACTTTCATAAAATTAACTTTTTATACTTTTTAGATGTGTACATTTCAATATATGATATAAATGATTAAAATATCATATTAAATTGTGCAAAAAATCAAATATAGCAATAGTGAAAGGGAAAAAGTACAAAGTAAAAAAATAAAGGACAAAATTTTTAAATAGTTTATTTATATAATTGTTACCCGATTTGAATGAGCAAAATATTTATTGAATTTGCCATAAGTTTCAAAAACTAAATATCTTTAAGGAAATACAGAAGGGGAGGTAGCATGAGCGTGAAGTGTAAACTTTAATCATAGACGTTTCACCATAATCAGCGGTGCCAAGCTGAAACTAATAACCTCGGAATTCCTGTAATAACCAAAAACTTATCTCATTCGTATCTCCTTCTTATATTTCAAAACTATATAATTATAAAATTAATACCTTTGCCCGCTAAGGGTGTAAACGGAATATGCTGCAGTTTTTCTTAATAGTGATGAGGCACTAACTGCTATTTGTGTATAATTAGTATAACTCACTGTTGGCTAAGAAAATAAAAAATATGGATTCAAATAATACAAAATTTTTTAAAATAGTTTAATTTTTTAAATAATTAAATTTATCTTGTTCATGGAAATATAGTTATTAAGAACATAAATAAAAATGGTAGATAAATTAAGGAAGAGAAAGTATAGCGAGGTTAGTGATGGCCACGGTTTGGGTTGGGCCGGTTCCATCTGGTTCTAGTTCCTTGGCGGCTCAGGAGGCTGTTCTAGCGTTTCCAACTCCGGGGTTGGGCGGGTCGGATCATTAGTTCCATTCTTTTTTTTTTTTGCTTTAATATAATATAAAAATATTATAATAATGCGAAAGTATCTTTGTTGCTTACTTGATTATTATCAAAATTTAATTCTTATCAGTTATTAAAATATTTACTAAAAAGATGGAAAAAAAAGTTAATAGAAAACGATAAAGATGATTAATAAAAAAAGAGGGAGAAAATAGACTTGAACCTAGTACCCCGAAGGAATACTAAGCTGCCTACGTACCCCAAAAGAATCAAAGCCTACTTAGTTTTTTGTCATATCTTTTATTTGTAGTTGTTGAATGTTGATTGATGGTTGTCCAATATTCATGATCCTATTCGGCATCTTCATCATCATCTTGTTGGTTCGATGCCTCCGCTACATCTCTTCCCGATGATGCAAATGTATCCACTATCATCCATTGATCATCATAGACTTGGTCATCATCATTCTTGAGTCCTTGTGTACGGACATCCGCTTGATCCCAATCTCAAACACATATTTGAATCATATGTGGAGCAAGAAGTGATCTCTTTTCATCAAGAACTCTTTTACCTCACTAAAAGCAGACTTCAACGCAGTAGTAGAAGCCAAAATTACAAGGATATCCTTTGCAAATCTCGATAATATGAGAAATTTTATTGATTTTTTTCCATCATTCTAAAATATAAAAACTATCGTGTTCAATTTCAAAGTGATGTTTAAAATAATTATCTAGTTCTAAATATAAAGAGGAGGGTGCAAAAGAAAAAGGTCCTACAAAACTATCATCTGGGCTAATTATGTTAGCTATTATGGGTTTAAACTTAATGGGACGCACCAAGATCTAATCACCCCAATAGGGGTCGTTGGTTCCTTTTCTTCTTCTTCTTCTTCTTCTTCTTCTTCTTCTTCAATTTCTAGTTCTTTTTCTACTTTTTCTTTATAATTGTCTAATTCTTGATCGTACCTTTTTGATAATTTGGATCATAATTACTAACCGAAGGTGTTGTTGATACCGTCGGAGTTGAAGTGACCTTTCTTTTAGAGCTAGAATCTCCCAATGACTTTGCCACTTTAGTAACCTTTTTAGAGGCCTTTTTCAAAAATAAAGACAAGATATATTAAAATAATAATATAATTAAGAAATAATTATAAATAATTAAAAGACTAATTATGTAATTAAAAGAATAATTGTGTAATTAAGTAATTAAGTGGAAAGAGTAAGTATAGAGAGTAGTAAATGAGAATGAATTTTGAATGAAAATTATTGAAAATGTGGAGTATTTATTGAATAAATCCCAACGGTTAGTTAACGGCTAGTTTTGGACCGGTTCCAAAGGACCGTTGGCTCGTGGAATCGTACGGTTTCGGTCCGGTTCCTTGGAACCGTTGGGCTGGGAGAATTGGTCTGGTTCCCGATTCCGAGGCGGTTCCTTGGACTCGATGGGCCGGGTGAATAGATCCACAGTTCCTTGGACTATTTTCAGCGATTTCACGATTCCAACAACTTTTATCCGGCGGCTTCACGGTTCCGCATTTTGGGCCGATTTAGAACCTGTCGCGAGCGATTTTGATTTCAGGACATTATCAAGCGGTTTAGGACCAGTTTGGCTTTGGGTAACTCGCTTAGTGGCCATAACTAAGCGAGGTAGAGAAAAAGTAAGAGAGAGAGAGATGATGGACTTTTAAAAGAGGTAATTATTAGTAAGATTAGGTTGTAAAATAAACTTTTATGAAAGAGAAAAATTGTGAAAGTGGAATGACTTTTTTTGTCATGAGTAAGTATGCTCTAAGTGAGGTTGTAGATCATTGATATCATGGCTAATATTTAGATTTTATTTTATGGAAAAAATTATTGATTATTTCTAAATAATCCTACCTCTTTGTCACATTTTAATCGGTTGTTGTAGGTACTTATTATCCTGAATAATCTCACCTATTGTCCATTTTCCGTGAATAATCTCAGCTATTGATTATTTCCAAACAATCTTACCCATGTATTCTTTTTACTGACAGCACCCTTTGTCACATTTTAATTGGCTATTCTAGGTACCTACCATCAAAGAGAAGTAGGGTTAGTCCAACGAAGAAGCATAAAAAGGAAAAATAAGTGAGTGTATTAACGGCTAGTAGATACTTATAGTAAAAGGTGAAAAATGTTGCTGTTAATAAAAAAAAATGCAAAGGCTTCTTATTTAAAAATGATCAATAGTATGAATTATTTACTGCAAATAGACAATAGGTGGGATTATTCAAAGACAATTTTTCTTATTTTATATATAGAAACTTTTGTGTATTTGGAATGTTAATGTTTTTCTTTTCCATGTTCTTAATATTGAGACGTTTAAGTATTTTCTTTTTAGAGTATAATCTTTTTTAGAGTATAATCTTTCTCACTTGGCGATAAAGGTTAAATTATTTAAAAAATCAATAGACGATTATTTAAAAAACCAATCTTACACGGACAACATGCTGTGAATATGTAACACCCTGAGATTTTTTGACGTCATTAATTAATATTTTAATAATTTTTGGGTATTTTATAATTATATTAAATTAATTTTTAAGTAGTTTTAATAAATTCTTTTCATATACGAATTTAAATATTAACATGTATTTATATTAAAAATACAATTACGATTCTATATAAAGGAGTTCGAATCAAAATAATTATTTTATTTAAAATGTGGGAGCGTACAAAGGTGAGTTTCTTAGTTGGGCCTCGCAAAAAAATGAACCTAGGTAAATAAATAAGTAAATAAGTGTATAAATAATATAAAAGGAAGGGTTAGGGTCGTGGGTACTCCTTCCCTCACTCACAAAGAATCACGCCATTCTTCATGCTTCCATTCCTTCTTCCCTCTCTTCTCTTCTCCCCTCTCCCTCGCTGCTGAGCCGCCACTACCACCAAGGGCAGTAGACGGTAGCCGTGACTCACCCCAAGCAGCAGACGGCAGCCGTGACTCACCCTAAGCAGCAGACAACAACCGTGAGCCATCCCAAGAGCAAATGCTGTTGCATTTTTCCACCGCCAGCAGTGGTGGCTGCCCCACACGACCACCAATTGTGGTCCACCACTACACTTACCACTCCTCTCTTCACCCCTTTTCTCTTGTTCACCTAAGTAAGCCATATCCTCTTCCCTAATTGATTTTCTCTTGTCTTTAATTGAAATTGTTATCAAGTTTATGAGTTTAGTATTGATTTTTGTATTTTCATTGAATCTTTTTGTGGGTAAGAGTTTAATTGGTGAATTGAACATGTTTATGACTTAGGGTTTGAAGGGTGATTTGAAATTATGGGTTGTGTGTTGATTTTGTATTAGTTTTTTTGAATCTTAGTATGGGTAGTAATTAAATATGTTATCTTTGAACACGAAACGATTAGGGTTTGGATTTAGAGATGAAATTACTAATATTGTGTGTGTTTTATACTATATTTTGGTGATGATTGATTAAATAACTTTAAAAGTTGTTTTAAGATTTGATCGATTGGTTATTATTGTGAATAATTAGTAATGGTAATGATGTTAATTGACTATGAAAGTGATTTTGATTGATTAAATTGAGAATAATAGCTACTAATTGTTGTGGTTTGATTGTTGTGAATTACAAATACCCTTATTAGGTTGTTATTGAAGTTATAGATACATGATATTAGTAAGCCAAGAGCATAATGTCAACTTATCGTCGATGGTTGCTAAAGTTAATTTGTCGTGTTGTTTTGACTATAGTTCTTAATAGCTTTGGAGAATGTAACAAATTATATCTCGATACGATAAATCTAAGATTTGCCTTATCATTATATTAATGTTATATTAAAATTGTAAGATTTAGTTGTGATTAGTTATTTTTGGGTAACGCGAGCCGATATGCTCAAAATTAGTTAATGTAAAGAAACGATTCACACATACTTCTACTTTAAATTGAAGGAAAGACTTATGTTGTGTAATACCCTAGATTTAGCTTGAAAAAGGATTGATAGACTACTCATACCAATAAGATGCATCTTCTTTTCTAGGGAGCCCATTTGCTAAGAACTCCACAGTTAAGTGTGCTTGGTGGGGAGCAATCTTAGGATGGGTGACCTCCTAGGAAGTGTTCCCGGGTGCACGCGAGTAAGGCCAAAGTGCGCTGGAAAGACTTGTGTTGGTTTGTGGGGCCAGTCTACAGTCTCAATGAGTAGTCACCAGCGGTCCGAGGAGCCGGGGTGTTACATGTTGTGTTGAGTTAATTATTTTGACTTGTATTGAATGAGTTGTGTGCGTGCTAGAGTAATCGGAAATTCATGTTGAATGGGTGATAGCGGTTACTTTGGTATCTAGTTTGGTATGGCAAGGTAGTTAAGGGAACTTATTAGTTCTACTCACAACTTATATAGGTGCCCATTTTGTAAGAGGAAAGTAGAGCCTTAGTCGGGTGATTTTGTAACTTTTGATCGTGCAGTGACGCTTACAGGTACGTACACGTAGTAATAACCTTTATATGCAATTTTCTTTAAGACATTATTGTTTATTTTGATAGTATGCATTGTATCGAACTATGAAGTACTAGTGAGTACACTTTATATGAAGAGCTATCGACTATGAAATCTTTGCGCTTATAATAGTTTAGAGAATGAGAGTGTTAATAGAAGGTGGGAACCACCCCCTTATTTATTTAAGAATTAGACTATGCCTTAATTGGAGTTAGAATGACTCCGTTATAAGTGAATTTCATATTCTATTGAGTGGCTCAGTGGGTTTTGGCGCGCTGCTATCCCAGGGCGCTCATTAAAAGTTGAGAGTGGAAGTTATTCCCATCTGATAAGGTACTAGATTATGATTAGCTGGTGTGACTCAACTGGATTATGCCCGGTTGTTTTAGTAGTCCCCTAGGTGAGGTTCGACGGGACCATCGTAAGGGGGGTATGAGCATTCTTGGGTCATTGGGCGCCGGGTGGCCGATAACGCCCCTTGACCGAGGTGTTACCATGCGGGCCTTGCAAACCCCAATATGGTGGCCTCTTCACTGGTTTAGTACCCCAGTGTGTTAGTTTTTCTCGAAGGTAGGACCCGAGAGGGTCAGCTGGAAGGGGCATGAGCTCATACTTTGCCATGGGCGTCGGGTGGCCGATAACGCCCTTGGCTGTGTCACTATGCCAGGAAGTAGAGAAAAGATCCACTGATAGAAAACTATTCAGTGATTGAAAGTTTATTCTTTGATCGAAAGTTATTTCATGATAGAAGGTTCATTCTTTGGTAGAAAGCTTACGCGTTGATAGAACGTTTACTCTTTGATAGAATATTCACTCATTGATAGAACATCTACTTATTTATAGTTTATGCTAGTGAGAAGTGTGCCTAAGTTAAGTTACCTCAAGGGTATTACAGACTATGATCACACTTACCTTAAGATAGACAAGCTCTATAAGGTCATGTGTTAGGTATTCTGTTAATGCCTTGGTCTAGTTAAACTATGCGTGTTTTGCAAGAGTTTATGTTTAAAAAGAGAAGCGTGAAGACCTGCATTCTACCCAAGAGCACATGGTTCGGGTTGGAAAGCACGTAATGAAATTAAGAAGTATAAGTGGCCGATAAACGGTTACTATCTATGCTTGCGTTTTATGAAATCATCTTATGTTGTTTTATGATATAATGCTATCTAGTAGTTGTCCTTATTATAATTGATGCTAGTAACTGACGTGTACGTGTTTGTGTTTATGTTTGTTTGTTGATGACTTTCTATGATTGTCCTGCTATGACACATTGGCCTTTGGTCTAATGTCGAGCAGCAGGAGGATCATAGACAGGCGTAGCAGGTACTGGAGCTTCTTTTGCATTGCATTGCATTTAGGGAGAGTGATGAGGGCGAAGCATAACCTGTGTCATACCGCTGTCTTTCGATTTTGTAGCTCTTGTTATCTTTTGTAAACTTTGGTTGTATATGTTTTGTTATGAGGCCTTGTGTCCTCCCTCGTATCTTTGTATTTCCATTGCGTAGTTTATAACTCTGTATGGTTTTAAGGAGTTAAGTCTTTTTAAAACGCAAACGTCGACACTGGAACCGCGATCCATGCTTGGCATGTTCATTTGAGAAGCCGGCGACGAATCATTCCGCCGTGACATAGTTTTGATAGGTCGTTGGTGCCTTTACTTTATTAGCTTCTAAATAACTTTTATTTTTCTACAAAGGCGCACAATTTTAAGGCAGATGCTGCCGAAATTTTCACTCACCTTTTTAAAGTTAATATTTAACGTTTATCTAAATTCTTTTCCTTTTCTTTTATGTAACACCCAAATTTCCTCCCGTCCTTTACGGTTTTGGTTTCGTTTAGGGGTCGAAAATTCTGGGGTGTTACAGAATAAATTTTGTGTTGACCGTAATTCATAGAATTTTATAACATTGAATTAATTTTTTGTACTTCATATAGATTGAATTTTTGTATAATAATACTTCCTACTATTGCTATTAATTAGCTCATTTGGAAAGAAATTGAATTTTTATAAATCACGTTTCTAAATAGAAAGAGATTTTTTTGTTATGATGGACTTAAGAAAAAGAGAAAGAGTTTTGCAATTCTTTGATCAATTCCTTGATCAATGTATATTTCTAAAAGGATCAAATAGTAGAGACTACGAGTAGGGACGGTAATGGTATTAGATCTAATTCGAATCCGTACCCGTTTTCACGGGTCTGGATCTTAAAATATTGGACCCGTTGGATCTGGGTCCACATGCATTCCACAGGTCCGAATCCAAATCTCTAAAGAATACCCCAATCTGGACCCGTGGATCCGAAGACCCGTTTTCATTTTAATTAATCCTAAAAATTAGTGTGCTAATATACCCAATTCCCAAAAGCCAAAGCCGTTATGTTGCAATGCTGTCCCAACCCTACTTTTTTACCTTAATTCCTTGCCTATTATTATTATTATTATTATTATTATTATTATTATTATTATTATTGTTATTTTAATTCCCTTTTTCCCAATATTAAGTTGTGTATTTCCAAGACAATATTAAATTATACTCCCTCCGAACCAATTTAGTTGTCCTATTTCCTTATTTGGCAAAAGTCTTTTTAGTTGTCCCATTTCTATTTTTGTCAAAATTTTTTTACCTACTTAGTTCACACAAGTAATTACGAATATACCCTCATATACCTTACTTACCCAACTACCCTTCACTACTTACCCTTTACTACTTACCCTTTTTAATGGACCCCACACCATCCTTAATAACCATGCCCAAGCAAATGGGACATCTAAATTGGTTCGGAGTATAATATTATTTTGGACCATCGATTGTGAAATTATATGTATTATTATCATAAGTCATTAAATATAGCTTTATCGCAATCTCAAAACGATTCAAAATCACCAAAAATGAAAAAAATCAGCTAGACCCGTTTTGGATTTGAATCCGATAGTGGATTTGCAGTATCCACAGATCCAGGTATGGGTCTTAAAAATGTAGAACCGCAGATCCGGGTCTGGATTTGGGTCTTGCCCAAGAAAATGGATCTGGATCCGAGTCCTCTTGGACCCAGTCCAGATCCAATCCTTTGCCATCCATGACTACGAGTAAGTAATCCTTCGATTCTCATTTAATATTTCCACTAAGAATATTCTATTTTAAGATGGAGAAAGTTATGCAAAATTTTTCCTTTGATATGTACTAGTTAAATTTATCCACGTAACATCTTGTTCGATCGATACTCCCTCCTATTCACCCTAATAGTATCATTTGTCAATGCAATAATTATATTATTAATATCTTTTGTGTATAATTAAAAATTGTAAAAAGTTAATATTAATAATCTTTGCATTGAAACAAAATCAATTGAGAACTCACTTGATTATGTTGTAACTTATAAATTAAAAATAAAATAAAGGTTAAGAAAAATAAATAAATAGTGTTAAAAGTCAAATGAGACTATTAGAATAAATAGAAGGGAGAAGTAAAAATTCAACATCTAAATTTTGTCCTTCTCCAACAACCTGCCTCGGCTTTTGGCCGGACCGTTTACAGAACTTTCTTAACGTTTCGCTAAAACCTCCAAAACCCTAACAATGGCGTTTTTGCAATCTCAAAACCAACACCATCAGAACCTCCAAATTCACCACATCCCACAATCCAAATACATAGATGCATTACGTTGGCTTCCTCCATTATCAGCCTTCGACAAATTCATCATTCTCTCCCTTTTCGATTCAAATTCATCTTCATCCAACATTGAAATCCATTCTCTCGACTATAACAACTCTCCAATTCTTTCTCCTCTCTCTACTTCCTCTTCTTCTCTTTCTCGAACATCCTCTCTCAAAACCTCTCAATCCCTAATTGCTTTCTCCACTTTCTCAGGCTCACTTAACGTTATCTCTCCTTATTACTCTTCTTCCGGTGAGGTTTCTCTTAATTCGTCGTTTTCTTTGCAAGATAAAGGGTTTCACGTTGGACCCATTTCTTGTATTGATGTTTTGGACAGGGATTGTGTCAGTGTTGGGGAAGATGGGAGGGTCAATTTGGTTAGTTTTGATGCTGGGAAGGCTGATTTTCGACGGGTTTTTGATGGGGATGGGCTTGTTTCGTATACTGCAGTGAAATGGGCGTCACCAACAGAGTTTGCTACTGGTGGTTTGGGGTGTAGTCTTCAATGGTGGGATCAGAGGAGGAAGCCAGGTGAACCTGCATTGCTATTTAAGGGCAAATGGTGAGCGAAATTAATCCATGCTTTCCAATTTAGACGTTTGGATCTTGCTTTTCAAAATTTTTTTTGCATTATTTTAGACTTTAGTTAGTATTATTGGTATTTTGATACCTATGGATTAAGGTGTTCTCCAGTAGTGATACGTGCTGAACCTATTAATGTTGAACTTGTTAGAATTGAACCTTTTAATCCTTAGCGGAATTGAACCTATAGTAGTGACTATGTATGAGAAGTACTGTATTGAACCTAGTAGTTCTGAATTGAACTTATGTATATTTATGTTGAAGTGAATAAGCCCTTTATTTCGCATTGTGCGTGCTCCTTCGAGGATAAGGATATAGTGTTATTTCACTGACACTGTGTTTGGACTTTGGATAGCTTATTAGGAGGGAAAGAGAACATAGGGGGAGGGGAGGGGAAAAAAATTACTAGATTCTCCATTGGGTAACAATGCATTTGAGGGGAGGGGAAAAAGAGTGATCCTTGCAAACTTATAGAAATGATGTTTCTGGGCACTGGGCAGGCATATGCTTGAGAGTGAGGATGAAATTTTTGTGTGAGAACTTCATAAAAGTGGCCTAACGACATAAAATTTCAAGTTTTCATCCTTATTTCTTTTTGGATAATACTATGTCTTCATGCCAAATGTCTTAGAATCAGTTTTGAAATTTGCCTTTTCTTCCAAATTCACACTCTTGGAAGGATTTTTATCTTTAAAGGAGTTTAAAGAAGTCCCTCCATTTTCCTTCTTCCTAATTGGCGTATTATGTCACTCCTACTTTGTTATCTAAATGTGGAAGCTGTATGCGATTTAATTAAGGCTACTTATGAAATAGTTAAGATATGGTTTGTCATCAAGTTTTACAGGAAAGTTTGTGTGAATAGGAATGCACTTGTTCAGGAATAATGGACAAGTTTAAGCCATTATTGTTATGAAATTTTGTTGGTGCTTGACTTATCTAGTTTCAAGACTTCTTGTTGTTGAATCAAGAGGGAATTTTAGAATAATTTAGTGCTTTGGAAAGATCCATTTGAAGGTGACTAAATCACAGTATGTTTAGTGTGCTTGAAAATGGTCAATACTAAGGATTTTACTTTTTTTTTATAAAAATGGTGATGCTTTAGGAAATGCAAATCTGGAAGATTTAATAATTTTGCATGCACATCATCTGTAAGCATACACCGACGATTGTTTGGGTGAGTTGACGAGTTATCTAGGTAGAAGCAGCGTGTTCTGTTAAAAATAAGTACTACTCCCTCTTGCCCCACGGGCATTTGGTGGGGAAACCGAAAAAAAGGAGACAAAAAATATTGTGGGGTTGTGGGAGAAATGTGTGAATGAGATAAAAAAAGTAAGTTAAATGTGTGGATGAGAATTAAAGAAAGAATTTGAGTGATGGCCAAAAAATAGAAATGAGGCAAATTTAGTGGGATGGACTAAAGAGAAAAGTGGGGTAGATTTCGTGGGACGAAGGGAGTATTGGTTACTTGGGATCAGATGTCCCAGTAGATGAGACGGGGATTGAGTCAAGGCTCATATCACTTCTTGTTAACTACTAATGGTATGATAAATTTAAAAGCTTGCTACCTTTAGTGGTAATTGGCACATAATTTATGTGATGATTACGGTGTCAATTGTGCATGCTCATGTCTTCCAAATCTTGGTTTATATTGGAGCCGATGAAGTGGAAATACAGTGGGTATTAATTTGTTTTTGTGATGAACAAAGAGAATAAAACTCATTTCATTAATAGTTAACTATATGGATCTTGGAAAGCTTTTTCTGACATTTTATAACATTTTAGGTCTCAGAAAACTGCTGCTGGAGTTGTGCATTCGATTGATATCCATCCTTCGAGGAAGCACACCTGTATGGTAAGTTGGTCTTTCTAATGTTGCTGGCATGCAAAATCTTCTGGTTGCCATCACCTGCACTTACTATAACCCATTATACGCGACCATACCATCATGCTGACATCCTATGACTTGTATTGGGATGTTTTCTATTTTAAGTCTGAATGGAGACTCAGGAGACGGTAACATTTATGCAACCTTGTCCTTGTTTTATTCTGTTAACAATCTTATTAGTATCTGGCTCAGTTAGACCTTGAAAAGCATAGACAACAAAATACTTCTACATAAGAAAAATAACCTTTGAGCTCTTAGCCTCTTACAAATTTGGAAAGTGTGCATATATTTAAGAACATTACAGGCAGTTTGGTATAGGTTATTTGTGATAAATTTTATTGTAATAATGTAAGGAATGGTTGGTCATTGACATGGACATGTTTTTACAAAATAACTCAATTTTATAGTAACAATCATTTTGTTACCATGCAGAAGTACCAAACAGTAATCTCTGATATGGTATTTTTGTATTAAGGCTATTGTTAATGAAAGTTTAATCCATTTTTGAACATCTGGCTTCCTCAAATAGTAGCCTGTTGGTAGTATATAACAAAGTATTTTAACACCTTTTAGATTTATTTAAATACTCTTGATTTTTTCAACGAGTTACCTTTGTAGTAGAATTTTCATCTTTGACAACAAACCATGTAAATGTACATTGTTTGTGGTTAAAGTTTTTTCAAAACAGACCCAATGACCCAAAATTTACACGACCTTTTAACCGAATCCGATTTGATTTCAACTTTGAAAATGATTTACAATTATGCAAAAAAAATATGGACACAAAACCTGATTTCAAACCGACCTGAAACACCTAACCTGAAATCAACCAAATGACCCGAGTGAACACCTCTAATTGTGGTTGTTGCCGCTTGCCTCCTTCAAGTGGAGAAGCTGTACAACTTTATTCTACTTCTGTACCTTTTCTTTGAAGCTTTTACCCCAATATCCAGCTGCTTGTTGCGAATCTAGCTGTCATTTAGTAAATATCGAAACCTTTATTTGTCAATCTTGCCCTTCAATTTGTCAATTCACTTCTAAAGTTCTGAGTTCTAACTTCTGACTAATAGATTGTTTATAGCATTGCAATATTGAATTTTGTGGTAAAGCTACATTGATCTCTTGTAACAATGTTCAAAGGCAGGAGGGTCCTCCGGTACTGTATTTGCTTGGGACCTCAGGTGGCCACAACAGCCAATTATTCTCTCTGGAGTCGGGATTGGTGAGAGACCGTCTCAACCAATTTCCGAAAGTGAAGTATGGGAGGTGCAGTTTGACTGTCACTTACAATCATCAAATATAACCAGTATGTCCTCGTCGATGTTACCTGTAATGATGTGCTCTGAAGAAGGCATTCTCACTGTCTTTGAGCCAGGTACATGAACATTGCAATTGAAGTATTTTGCAAATTTTTCTTCTTGTAGTTTACTTGTGCAATTCACATTTTCACTTTCATGCTGTGAGATAATTGTTGCACTTTGCCAATGTCGGTTTCCTTGATAGTGTGAGGAGAAACTGTTATAACGTAAACTGAGATCTGTTTTTCTGGCTGCATGTGTTATAGGCGCGGAACCTATTGAACTCTTGGAAGAACCATGTGCCATCAACGCCTTTGACATTGACAAACAGAACTACTCTGTAAGCAAGATCTGCTAGTGATTGTATGAATATAACTTCCTCCATCCCATGTTACTCTCAGAGCTCTATAAAATTGACCTGATTAGCCAGAACCAAGTATTACCCGAATCGACCTGAAATAATCCGCATATATAATCAAATTAGATTGTCAATATATTTACATGCACACAAGACACAAAATTAACCTGACCCAAAATAACCCGCATGTAAAAATCAAATACATTGTCAAGATATTTACATACACCCAAGAAGCGAAATTAACCCGATCCGAGATATCATACCCGAAACTTGTCACCTCTAGTTAACTATACATATTTTCTCGTGCGGATGACTCATCATAATCTACATCCCCTTTTAAACTTTTCACCTGAAAGCTGGACTCTAGACGAGTCTATGCAGCAATACACCTACTTTACCATTTTTAATCTGCAAGCTCTGCAAATTCCCAACAAACAGCAAGATTGATATGGGATGGAAGGAAAAGGTTTATATATTGAAAGTACTTAAAACGGCTATTTTAAGTAATTTAGTCTAACGATCTTTACGTTACCTGTAGGATATTATATGCAGTTTGGAATGGGAATCACTTGCTATACTCTCAAGGTCATAATTTATGGAAGAAGCCTATAAAGCACCATGGCCACTATGCTTGAAATGTTGTTACACATACATGTTTGTGGATTCAAGTATCTGCGTGATTCGTAATTCAAATTTTTGTATTATACGAGCTAGGCTCGTGTTTACTGCTTCTGTTGTCTGTATAGTTGATTACAAGTTCGCTTAGAATAGGGAATGTTGAGAAGCATTGATTCGTCTAGCTTTCAAGATTCGTCTATGTGCCCATATGAGTAGCGGAGGAGTGATCGCCTTATAAATAGGCGGTCTAATACTATGGATAAGTATACTTGGTAGAAAAAAATCGTCCTCCAACATTGTCTAGGTTTCCTATTTTTTCATCCTTTCCTTGTGTGTTGTGAGAGTTGGGACATGGTTGGCTACTTGGTTTGCCTAATATCCTTCTTTTGATATCCTCCCAACTTTTTTGTGTGGTTGATATAGCTTGTAGAGTATACGTTAACTTAGTTTTTTTTGGTTTACAACTCAGTTCCTTGATCTTTCACATGATAAATGAACCTTGTACTTGGAAAATGTTTGCTCAAAGTCCCCACAAGGCTCAAAATGACATTAATAATAGAATTCGCACAATTTAACATGGTTCATTAACAATGTGTTAGCTACATCTATCGGAACACGGGAATAGATATTATTAATATGAGGGAGAAAAACAAATACACAATAATGAGGATTGATGGGTTATAAATAATACCGAGAAATAATGGAAGTTCCTAATGACCTTGCCTCCAAACAACTGTAAAGCAAGAATAAGAAGATTTAGCTCTTCTTATCACACCTACTACTATAAATGTTAGTTCATTATTCCTCATTATGTTCTTATTTTTATGGATATTGAATAGTTGGAAATATTTTACATGTGAGGAAGATTTTGTATAATTAAAATAATAGGTTGTGGACTTGCATATAATACTCGTGGGTAATCCTCCTAATACCATATGATTTTGGGAAAGAGTAAACTTCATCAAATGTGTATACAAGTCAACGGTCATTACTTGTGGGTTCGTGGGCTCGAACCCATTGGTGCCCCGTAAATGTGTCCATACAAGTGGGCCCATGATATGATTATGTGATGAATTGTTACGGCGTACTAATTATCTCACTAAAATCTCAATCTTGAATCTTGATTTTCGTTTACTGAATTGGTGGAAGCAGTTATTTATTTCAATCCATAAGTTCACAGTAAAAATAGTAAAATTGAGTTTACACAAAAACTTGGACAAGACGGTCTGATTATGAGACAGTCAATTTGGGCCGACCCAATTCGCACGTGTAACCTCACACGTTTTTTCTCGTTTTTTCCATTTTCTGGACATTTATCAATTTTGACCTTAAAGATATCAATTTCAACGTAAAGTAAAACTTAATTAGATCAATTAAAATAAAAAATTTCAATTTGGACCTGTAAGTGATCAATTTTGACGTTAAACTGATCAATTTCTACCTAAATATGGTTATATTTTCACAATTTCAGAACGAAGTTTAATAAAATGGTATTATTCTATCATTCTATAGATGAATATCAAACAACAAATAAATGGTAAATAAAACTATCAATAGTAGTGTTAAAACATTGCACAATACAAGTACTCTTATTCAATGCATACATGATGGTTTTAATGGAACATAAGAGTACATGTACTCTTTAATCATCGATCAATAATAGTGATATTGTTCTTTCCTCAACAATTTCTGTTCATAATGGACTTGGAAATACAGTTGTAGGTGTAATGTTTGCTTACCCTGGATGTGAAGATGGATGAAGTTTTGATTTCGAATTGTATTTGCCAATTGATTCAATGAATGCTTTTAGAAATGATCAAGAGTTCAAGTCTTCTTTGTTATAAAAAATTTCAATTTTGATCTATGAATAATCAATTCAGACCTTAAAGTGATTAATTATGATCAGTTATAACTTATAAAAAAATTCAATTTAATTTTAACCTTAAATGTATCAATTGCACCTTAAATTTATCAAGTATTGAGCACATATTGAAAAAATTACAATTGGGCTGATTGGGCTATCCATCTCATATTGAGACGGTCTCATCCAAGACCAGCTATTGAGTTTGATGTATAAATTGGTTTAATTGGGTTCTAAATCCATACCATTTCTTCTCCTTGATTGCATAGGTTCAGTGTCACATAATTTGCAAATCTTCTCACGAATTGCGAATCGAAAAAAGCGAATTACAGTTAATTTTAGACAATTCTTTAAAAATTTTATGTAAATCATAAATTTAAAAAGTAAATTAACTAGCAAATTGTGTCAAACTGCACAGGTTCAAGTCCATAGGAGATGGGAGTGACACTACGACGTACCTCAAAGTAAACAGGAAGGTATATGGAAGTGTCATTTTCCATGTATGTAGTACATGATTAGGGACATTTACTGTTGTTAAGTTTAATTATTTGCATTCAAGAGATTGTATTCTATAACTGAATGATAATTACTAAGGCATATCCTTGTGGATTGTGGCATATTGCAACTTGCTAGAGGATAATGCTTCTACTGTAAGTTGTAACCAAATGAATCTATGTACACCAACAGACAACACTAGTTGTTTTGGTAATTCAAAATCATGTGCAAAATAAAAATTACATTTTTTTTACAGAAATAATTTGTTATTGGAGTTTTAGTGTGACTTTAAGTGCACCAATGGAGTTTGATGAGTTCAATGGTGTGTAGATGTGTGTATGTGTGTGTATGATGATGAGGGAGGTGTTTGATGAGCTGCTCGACCAAAACCAGTTGTTGTTCATCGAATCAAGTAGCTCGACCAAGTCAGTAGCCTTCTGAACCCTTGCTCGACCAAAGATCAAGCTCGCTCGACCACCCCCTGTTCCGCTCGATAACTGTTCCGAGCGAGAGGCTGTCAGGTCACTGTTTCATTCGCGATAAGTTTTGCGGCTAATCGTTAGGGCTGGGCTCTTTCCTTATTTACTCCCATATGTACACATGTATAAATAGAAGTCCCTACACTCATTCCCATGAAGATTCTAACCCTAAGCCAAACACAAACCCTTTCTCTTTCTCTATTCTTCTTCTCCAAGTGTAATTTTCCATTGTATGAGTTCTTGAGAACTCCATTGATTATTCACATAATACAAGCAAGCAAACCACCACCGAGGACGTAGCCCACATTAAGTGAACCTCGTAAATCTTGTGTCTTTGTTTATTGCATTGTTTCTTATTGCTTTTCATTACTAGTTTATTGAAGTGTTTGTTTCATTGTATAGAACACCCCTACTACAGTTTTTGAATGTTGTTAGGGATAAAGTTTGAACCTTTAGACCCTCATGTGCTTAGTTTCTCAATGGCAATGTATGTACTTGTAACTTTTACATACCTTTGAAAATTGAGTAGTATTACAATTGGAGAGTAAGTTTCATTTTTCTATGTGATATCTTGGATTAGTTTATTTATTTATTTATTTATTTATTTTTAGTTGAAAAGTAAAGAAAAATAAAAAGTAACATGTTAAAAAGGTTTTAGTTCATTTGAACCTTTATAATAAAATCGAGGGTACATATCGGAATTTTCGAAAAGTGAATTAATTCAAGGCGGTATGAACATTATGTTAAGCAATATTTATTTGCTCTTAAGCGTCTCTACTTAAAATACTGACATAAAACTCAGTCAATAAACAAAGTTATAATGCAATTTGAAAAAAGAAGTTTAATTTGGAAAGACAGTTAGTCTATCAATAAAAAGAATGTGTTTAATGTCGACATAAATTAAGATTTGAGTCTCTCACCCCTCTTTATATAAAGAGATTGACTTAAATCTATTTTTTAATCGTCCTATCTTTAGTAAAAGACATATATCTAGCAAGCTTTCTAAAATATTGGCGAAAATGATAGCCAAATTTGCATAATTTACTTCCATAGTTCTATCCTTATGCACTTAAACTAAATCAACTATATATTATCTGACTAAATGGTTAAATGTAGAGTTTTTTAAAATTAAAGTGATTAATCGTAATCAAGTATAACTTGAATTGACTCGATGCTAACTCATATAATCAAATCAGATTGTCATAATATTTATACATATTCAAGAACATAAATTAACTCAATTTAAAATATTATATCCTAAATCTACCCGCACAATCTACCTCTAGTTAAATGCCAACTCATCCAAGTTAGTATCCAACCCAAATAGATTCCTTCAACTTTTAAAATAAAATTTATACTAAACCAAATAAGCTTAAAGAAAATTCCATATCCACTTTGTTTCCATTTATCCAACCATGACAACTAAATGACTGTTTTGTCATTTGTCACATAAATATTTCCTCTCAAATCTCAAAACAATTCAGGTCCCACACGTTATCCATTTACTGATTTTCTATTTCATCATATTTAATAGATTTGATTTTTACGCAATTTAATGTTTTGAAAGTATTTTGATGATCTATATATTAAATTATATATATCTATAATTATAAAATATTTATATATTATAAATTATGTAATTAGACAATTTAAACAAAATCTCACTTTAATTATATTTCAAAACATAAAATAAACATAAATAATAAATAATGTTAATAATCGTAACATAACAAATATATTAGAACGAAAGAACTAAAAAATTCATCTTAGGACCAATTTTCACACGTGCCAATCACCACCGATAAATATTTCTTGGAATGCCAATTATACCCCTACCCACCTGACTTTCCGTGATGGACAACGCCACCTTTATTCATGTATAAAAATTTTCTAGGGTTTCCAGATTGTCTTCACCTAATTTTTCAATCTTGACAAAATATATTTCTTCGAAATTTCGAATTTGTGATTTGGATTTTTGAGTTTTCCGGCTATAATTCTGCTTAAATACTTTTAAATGATGGATTTCTCGAATTCCAAGGATTGTCAACGGTCGTCGATTGTTGAAGAAAATAGTACGGTGAAGTTGGAGATCGAGGACTCTTTAGATGATGAACATGGGCCTTTCAATAAGAAGCAGAAGAAATCTTCGTCTCTTAATCAGGTTAATCCTTTTTTTTTTTTTATAATTGTTATGTTTTGTTGATTTGAAGGATGTTTGTTTTTAGTAGTTAGGGTAGATTGTGAAGCTTATTTGTGGATTTTTGATTTAGTAAACTGTAAGCTGAACGTTTTAGGTCGAGTGTTATAGTTATATGAATATTCTTGTTTGCTATTTTTATTGGATATGATTGTTGAATAATGCTTAGATTTGGATTTACTTTGGTCTTTGAGGGTAATTAAGTTAATTTACGAGCTTTGTGATTGTTGATATATTACATGTTAGCTTGTGTTTTTGGATTTCTGGGTTTAAAAATGGAGAAAGAAATTCATATAAAGGTTGATTGATCTTTTGTGTTGTAAACTTGATGTATAAAAATTAAAATATACATTTGCTATACAATGCGACCTATATATCGGTCGTGTTAAACTTGAAAACTTTTATAATACAGTCACGATACGGTGGTGCGCTCTTGTTTTTGCACCATGCTTTGAGCCAAACTTTTATTCATCATGGGCTGCCCCTGCACACAACCCAGTCACACTCACAGGGTCACTAATAATACCTTATTTCAAGAGTATCTTATGTAGTTAATCTTTCATGAACCATTAACCCATAATGAAACAATGTCTTGGAGAAACTTGCTTGTTGTAAGCTGAAAATCTCCTCTCTAGACTCTTTTAGTCAAACGGCATAGATTCATTTTGTAAGCCTTACTAGAGAACCTGCTTCCTGTAAGCACTAAATACCACCCAACCCATCCCTCAATATGCCTTTTTTGATCTAGAACATTCGCAGATGAAATGTTTGAGGATAGCTTCTCTTTTCTACAAGTAATAGGTATGCACCCATTTTACAAACTTGACCTTTTTTCATTACAATGGCCCAAAAATGTTTGAGGATAGCTTTACTAATCAATATATAGCTTTTCACCCATTTCACAAACATCAAATCCAAATCTAATCAATTAACTAAATACTAATCAATATATGTTACTCTCTTTATATTATGTTGAATAGTATTTCTGGTTCATCATAGGGTAAAGTAAGAAACAACATTATCCTTGGGTTGGCCGATGCCCTAGTTTTGTATTAATGGTTATTCTTACTTATTGCTGGTATTAATTGGTTGAAGGTTTTCATTGGTCGACATGAGTAAGCGTTCTTATTTTGTTAGAGACCGGCTTGCTATATGTACTAATATAAATGATAGTGTTTATTTTATGATTAAGATCCTTAAATAGAATAAAACTAGTTAGCGAAAAGTTCTGCGATCATGTTTCTACTAATTGGATGTTGAAAGAGGATGGACATGGTTCACATTTTGTTTGTGTTAGGTTTAGTTAGACCTAGGTGCATACCCTTTTTTTGGAATAGATAAATTCAAATTCGAAGCCATAGGGTCAAGAAAATTCAAATTCAAATTCAAAATCAGACACCATATTTTCAAAATAACATCTCTCTATTAAAAAAAATTAATCCTACAAACAATGGATAGAAGTGATTGTGGAAGATGGCGATAGTAACACGTGCGCACCCATACCCACACCCATATATATATATATATATATATATATATATATATATATATATATGAAGAAGTTCAAGTGAGAACCATCCTTATATGAGAACCGTCAGAACCAATCTACCTAATGAAAAATTGTTACTTTTTACTAAAAAGGTGTTATTTTTAGGCAAAAAAGTGTTTTTTTTGAGAACAAAGATGATACTTTTAGGCAAAAAAGTGTTACTTTAAGAAAACAAAACTTCTGAAAAAAACTCACAATAAGGTGTTACTTTAAACATAAAAGGTGTTACTTTTTGAAAAAAATGTGTTACTTTGTATTTAAGTTTTTTTTGAAAGTAACACTTTTTTGCTGAAAAAGTACCAAATTTTTTTAAAAACAAAAGTAACATTTTTTTGTCCAAAAGTAACACATTTTCTGTGAAAAAGTAACACATTTTTATCGGAGATTGGTTCTCACGGTTCTCATATAAGCTTGGTTCTCACTGGAACTTAACCCTATATATATATATATATATATATATATATATATATATATATATATATGAAAAATTAATTTTCAAACATGCTTGTGTCTATGTATTGAAACTTAGGAAAGTTTAATAATGGAATTTAGACAAGGATAAGAGTTAACTAATGCCGCAAAATATTTTCTTCAAATATAGCCACTTATGTCTATCTTAAGTTAATCACCATGTTGGTTTATTGTTCGCTTTGTTGGACTCTGGTAGAAACTAGAAATAATTCTCATTTGTAAGTATTAGACATGGGTATTCTTCATGGGCTTGTTTTTTTTTTTTTTTTAATTTGTTGACATGAATTTAAGCTCTAGTGCTTTGAATATTGAATAGGGATAGCATATTTGAGTATTTTATGGAAAACATTGTAGTGGATGTGGTAATGGTTTATTTTTTCTGGTGTTCATGTATTGTTGTCGATTCATGATTGGCTTTTGAATTGAAACTACTAGTTACGCAAGACATGGGTTCCTTGGTCTTTAAAACACCTGGGTGAGGCGTTTTCTGTGAATTGCACCTAATGTATTGAAAAATGTGGCGCTATTTTGTATTTGAAGCATGATTTATCCATAGCATTTTTTATTTTTAAGATTGCGCCAAACTGATGATTGGTGCACTTTGAGCCTTCATAAACATGTGTTGGATCCATGGATTTTTTGTTCGTAGATCAATAACATATATTATTTCGAATTTAAAGTGAAAGGGAATGAACTTGTTGTAGTTATTGCGTTTGGAAATATCTTGATTTATAGATTATGGTCAAACTAGTGTTACATGATTCGCCAGTTATTTTTTTTGGATTCGCGATTCGCTCAAAATAACCATAAAATAGCCTAAAGCTTACCATGATTCACTTTTTTTGATTCGCGATTTGCAAGGAGATTAGTGAATCATGTGACAGTAGGTCAAACTATGGCCATGATGACGATCACACTAACATCAAGTATTAGCTACTCAAATGTGTCAACTGTAAAATTACTACTCCAATGGGTCTACATTAAAATATTTGTATTGTGGAATTGTGTTGAAAGTGAGGTTATAGTATGGGTTTTGCTGAATTCAATGCCAATCAACGTTTCAATTACTCCTAAGTTTAAGTCAATTTATGTAGATATGCTTTTTGAAACTACCATTTGAACATCTAGTATAGAATGCAAAATTAATTTATAAGGATAGGATAAAAGGAAGACAACAAACTGTCCCATCATTTTTCTCATATCAAGGTAATGACAATGCCAAAGCGTTGATCCGAAAGGCATGGTTATATTTTTACTTAACTGTAGTTCACTAACAAAAGTCAAACCAAGATTTATGAATAGAGTAGAAAACAAAGATAGTATATAAGCAAGGGAGAACAGGAATCGGGAATGCATAGAAAGCATGTTGAGAATTATTTATGTTAACACACCATGGAGCCTTAAACAACTGAGAATCATTCATGTTTATACATTATGATACCATTGATTTTTCCGACTTGGTGGCCTCGGTTGATAAAAATCTTCATATCAGTCACTGAAGAACATTCAGTCAGTTCACTCCTTTGGTCATTGAGCAGTTTCGTGATATGCCTAAATATCTTGCATAAATGTTTGCTTTTAGAGTGCTTTTATTTTGGATTTCTGTCTGAAATCTAACTGTTGTATCTTATTTTCACTGTCTTTAATCGCCTGCAGTTCTCTTCGGGAAATAATCAATCTCCAGTCCCCCTTTCACATTACAATCCCCTTGAGGAGCCTAGTCCATTGGGTTTGCGCCTGAGAAAAAGCCCGTCACTCCTTGAGCTAATCGAAATGAGACTCTCCCAAGGGAAGTCTTCTACTTTGGGATCCGCACCCAGTGATGATTCCAAATCACGGGAAAAAAGTAACCTTAAAAGCAGTGCTCCTACTGCTACAGATAAGCTTAAGGCTTCAAATTTTCCTGCTTCCATATTAAAGATTGGCTCTTGGGAGGTAAATGAATTTGCTTTTTCTCTATGAGTATACGGGTTCTCTTAATGTAAGTTGGAAGTAGCTGAAAATTATTTTTTCTGGCAGTATACTTCTCGCTATGAAGGGGATCTAGTTGCAAAATGTTACTTTGCCAAGCATAAGCTTGTTTGGGAAATTCTTGAGGGAGGCCTAAAGAGCAAAATTGAAATCCAGTGGTCTGATATCATGGGATTGAAAGCAGACTTTCCGGATGATGCTCCTGCAAACTTGGTTGTAGTGGTATGCTATCGTGCTCCATGAATTTGCCTATTTATTTTAGATAGTAGTATTCTTATTTGTGAATTCTAGGTAGCTGTCAGCCTTACTCAACCTCTTTTTTGTTTATAGATTTTTTTAAATTCTAAAAGAAGGGTTTGTTTTCACTCTTATGCAGCTGGCACGTCAACCTCTGTTCTTCAGAGAGACAAATCCTCAGCCAAGAAAGCATACACTCTGGCAGGCTACAGCAGATTTTACTAACGGACAGGCTAGCTTACATAGGTTAGTCTATATGTGGCCTCAATTTGCATTTTAGGTCCATTTATTTGATAAATCTGTTTGGAGGATCATGATTCAGCTTCTCAAATTTCAATACTGTTATACAATAGTACTAGTTATTCTAGTTGTAGAAATAAACATTTTGCGATGGATCTTTTGCTACAGAATTAGATGCTTAGTTAAGCTTTTCTTTCATTGCCTGTTAAGCATTACTGGAGGTGACTCTTTATTAACTTGAGGTAGTTGTTGAGTTGGTTTATTTATGTTGAAAATCTGAATCAAAAGAGGCAAAAGGTAAAATAGACTTCAAGGAAAATGAAACAAAATAAGTTGTTTGGTGATGCAAGATAACTAGTGTTGGGTATTGAATACTCAAATTTGGATTTGGGCTCTTCTGGCAACATAAATCTTGTTGTGCTTGTGCTTATGCTTATGCCATTTTGGTTTAGGCATCATGAAGACAGTAATACCATTCTTAGAGGTTCTGGCCTCACTATGGTATGCTGTTTTGTGATGGCTAGTATGAGAGAGCATTTAATCAGTAAGACTTACTGAAGTTATTAGAGTTCATACTGAGTTGAATAGATAACGTTATAATCGTGAATTGATTATCTTCATGGGGACCAACCTAGTAGACCAGTATGGTTCTTAAGTAGTATATGCAGAAATTCAACTATTCAAGCCAAATCTTTATGTTTTACTGTGCTACAAAATTTTGATTCGACCATTCAGCATTTTGCTTTTGTGCGTCTTATGAATAGTAACACTATTAAGTAACACTTTCGCTAGTGAATTAATTTCTGATATTCTGGTTGCTCAGTGTGACAAGTCCCTACAGGCAATCTGACTAACCAGCTTATTCTGATTTTAGTTTTTTTTTTGTTTTGTTATTTTTTTCTAAAATGAACTGCAGTTTCGGTTTTACACTATACTCCTTATTTTTGTGTTGCTCTATTTATGTGATGCATTTATTTGGTTTTCATCTCCCAGCTAGTGAAGCTCCTAAAAAAATTTTATTATCACTGTAACATTGCAGGAAACATTTCTTGCAAGTGCCAAATGGTCTATTAAACAAGCATTTTGAGAAATTAATTCAGTGTGATATGCGTCTTAATTTCCTGAGCCGACAACCAGAAATAATTTTAAATTCTCCCTACTTTGAATCCCACTCTTCTGCTTTTGATGCCTCAAATGAATCCAAAAATCATGGCTTAGATCAAAGAGAAACCAGCAGGGGGCCTAGCATCTCAATTTTTGAGGATGTTGGAACACCTTCTGTATCCCCATCATCTTCTATCTCAATCAAACAAGATGATACACTTCATGGACCGTCTGAAAATTTGTCTCGTGAAGCTACTTCCCCTAGCTCAGGTATCTACTTATGTTGCTTTTCTTTGCGATGTTTGTATATAATTTTATGGCACCATTGCTTAAGACTCGTGTTTTTTTTATATTGGTGATCCAACAAAATTGATTGGTGTTATTGTAGATTGCTTGAGATAGCAAAAGGTCGATTGGATTTTGCTTTTAGAATCTTTACACAAATTTTCAAACCTATACTATGAGAACTCTGATCAAACTAATGATTTTGGAAAATCAGCAGCATATTTTAATGAGCTACTTTGGTATACTTTTTAATTCACTGTGATGCATTTGTGGCAGCATAATTAGGTCACCTTTTCCCTTATGTATCATAAATTTATTCTATAAAAATGATGTACTTCTGATTGGATTTTTCTTACTCCTGCTCTGTTTTGACTGTCCTAGACGTGGATTAAGCTTATGAAACTCATTATGTGCTCTGTCGTTAAACTTGCTAATCAACATTTTTTTTAATTTCAGTGATGGATATGCCTGTAATGGAAGTTAGTACAAGCAGCCAATCAAGTAAACTGAAGGGGTCGAAAAGCGTTGAACAGCTAATAATGCAAGGAATACGCCCATCCATGTCAATGACCGACCTTGTGAATCATATTGGTAACTGCATTTCAGAACAAATGGGTTCCGAGAATCCAGAGTTCACAGAAAACTGTTCTGAATCCCGTAAAATGCTTGAAGATATTGCGCAACACCTACTAGGTGACTTCCAATTTACAACATGCTCTGACGAGAAATCCTTAATGTCGAGGGTCAACTCTTTGTGTTCCCTTCTTCAGAAAGATGGCACCCCTGTTCAGACTTTTGAAATGACGGAAGAGGAAAAGAATGTAACTGATAAACATGAACTTGAGTTACTGGATCACAGTACAAATAAAGGTGACACAATTGCCCCCGAAGATTCTGTTAGAGATGGGTACAAGCAAGCACCGAGCATGCCGAGAATCGATTCTTTTGGGGATTTGCTCCTTCATCTTCCTCGGATTGCTTCACTACCAAAGTTCTTGTTTGACATTTCTGAAGACGGGGATAATCAAGCACGATAGACAGGAGGAGAAGACGTTAATGATACTTGACGACATGATTTCTCTTCGTGGTTTGACACAATTGCTGTTTTGGAAATAGAATTTCAGATTGTTGTATTGTATATGTACCTTGTAAAATTATTGAGATTCAGAAATTTGGTTTAATGATGAATCTCAATCCAAAACTGTACAGAGAGGAACCATACAAGGGATAATTTATAGCTTTTTTCTCAAGTTTATGATCTGCAAATTTAAAGTGTAGCTTTTCTCTCTGTATCCATTGTTGGGTTTCCCGGTGTAAAAAGGTCTGAATTTTTCTTGTATTTTTTCCTTTGTGACTGCTGGATATGAAAGTTTGTACATCTTTATATGATAACTCTTCAATTAATTTCTTTAGTATCTTTACCGTTGCAAAAATACACTATAAATTTTAAGCATATACTATCTTCTATTCACCCCAAGTGTCTCATTTTTTTATTTGGTCAAGTCACCTTAAATGTTTCATTTCTATTTTGAGTGTTAACTTTACCAATTTACTCTTACTATACCTACCCTTTTCACACCTTTACTCCTACTAACTCCACTTTACCCTTATTAAAATTTAAAAATACTCTACTTTTTTCTTTCAAATATGGTCCCATTTGACCATCTAAAAAATGATAAAAAGTCAAATGAGACAAATTAGGCAAATAGGAGAGAGTATTTTTTTGGGTCTAAAAATAAATAATTTTACTAATGAAAATGCAATGTATGCTAATGTCAACTAATAATCGAGGCTCCTAAATTTAGAGAGCATTGTGCAATCGAACATTATGCGAACAAACGCCTTACTCATGCTCAAAATCAGCTCTGATCTTCATCTAAATGTATCAATGCTTAGAGCATTTTAAAATACAATTTTTGGAATAATTGTTAGTAGTGTGATTGACGGGTAAGTCTAGTGGTTAGCATTACAATCTTCTAATTTTTTCTTTAAAGATTACAATATTTAATTTTAATAATTGGTCATTACAATAACTAATAAATAAAATATTTAAAAAATTTATAAATACCAAATGATCTGAAAAATTTATAAAATTTCACAAATTGTTGTGAGAGACAGTATCTCAGAAAGACACATTAGATATATGGGCTAAATAGCCTATTTATTACAAATTAAAGAGAAAAAAAGAATATAGACTTCTTGTTTTGAGATCTCTCACAAGAGTAGCCGATAAAATTTTCATATAAAAATTAAAAATATTTTTGTGCAAAAAACAATAATCTCAAATTTGATTATAAAATTTAATAAATTTAATTTTCATGAAATTTACTTGAGTGGTTGGCTTTAATCACCTATAGTGACACTTAACAGCATTACAACTTTTCACGAACGAAATCATTCAGCTGTACAGGAGGCTCCAAATAAGAAGGATTTGAATGTTTAAAGTTTCATATACTTCATAGTTCTATATAGGAAAATTTAATTTTAAAAATCTCACTTTTTGTTCGTTATCTTTTAAAATCTCACATTTTGATTATTTTCTAAAAATTCAACCTTTGTACTGCGTTTTCTTTTAAAGTACTGACCTCATTAAGTTACTTGCAAAATTCAGAAGTAAATAAATTTAAGAATCAAAAGGTCGGATTTTTAAAATAAAACAAAGTATAAAGGTCGATTTTTTGAAAAATAATCAAAAGGTGGGATTTTTAAAAGACAACGAGCAAAAGGTGCGATTTTTAAAATTAAATTTTCCTTCTATATAATATATAATTTACAATTTTCTCTTTCTTTTTCACTTTTTCTTTTTATTTTTAAATTTCTATGATTGATGCCAAAGATCAGGAAGACAGCGACGAATGAATGGTTGTATCAGGTAGCATAGCAACAGTTATGACGAAGTATTCACATCCCACAGGAAGACAACTCGCTAAGATATCGTATGATGATGTCGAGCAATTGGTTTGATCCCCTCCAGTGTTACGCTCAGGTCTCTGCGCATCAGGTAGGAGTTTCACAACATGTCGTTCAATGTGGACAATCTGTCCGATGATATAGGCTGGGCGAGTAGGAAGATGATCGGTGAACAAGGCCACAGATTCTGGCGAGAGGAAATAGTTGGGGCAGTTCCGGCTTATGGCCTCATAATGCCCGGATGAATTCAAGACGAAGGCTGCAATCTCATGGACTTCAAAACAACAAAAAGAAATTTTTTCCTTGTTTGCCTGTTGGAAAATAGAATAGTTAATCATACGGAAACAGGAGATATCAGTAATTAACTCTCCGTCACAAGATTTAAACTGGTTATTTTAATTTAAGCAAGTTTAATTTTTATAATTTGAAAATTACGAACGTTGGAGCAACTCCAACATGGACAAATCCAACATTCTATAAACGAGAACTTCGCATATCAATCATTTTCTACGCCATTGCATAACAATTCGAGAAAGCTTAAAGTTCTTGATTGCATACCATGACCATTAGAAATTAGCATATAAAAACCAAGAAATAAAAGAAATTTGTATTATTGTTCTCCATTAATAAGCCCACGAAAGAACTCATCTTCAACTCAGCTTACATGTCAAACAAGTCAAATAGGATTCGAATGGGAGGATGGAGCTACTTCAAACCGTGGTTTCATGTATAGGGCGGAAGAGCACTGGTGGTTCAAGAGGTGACATCATCGGGAACATTCATTATTTAGCAGATTAGTTAACAGAGACTTAATCAGACGAACTGGTGAGTTAGCTGCAAAATTGGATCGGCCAAGTGGGTCTATCGGTGAGTCTCATGGGGATGACAAGAATTCGCTGGGGTCGAGGTCGAGTATGGAGGGGGGCATTTGATATAGTTGTTGGCTATGTTACTTGGACTCGGATACTGATGTTGGATACTGGTACGTGTCCGAGTGTCGGATACGTCTAAATATTCAATTTTATGCCTAAAATGAAATGTCTAAGTGCCATACCAATGTCCGAGCATCAAGGATCGGACACGGGTACGTTAAATAAATTGAAGAGTCTGAGTAACATGGGTTGTTGGTTACAAGAGCTGAGAGGAGAAAGCGATAAAAGGAAACAGTTGATGTTTCCTCTGTAAATTGAGTGGTAACATTTAGATGTGGATTGGGTTCACCATCAGGAAAAGAAGTCAGTTATCGACATGGAAAACCAAACAGGTCAGAATGGACTGGGTTAAATCATCCCGTTTCAAGGCCCAAACCATCATACCCAACAAGCCCTTAAACCATTTTTACAAAATATGGCTTTGTATACCAGATCTCTCATCCCACAGAAACTGTACCACATAAATAGTAAAAAAAATTTCCTTTTGTTTTTAATTGGATATATTTTGGGCAGCAATTAAGCAATTACTAATCATTATCATTAGATTATAAAAGAATGTATCTAACAGTCTAATATAGTCCTTGTTTTTATGCGTGAATAATAAGCATTCTCTATGAATAAAGGTCAGATTTTGAACAAACCAAACATAACTTAATGTAAGAAAGATTTTAGCGCAAGACGGAGTGAATCAATGATAAAGGTTGTTGTGATAGAACAAACAAGATCAGAAGAATACCTGTTTCTCAAGTTGATGCTTTGTGTATAATGTTTTGACTAATTCTTTTCTCTCTTCCGAATCCGTTAAGAGCTGCTTAGTTGCAGCTTCAGCCTTTGCACTCCTATCAAGCAGCTCAGCACGATGCCTCAACAAAATAGCAACTCTATCAGCAAGGACTCTAATACATGCACGGAACTCAGCAGTGCCATCATCTTCACCGTCACTTGCGGAACTGGATAATGCAATGAGATATAAGATTCTACGGCCCATTTTGTTAGTGATACTAAATGGTGGTAATGCGAATGATTTATAGCGTAAAATTTCATCAAAAGTTCCATGTCATTACCATGGCGATGAAACTTTGATCACAAAAAAAAAAAAAAATTTGTTAGCAAATTTTCATTACCACCTAATACCACCTCTCACAATGTTAATGCATTGGAATGAATTTTATGAAGAAAATGAAATGATTGAAGTTAGACAAGCATGGTCATCAAGGTAGCCAAGAGATATTTCAACCAAGATTACAGTGTTTTCATTCCCATTACTACCATTTAATACCCACCTACCAAATGGACTGTTAGGGTAATATTCCAGCAAGCAAATTCAAATCGAATAACTCTTTTAAAATGTAGTGATCATCAACTGACGACACCGTCGTATTGATTTGGCACCACAAGCAAAAACTAAAATAGAAAAAAGCAGACTCATTCTATCCTAACCTGGAAAGCGATTGAGCCAAGGAACACAGAGCATCAGAGAAACCAGTAAATCCTCCAGTAGCATTGACGCAGGACTTAAGTCTTCCTAATAGCCCACACATTTTCACACAAGATGCACGTAGTTTGTTATATTCTGAAGCTCTCCTGTCAGCAGCACAAAGGTGGGTTTGGGCTTCTAGCTTTGTTTCCTGCAGACAGTTCTTTAAGTGAGCACAATTCATCTATGAACAAAAAAAAGAAAAAAGGGGGAGAAATGATTAAAGCAAATTGAATTCAGGCAGATTGGAATCTTGAAGAGTAGCCCAATAAGAAGTATTGATAAAAAGTTGGGGAGAAACAGTAATCAAGCTGGCTTCAAAAAACAGCCAAATACGAACCTGTGATTCATCCAGAAGCTTCCTGTTATTCTCCAACTCTAAGCCAAGCTTTGATATATCCTCCAATGCAGATTTAAGCCTACTTTCAGTTTCAGTCAGTTGGTTTGCCTTATCTTCAAGTGCAGTTTGCAGTTCCAGCACAAGGTCAGCATTGGCCTTCGCTGTAGTCTCACTTGGGTCGGCAGAATTGAACCATATTGGGATGGTTCAAGGATAACTAGTACAATAAGCAAGGATGCAAAGCAAGGCTATGATTCATATTCAAGCAATGAAGCAGATCCAAGAATAGAAGAGGAAGAAACAGAACTCAAAGCTACAGCACAGCAGAGCACAGCAACAACTGACGAATAGCAGACCTTGGGCTTCGTGTCAGGAACGTATCTTGACTCCTTGGAGGATTCTAAGGATAGAAATGGAATCTTTACACTTGGATCTATCTACCATGATTCAAGGATACTAATACCAGCCATTGGAAGAACCCAAGAAGAGTGGATGAAGGTAGCTCAGTCAGCAGCTGTTTCAAAACAAAACAGAACTGATCTCACGACCAGCTGACCTTGTGAGTCTTGTTCTGAACGTACCTCCTGACCTATGGGGCCACCAAGGGTAGAAATGGAATCTCTACACTAGGATCTTGCTACCAGCACTCTTAATGACCATTATCAACCTTTGGAAGAACACAAGAAAGTGAGTGGAAGGTCACCCAGTCAGCAGCCTTCTGTCAGGATTATACTTAGCTTGTTTTTATGTTTTTAATGTGCACATGTTTTGCACGTGGCTTTAAATGACCGTTATGATTAGTTATCTGAGTCATTAGCATCCTTATGGTATTTTCCCCACCCCTCACGTCTATATATAGATGTCCCTAGCCTTGTAAAAAGTTTAAGTTTGATTAATAAAAATTCAGAATTCACTAAGTGTTTTCCTTGCAATTGCCTAGCAATTGGGTTACTTAGGGCCAGTTTGCCCTTCATTGATGAACGTGATCTTGAGTGTTCTTCAAGATCATACATCACCCTATCCATAGATGCTGTTAACTCCCTTGCAGATCAAAGGAGGAAGCGTAGAGTTGAGTGATTAAGGAGTCCGGCAGTCCGGTTCTTACACCTATTCTTCGTGTCAGTTTCTTGGAATATCCCCTTGTGTTTGTATATTAAATCCCATTCGTGCGTAATTTCTTCAACCACCACGTGTACTTGGATCAAGAATCCTCAGAAGGCAAGACAATTGAAGAATTGCCTGTGGCAACATCATAAGGAGACATAGCACCAAGCTGCCCAAGAATCTTGTTTCGATCTTTATCTTCCTTATCACATTGTGGATCCATCATCGATGAGTCTAATTGAGGATTCTGTATTACAGAAGAGTCAGTCATGTTCTCATCTACTTCTTGGGTTTTTCCCATCATCCTAAGCAAAAGCTCATCCTTCGAATTTGCTGGGTTAGATGTACACGAAATCTCATCCATGAGTTCACTCGGTCTAGAAGCCAAATCTCTTTCCACTTGATCCAGAATTTCAGACCCGCAATCATCTGGCTTCGAGTAAGTTGCCTCATTGATAGCCAAACACTTCTGTGTCTGCATATATAGGTTAGACAATTGCTGAGCCAACTCTTCAATGCGCTTTTCGTAGGATTGACACTGCTGTTGTCCGGTCTTCAACATTGATTCAAGATGCTTTATGTACTCATCCTTCTGTTGCAATGCTTCAGCTGTTTTCTCAGCAGTATCCTTTAGCAAGCTACCTACCGTACTCTCATCAAGAGATTCAAGATCCACATCAAGAAAGAATGAAGACATTCGGGCAATTGCAGAAGCAAGGTCAGCTCTCTTTGCGTTTTCAACCTCAATTTTATTTGTTCCAGCAACATCTATCAAGTCACAAATATCAAGCTCCTGAGATGCATACTTTGCAGGGGTAACAATAGCATTCCCTTCAGCATCCAACGAATAAGAACTGTTACTAGACGTAGAAACTGAGGTCCTTGAAGTTCCTGATTTCTCGCTTTTGAATGGCGGTTCAATCAAGGACTCAAGAGCATAAAAGTCAATATCTCGAATGTCGATGTCAAGCAAGCTAGTGTCAACTGGAACTATATTGACATCACATTGGTTAGGAGTATCAAACAATCCCATGACAGCTAATATATCCCGTGGTATATATGGGCTTTGAGACTACAAAAATTCCTCCCATCTCCTCACCTCATCTTCTCTCTTCGTAGCAAGTTTTTCCGCTGATTGTCCTGCCATTCCCATGTAAAGCTTCATTGAAGCCTTTCTTCTCACGATTTCCGCAAGACATGCTCTAAAAGCTGGGCCAATGCCACGAATCACCTTTAAGCTCTCAAATACAACTTCCCGTCGCTTTATTGCCTCTGAGAAAGCATTGAATTGCAACTGAACATCCTTAATGGTACGTTGAATATATGCAATCTTTTGCATGTAATTGTGAACAAAATTGTTCATTTTGTTCTTTATATCTTTGCAATAATCAAGAAAATCAGAAATTGAAATTTGACATGCTGTCATCTTCGGAAGATGATTTCTTTCATGGACATCATACATAGGACCCAGGGCAGAAACTGCATCATGAGGACGCAGAGAAAAGGATAATTGGCTTGATAGACAATCATCTACCAGTTTCTTAACAGTCCTAACATCCTTACTGCAAAGGAAAAGGCAACTATTATCACAACTGTCCACCAGAGACAACATTGTATACATGAACTAAAAACAAAACATCAAAATGGATATGTAACCCAGGCACTCACAACAACTACAAAGACTCATTCTTTAAAACTACCAAGACAATAGGAAGAGAATTCAGAAAACTTGTTTAAAAGAAACAAAATCAATTAAGATTGTGTTTGAAAACAAGTATTTCATCTCAAATTATAGATTTCAATTATGAAATCATAAATAAAGAATCTAAGAATGACAAGGTTTGGAAAAGTCATTCCCAAACTCTTGACTTTTACTATTTTTAACAACCATGGAATTGGCTCAAATCCAAATTTGAATTTTTTTTATTTGCCAAACACTTAATTTGAGTCATTTCTAAATTCTCAAATGAAATCACCATTCCAAACATAGTATAAAAGAGTTGCATGAGATCAAATGCTGATAGATCAAAATTAACCCCTTTACATGACGGTGTTCGAGTTATTCATGCATCATTGAACTTAAAATTGCATATTTGGACAAACATTCTTCATGTTAGAGTATATATCATATCCCGGGGCATCAACCATCAACTTAAACTTTTGGTTAAGATAGCTCCTTGACATGGCATAAGAAGTCAGCGTGACAAGAGGTCACGAGTTCAAATCTGCATCCACACTTCTAGCCCAAAGGCTCTTATTAGGGGCAATGTTAGAGTATATAACATATCATGGGACATTAACCATCAACTTAAACTTTTGGTTGAGTTGATTCCTTGACACTTCAAGCTTAAAATCATTCATCAAAGAAAATCATCAAGACATCTATTAAAGAGGAGATCCCAATAAAAAACAAATCACAAGAACATAATGCAGCAAAAAGAAACCACAACACATGTATAAAAGCCATTGCCATCATCAACTCAAGAACTACTTAACTTACTCAACCAAAAACTTACCTCAAAGACTGCATTATACTCTTCTGTTCATTAACATGGCGATACTGTTCCTCGATCATCAACTCTAAATCCCTGATTGAAAATGAAGATTTCTTGAAAACAGATCTTCAACATCATTCCTCAGCTTTCAAAACACGTTTTAATTGCAAAACCTTGTTCTCAAATTGCTTATGGAAATAGCTACAATTCTCAACCCATTTCCTCAAATTTTCATCTTTTACTAAATCCAATAAACAATTTCGATTCGATGTTTGTAGACCCGGCATAAGCATACAAGACCTTAACTTTTCAACATCCCGATCAAAATTCAGCAACAAATCAGAATGAACACGGTGCTGCTGCGAATAACACTTCAGGAAATCCATGTAATTTTGGTTTAATATTCTAAAAAATCGATCCAAATTACACCTAGAAATCTCTATTGATCTTTCCTGCACCTTTTGTTCTCTCAAAAGCCTCCCACAGATTTCAATTTTCCCAATAGTCCTAGCGTAAATGCCATGCCCAAATTGGTAATGACATCGAAATTCCGGTTCGTATGATAGTAATGCCTTGAGTGCAGGATCGACAGCATTGTCCAATGGGAGAGGATCATGGTTCGAAGACGGTGAAGTTGGTTCTGGAACGACACGGATGTAGTTTTGTTCAGACGGAGGAGGTTCTGCATTGGGCTGCAATCTTGATTTATTGTAACAAAACGTTTCTTGTTCATCAGAAGGTAGCTTATATGCCCCAAGAACCTCATTAGACTCAAGCTTCATGTCTCCACATAAAAGAAGCTGATCATTGAATTGAATTCCTGCCATTGATTCAAAAGACCTTTGAACTGTCTTAATAACAGTGGAATTGTCGCAATCCAGCTCATATGAATGTTAATTTTCAGCAATGTGAATCAAAAGCTTTCCCCCATAAATGTTCCCATCAGTTACATTCGAGCTCATCTCAAGAAGTTATCAGATACCCAATGAAGCAGAGAAGATACAGAAGAAACCTTAAGCAGCAAATACTAAAATTAGTTTTGAATTCTATCCTTAACTATGAACTTCAATGGCAGATTAGAAAAGAACACTGTGAATAACCCAATCATCGGAAATTCACAAGCAAAAAACTGCTAAACTAACCTAAATTAGTATTAAAAAGCAGAATTCGGAGTAGTAGAGAAAACCCCACCATAAAATTGTCCAAAGTTCTCAACATTTACCAAATAAATTAAGGAAAAAACAGACCCATTATAGATTTAATCAATTAAACCCTAATAATTAAAGACTAACCAAACCTAGAATATAAAACACCCATAAATAGATTTGTCAATTTAATACCGATTCCATAGTCAAATAATCTTTATATGATGAAAATACTGCCAACAGATAACGAAATTCAGGAAATAGGGAGAAGAAGACGGAAAGATGTAAATCAAAAGATAAATTAAATAGAATAAATAATAACAAATCCCACACTTTGCGGAGAATGGAGATAGTGAAACTTCGGCTACAAGTAGAGTAAAAAATCAATATGACACCCAAAAGCTCGTTGCCTTTCAGTTGCGTTTCTCACCACGACACAAAATCATACGATTAGTCCAATAAGTATTTAATAATAAAAAAATCAACTCCTTTTACATGAGATTGTCTTACGGTAGGACGATCTTAAACAAGAAATTCAAAAGATAAATATTTTTATTATTAGGCTATTTAACCCAAGTATAAGATATGTCTCATGATAATACCGTTTCAATAAAAAAAAATTTGTCTAAAAAAATAAAAGAGAAATAAAAGAAATAACTAACCATATTCTCCTAAAAAAAATTAAAGAAAATTAGTCCTGCATTATATAGGTAGTTGCTAACTAATTTTTTTGCAATAATTAAATCAAAAACAAGTCATCTTGTGTGAGATTATTTCGCCGTGAGACAAGTCTATACAAAAGGTCTATTAGTCTAAAACATTAAAAAAAACAATTAAAACTAAATTTCCACATGTACAGAAAGTGATTTTTTAAATAGTTTGGGCTGACGTAATTTAAGTCGTCTCACAGTGATATAGCCTCAATAGCTTAACGTCCACCAAGCGTGCAGTACTTACAATATCGTAAATGCCTACTTATAATATTCTTAATGTTTACCGAGTAATTTATTCTATATTTTTCTTTATAGGCCGGCTCAAGAATTTGAAAAAAAAAAAATCGTCATTATTGTTGTTTGGTAGGCTGAAGAAAGAAGCCCAATGCGCTAGATAGTTCCCAATTAAAGATATGGGTTTATTTATTAAGCATTAAAAGGCTGGTTTGTTCTCGTTATTGGTTGATTGGGCTGATTAGGCGCAAGAAAACAAAAAAAAGTCGTATTATATTTAACCTGTTTTGTACGAGATTGTTTCATAATGAGATATGTTTATATAATCAGCCTATTTTCTCAGTGATCACTTTAAGTTTATAAGTAATCGTTATTTAAGACTATAAAAAAGGATCAATTATAATTGGTCACTTTAAAATTATAAATGATGACTTTAAGTTTGTGAATGATCACTTTAAGTTTAGAAATGATCAATTTAAGACCGAAAGTGTACACTGAACCAACCCAATAAAAATAATTTTACCATGCCCGTCTCATTTGAGCTTTTGTGTTATAATTAATATCCAATACAAGAAGATCAAATTTAATAAAATGAGAGTTTTAATATTATAGTGTCAATTTTAACATTCAAGTGACATGTAGATTATGAAATAATTATAAATGAGTATTTTAAGTACGAAAGCAAATATTTTTATTATTTTTTAAAATATTTAGAATTTAAACATTGTCTCACCGTCTCAAATCAGAATTTGTAGAAAAACTCAAATTTAGTTTAATTAAGTATTTAATTAAATAATCTTATATTCAGAGAAAAACTAATCGTAAAATTTTTTATTTTTTTCAACAATTCTATTTTTATCTAATTCTTATCGACACACTTAGCTTACATTTTTATCTCACTCACGCATTTCTCCCACATTTCTATAAAATGTACCTTTTTATCACTTTATTTATTTTTATTAATTTTCATCCTATTATATATTTGAAGGTATTTCTAAGGGGTAATAATAGTACTACTAACACTATTTCATAAATTAGAATATTAATTTTGATACAAAAATTACTTCACTTTTATATAAACAACTCATTTAGCTACAAATTTTATTAAGATATTATATGCAACAAATTTGATCAAAAAGAACCCTAAAAGTACGATGTAGGGGCCACAACAATAGGACTCCTAACTCTATGATGTCCATTATGTTCCATCCACACAAGTGAACCAAATGTTTCCCTCAAATCATGATCAAACTTATACTTTAAAGTCAAATTAAAGCTTTGTTTGTCATTTTGTCCCTTGAACACCAATGTTTTTGGATGCACTTTTACACGAAAGCCCTTAGGAGGACGCACTACAGCTTTATAGCTCGTCGTATGATCACCTCCAACATTTGTTAGCGTCCTATGATAAGTCATAGTACCCGTTTCTTTTTTATCGACATCATAGTAAGCAATAAAAGACGGGTAGTTGAGATCGTTTGATGGGGTCGAGCAATCTTGGTGTTTCAACCTTACAATGCTCCAAATTTGGTTTTTAGTCATATTCATCGAGCACATTAAGTTGACATAGTCAACTGGTGCTAAATCATAGACTAACCCAGGATCAAGTGCACGGTTAGGATCCATCTGACCCGAACCCATGACTAATGGAGAAGCAATCAAATTGACGAAACCATTGTCCATAATAACACTACCCGTGTTATCAAATGGGTTTGATGTAGTCATTAATGCGGATTTAATAGCAGAAGGGCTCCAATTAGGATGAGCCGCCCTTAAAAGGGCGGCTACTCCTGATGCGTGTGGGCACGCCATTGATGTTCCGGACAATAAAGCATATTCACTAGATAGTGATATAGTTGTGCCAATATAAGCAATTTGAATGTTGGGAACATAAGCAGCTAGTACTTGTGTTCCGGGGGCCATTAAATCTGGCTTTAGCACGGTGTGAAAGTAGCTAGATGGACCCCTAGAAGTGTAAGATGCAGCAATTGGTGCACGATTTGATCCAACTAATGTTTGTTGAAATTGCATACTTACCCAAGGATTGTTATGTGTTTTTGCATATTCTATAATGTTTTGGCCATCCTTCAAATCAACAAGGATACCGGGCCATGTTACATCTCCGGCCTCATAGAATAATTGGTTGTCGGAGATGAATATGGCACCGGCTACCTGGGAACTCGAGACTTGAGACATTTGATAAGTTATGATTTGGGGATCAGTAGCATTATGATCACATATGACTATGTTTTTTGAAGCTAATTTTGTTAGGTAGTCAGAAGAGTTACATGTTGCTAGATTTTTGTCGTATATTAATGGGACTTTTTGGATGATTGCATTGGCTGGAAATAAGGTCCAACCCTTCATTTTTAGGCCATTTCCGAGGAGTAAAGTGCCGGCAAATTGTCGATCAATGGTGCTTGCTGCCACTGTCAAGGACCATGGGATGTCATTATGGATCGAACCATAACGTGGGCCATTATTCCCTGCCGAGGAGGACACTAGAATTCCCTGTTCCATAGCTGCGAATGAGCCTATAGCCACAGGATTTTGGTACAATGGTAAGTTGTTGAACCCTAGAGAAATTGAAATGACATCAACGCCGTCTACTAATGCTTGGTCCATGGCAGCGAGTACATCGGCTGTCTGGGAAGACCCGTCCTCCCACACAGCCTTATAGATAGCCACCCTAGCTCGTGGGGCTACCCCTCGAGCTGTACCTTTTGCGTATCCAAAAAAAGACACATCATCAACGTAGCTTCCTACTGTTGTTGATGACGTGTGGGTCCCATGCCCATCAGTGTCTCGAGCAGAGTTGAGTTTTGACTTAAGTTCAGGATGCGAGGCTAAAATACCTTTGTTAAAGTATCTTGCCCCTATCAACTTCTTGTTACACAATGAAGTGTTAAAATCTAGTCCTCCGTTACATGCACCTTTCCACCGGGATGGCACTGGTGCCATCCCGGCGTCATTGAAGCTCTGACTCTCGGGCCATACTCCAGTGTCAATAACACCAACAATAACATCTTCACCATACTTCGAGGCGGGCCAAAGGCCCGTCAACGAATTAAGAGAAAGAAATTCAATAGTCCTAGTGGTGTCAAGAGTAGCCTTAGCTTCTTTATAGGCTATTATAAAAGCAGGGTGTTTTTCAAGCATTTTAAGCTCATTTTGGGATAGTAGTGCACTAAACCCATGTAAGGCATTATCATAACTATAAAGGATACTTGGTGAAGAAAAAGAAGTGGATGATTTTGAGCCGTCCGATGGGGCGGCGACGAGGGATTCAACGGTGGAGGTGTACCAATGATGATGGCTATTGTAAACATTAGGCATAAGTGATTTATCCATGTGGATGATATAGGTTGATCTTTGGATAGTTTCTTCATTTAGTGAATGAACCAATGGACTCATAAGAATCCATATTATTTGTAAAGTAATCATGCAAAGAGAAGACATTAATCTTTTAAAAGTGTTTTTGCTTTTGATTGTTTTTGTATCTAACCATGTGGGGAAGAAGGGATATGAGACGATGCAAATGAATCGGTAATGAGCTTTTTATAGATTGATGGTGGTCTAGTGACCACTTATAGTTGTTCCAAATAGACCCACTAACAAATATGACTCGATTTGAAATAATCTGCATATAAAAATGAAATCAATTATGACTCTGATTTGAAATAACCAGCATGTAAAATCAAGTCAAATTGTCAAAATATATAAATATGCAAAATATCCGAAGCTAGGTATCAGATTCAAACTCGACTCAGACACCTCTATTAACAGCATGTAATTTGTCAAACATTGTGTAATTATATTATTTTAAAGAAATGGGTGAAGATTTTGGAAACTTGATGTAAGAAACAATAAGTGTGATTTATTGGCATGTAAGTTTTCCACATACACCAAAGTGGATACTTTGGTCATCCAACAAAATAATAATTATAATAAGTGGACATTTTGAAGAGTTAATTATTGCCTTTTAAAATTGCTAATAAAGGCGATTTTTTATTTCATTTGGTTACAATATAATAATAATAATAATAATAATAATAATAATAATAATAATAATAATAATAATAAGGAAAATGATATATATACAGTTTTAAGGGCTGTTTTTAAGAAAGAATTTTGTATTTAATTTATATATTTCAATATTATTTTTACTTTGGAAACATAGATATTTAATTATAATAAATTATTTTAACATTTATTCTTTCTTGGGAAATTAAAACTATTATATAAAATATTAATTATTTTTGTATTTCTAAATTAGCTTTTCTTGAATTTAAAACTTATAATAAATAAAAAAAATTTATTAATTTTTATTTAGGACCCTAAGGGTTGTAAAGTATCATTACCCTAATAATAACAATAATAATAATTTCAAGATGATTGTAATGACATGTTATGGAAAGTGCTATACTATTACATATTGGCATATGCCATATTGCAATGTTAAAGTTTTGATCAGGACTTGGCATATAAAAAGTCAAACATTAATTTATTTATCTTCTATAAAACAACTATATAAATAAAATCATTTGACGCCCGGTGTCACATTAATGCAATTTAATAATTTTATATTTTCTTTGAAAAATGGCTAGAATCTATAATATAATTAATCACATAAAAATATGTAAATATGATATAACTTAGAATGATTACAAAATCAATCACAAAAAATATGCAAACATTTGATTTTGTACATCATTCCAAATTGATAATCAAGTATGCATATATTAATATATTAATGATTAATGCAGATATGATTATCAATTTATTTATTTTTTAGATTGTTTCTTAATGAAATGATTTTAAAACAAGAAGTTGATTTCCTTATTATTTGTATTAGTTAGAACTTAGGCGAATAAGTCTTGGGTGGACATAGTCCACGCTATAATAGTATGCACTACTTTAACTACTTTAAATATTATTTTTTATTTAATACTTAATTATTTGATTCTACTCTTTTAATGAAAAATTTACAATATTTTAATGTGGATTAAGTTCATATAAGACTTTTAATAGTTGGACTGTTCATAACTTATATATATCAAATGTGTCTTATAGCGATATCGCCTCATATAAGAATTTTTGTTATCATTTGAAATGATGTACAAAATCAATCACACAAATATCTAAATATATGATTTTCAATTTAGAATGATATACAAAATCAACCACATAAAAAATCTAAATACATGTTTTATTCTTAATAATTACTATATTAATAAGATAGAGTTGTTGAATTCATAATTAATAGGAGTATTTAATTTTTGCCTAATTATATGTTTCAAACTAATAGTGGCTTACCTAAGATATATTTCGAGTAATCATTTATTTCTATAAAACCAAATTAAAATATTTTACTGAATCAAATATATCAATCACACAAAAACATCTTTGATTATTATCAATCATAAAATTGCAAAGTATTCCTTGATTTATTATTAAATGAAATATACTTCATATCAAGATGCGGTATCCGTAGACATTGCATTTTGACAAATTAATAATAAAAATACACTAGTGGAAAAAAATGTATCTGCTGCGTGTCATTTGTTGCGGTTTTTTATATACGCAGCAATAAATAGGAAAAAGAATTTTGAAAAAAAAAAACCAATCAACTGCTGCGGTTTTACTTGTGCCCGCAGCAAATAATCACTTGGCCACGTAAATGCTGCGGTTTTACATTTGCCCACAGCAAATAATTCATAACTGCTTCATTCAAATGCTGCGGTTTTTGTCTAAGCCCGCAGCAAATAAACTGTTTCATTTCACAAATACTCGACTACGTACTGTTGTATTCTCTCAAACCCACCATTTTCGCAATAAACTGCTTCATTCTTCATCTTCATCTTCTTATAAAACCCATAAATTCTTCATCATCTGCTGCTTTCTTCGCAAACTGATTCATAAACCCATTGAAAAACACTCGAAAAACACTGTAACAGTTTCTTCAAACCCTGTTCTTCATCTTCTTGGTTCATAAACCCACGGCATATTTGTTACTTCTTTTCACTCGAAAAACACTCGAAAAACTCATTGAAACCCATTGAAACCCACGACATTTTCTTGTTCACTGCTACTTCTTATTCATAAACCCTCGACTGTAACTTTTCATAAACTCGAAATTTGATACTTTGGTCTTGTTCATCTTCAAAACCCACGAAATTAAGGTATTTTTTCTCTTTTTAATTTGATAAGCATTTAAGTTTTGCAAGATATTCATGAAAACACTCGAAAATTAGGGCAACTGTTTGTATACTAATTTTATTTCTTTGTTTTTCGTTGTAGATAACATAACCCACGAAATCAAGGTAATTATATTTATTTTACTAATTTGCAAGTTCATATCTTTATTGTTTAACATGTAATTTAGTTTTTTAGTGCTAAAGATATCAATTATTTGTGAATTTTACATTATTCAAGTTTATGTTATTAGTTTGTTAAATATTTGTGTAATTTGTTAAAAATGTGGTTTGTTGTTATAGTTATGTCTTTAACTATTAGAATTAGAATATGATTTTATTTACAATGTAGTGCTTAGTATTGAAGTATAAAGTATAGAATTAGAATATGAAGTATGTATATTTAGGGTTAAATAGATTTGATATAAATAAGTACATATTTTTAGGGTTAAATATGTTTGTTATAAATAAGTATATATGTTAAAAAGTTGTTATTAATTTTGTTTTGAATTATTTAATCATACTAATTAGGATGACAAAAGATCGTTCTTGGATGTATGGAAGCATTGAATCGTTAGAATTTATTGATGGCGTATTAGAATTTTGTAGTATTGCGGTTGAACATCAAGTTAGAACGGGGGAGTTGGTTTTTATTGCCCATGTGTCACTTGTGGCAATATATCAAAGGTAGATAGTGTTGATATCCTTAGGGAGCACATACTTCGACGTGGGTTTAGGCCTCAATATCATGTTTGGGTTTGACATGGGGAGGAGGGAGTTTACAAAGAGAAAAGTGTTGTTGAGGACGTCAATAATGTGGCTGATGTCAATGAGGATGTAGTAGATCATGTTGATGAGTATGAGACTGATGAAGAGAATGTCGATGAGGATGTGGATCGTGTTGATGAGATGATGGAGGGAGTCGAGGATGAGTTAGGAAAGCGTCCTCGTGTTTTTGACTTATTGACAGAGGCTTCTCAAAAGCCTTTGTACCCTGGATGTACAAAGTTCACCAAACTAACAGCAGTGTTGACAATTTTCAACCTTAAGTCAAAGTTCAATTGGAATGACGCTAGTTTCACAATGTTATTAGAAGCGTTAGGTGAGATGCTTCATGAGGGAAATGAACTTCCGAAGTCGACATATTATGCCAAAAAGCTTATGTGTCCTTTCGGCTTAGAGTACCAGAAGATTCATGCGTGTCCGAATGATTGTGTGTTGTATCACGAGAACTTAAAAGAATGTCCTAAGTGTGGGTTATCGCGCTACAAGCGTAAAGGGGCTCGGGATGCTAAAGGGCCCCCGGCTAAGGTATTGTGGTATCTTCCAATAATACCTAGATTCAAGCGCTTGTTTTCTATAAAGAAAGATGCGTTAAATTTAAGGTGGCATGCAGATAGGGTGAAGAAAGGTCACTTGCTCACACATCCATCTGATTCTCCGGAGTGGAAGAGTATTGATAGGTTGCATAAGACTTTTGGGGATGAGGTTCGTAATTTAAGACTCGGACTGTGTACGGATGGAATGAACCCATTCAGTAATCTTAGTTCTCAACATAGTACTTGGCCGGTACTGTTAGTGATCTATAATTTGCCACCTTAGTTGTGTATGAAGGTAAGTACATTATGTTTTCGCTTCTTATCTCGGGTCCTAGACAACCTGGCAATGACATAGATGTATATCTTGCACGTCTCGTTGAGGATTTGAGAAAGATGTGGGATGAAGACATTTCCGTGTTTGATGCATATGCTAATGAGGAGTTCACCTTGCGTGCAATGCTTTTATGCACCGTCAATGATTTTTCGGCATATGGCAACTTATCGGGGTACAAGAACAAAGGGAATAAAGCATGCCCAATATGTATCGATGACATGGAATCCATGTGGATTCCTGAGTGAAAACATGTATTCATGCACCATTGAAAGTTCCTCCCACGAGATCACCAATATCGTAAGAAGAAGAAGATGTTCAACGGGGAGGTTGAGGACCGTGTAGCTCATCGACCGTTGACCGGTTATGAGGTTTATGAACGAGTTAAGGGAGTTGAGATTGTATTTGGTAAAACAGGGCAAGTGCAAGGGGGTGAAGACCGATTATCGAAAAAAGAATCAATCTTTTGGAAGCTTCCATATTAGAGAGATCTACAGGTTAGGCATTGTCTTGACGTTATGCATATAGAGAAAAATGTATGTGATGCCATACTCAGGACTCTCATGAATATTCCGGGTAAGACAAAGGATGTTAGGGCCGTGCGAGATTGGTTTGAATGTAAGGGTCTTCGTCTGGAGTTGTGGGCACATGTTAAGGTGAGTAAGAAAAGAAATAGAGCTGATGAAGTTGGTGGCAGTAACAAAGGAAAGGGCGGTAAGAAGAAGATGAGTAATGACTAAGTTTATTTGCCTCCAGCTTGCTACACATTGTCTAAAGCAGAGAAGCAGACATTTTGTGAGTCTTTGTATGGCACTAAGGTTCCGTCTAGGTACTCATCCAACATGAAGAGATTTGTGAGCCTATATGGTGAGCTGAAGTTGGGAAGCATGAAATCTCACGATTGCCATGTAATGATGCTAGTGTTCTTACCAATTGCAATCCGTGGAATACTGCTAAAACATATGAGATATGCTATTACCGAGCTATGTTCGTTCTTAAACACAATTTGTAGTAAAGTTCTTGATCCCTTTAAACTTGATGCTCTTCAAGTTGACGTGATTGTAACTTTATGCAAGTTTGAGATGTATTTTCCACCTTCTTTCTTTGACATAATGGTTCATCTTATTGTCCATCTCGTTCGTGAGATCAAGCTTGGGTCTAGTTTTTTTAAGGTGGTGTTATCCTTTTGAAAAACACATGGGTGTTTTACAAAACAAGGTGAGGAATCCAGCACAACCTGAGGGGAGTATGATTCAAGGCACTGTGAGCGATGAGATTAGTAACTTTATAGCCGAGTATTTAGCCATGACAAAGCCTATTTGACTTCCCACCTCTCGACATCAAGGAAGGCTTGAGGGAAAAAGGAACAATTGGCTCCGAATCGATCACACCTCCTCGAGACAGTCTTCTACGAGCACACTTGTATGTGTTGCATCATATTCCTGAAGTCAATCCTTTTTTGAGTGAGCATTTAGATATATTGCGCACAAAATATCCTTGTAAAGGGGATAGGGGATTAATGCAGTTGCATAACAAGATGCTTATTGATTGGTTTCATAATCGAGTTATAAGTGAAGAACTCAAGTGTGTATCAGAAATTGTTAAGTGATTAGCTTTTGGTCCTCGTGATGATTTTAACAAATATGAGGGTTACGATGTCAATGGCTTCACATTTTGGACTGAGGGTCAAGATAAGAAGTCATCTTATCTACAGAATAGTGGGGTTTCTATTTTGGCGTGATCTACATTTTACGCGAGTGCCAAGGATCAAGCGCCGATTGATGCTAAATTGGTATACTACGGGCGGGTACATGAAATATGGGAGCTTCACTACTCTACTTTCACTATTGGTCTTTTCAAATGTAAGTGAGTAGATAATAATCGACGATGCATAAAAAATGACAACCCTTGTGGATTCGCTCTTGTAGACTTAGCTCGTTTGCGTGATAGTGAGGAGTCATTCATACTAGCCACACAAGCCAAGCAAGTATTCTACATTTTAGACCCGTCTGATAAAAAATGGTCTATTATTGTACCGGAAAAAAGAAGCATTCTTGGTATAGGTGATGTTGAGGATGAGGAAGAATATGAAGCTTTTGAAGACTCCCCGCCCTTTATCAATCCAAAATCAGTGGATCAAGATGATGTAGATGTTGGTTATATGCGTGTAGCTCACACGGAAGGAATACATTTGAATTAAGTGATTCACAAGGTATGAATTTTAAGGTTTTAAAAGTTTTTTTGGCACTTACGCGCATAAAGTAGCTCAAACTTGGTTTGTTTTGCATGAAACTTTGCACACAACACTATTTGGTATATATTATTGTGTGGAACGTATTAGAATTGTAAATCATAGTCATATTCTTAATATTACTTGGTAAGTTGCGATTTTATGGTTTTTTAAAGCTTTTTTGGCACTTTCGGGCATAAAGTAGCTCAAACTTGGTTTGTTTTGCATGAAACTTTGCACACAACACTATTTGGTATATATATTATTGTGTTGAACGTATTAGAATTGTAAATCATGGTCATATTCTTAATATTACTTAGCTTGTGTTCTAATATATTTCTATTCATACACTTTCAGGTACTGATATACAATGCATCTTTTCAGAGACGAAATTGTCCCCGAGATTGAGACCTCGGATAATGAGCCACATAGTCATGACACTGAAGAGAACCAAATTGTGAGATACGAGCGTATGGCTGAAGACGCTCCACCACTTAACAATGATTATGAGATTGAAGACGCCCCACCAATGGATGCTCCCACTACCAGTAAGAAAAGAAAAAGGCAAGGTCCTACGAAAAACCTCAAAGTCACAGAACCCATGCATTTGGAATACAATGCATTGGGTCAACCCTGTGGAAAATGGTGTAGGCAATATGGAAAACAAGTGGGCCTATGTATCCGCAAGATTTCCATATTGTACGCAACGAGGTTCCAGAGGGTTTGAAGAACTCTCTATGGAATGATAATGTGGTAAGCAACTTTACTATTTTTATTCATTTAGTTTCATTTTAAAATTAATTTAATTGACACTAATAAATATATATTTTTTTTGTAGAATCTTTTTCACATCGAGAGCGATGAGGAGAAGAAGAATGTGTTTCTTTCAGCTGTTGTTGAAAATTCAGAGATTTCAAATCCAAGCTAGTAACTGGCTGGATCAGGAAGAAGCGTGCCCGTACGACCAAAAAGGTCAAAACGGAAAACGAAGGTGAAGAGCAAGCACCTTCGAAGATGCCCTACGAAATATGGGGTCACATATCAAAGAAGGAATGGTAGGCTTTTGTTGCCAAAAGAATAACTCCCATTGAAGTTGTAAGTATTTCATATTATATTATAGCTTTTGATTTGAATTTACTTCTTTTGATTCAATCATTAAACTAATATATGACATTCGATTTCGATTGATTAATTAGGAAAAGCGTGGTAAAGCTTCTGAATCAGCAAGCAAAAGGAAGTTTTACCATCGCTTGGGCCAAAAAACGTACGATGAGGTCCGAAAAGAGTGGGTGGATGCGGGTTTATACCCCAATCAAAGTCCAGTCACGCCCTCATCTACGACTACCTCCGTATCTGTGAATACTCCTGCTGGAAATCGGGTGCGAGATTGGTATTGCGGACTTCATTTTCGAGATGCAAGTGGTAAATTTACAATCACTGATCCGGGAACGAAGAAGGTTGTTGATGCTGTGGTGAGTTTTGAAATTATTAAGTATATTCTTGATTTGTTTTGTATTTTTTGGCTTTGATTTACTTATACTAATTGCTATATATATCACTTTTTATTGAACAGATGGGCTGGAAGGAAAAAGAAGCTACGGGAGAGTTCACCTCAAGAGGCAATGTTGACGCATTGTATATGGTCTTAGGGAAAGACCATAAAGGGCGAGTAGTTGGAAAAGGAGGCGTCTGCGTTGGGTTAAAGAAGGCATTCGACAAAGAGTTTTTTGCTACTCAATCCCGAACGATGCCACCTGATGAAGTAGCAACCCTCCGAGCAGAAATTACGAAGGACGTTCTCGCCAAGGTGGCACTCGTGTTGTAGAAGATGGGAGCACCTAGTGTTGACTTGGCAAACCTGATTGTCGAGGATCAGCAATTAGTTGGTAAGTTGCGATTTTATGGGTTTTTAAGCGTTTTTGGCACTTTCGCACATAAAGTAGCTCAAACTTGGTTTGTTTTGCACGAAACTTGGCACACAACACTATTTGGCATATATTATTGTATTGAAGTGGTTAGAATTTAAAATCATAGTCATATGCTAGAAATTAGTTGGTAAGTTGCGATTTTATGGTTTTTAAGCGTTTTTGGCACTTTCGCGCATAAAGTAGCTCAAACTTGGTTTGTTTTGCACGAAACTTGGCACACAATACTATTTGGTATATATTATTGTGTTAAGCGTATTAGAATTGTAAATCATAGTCATATGCTAGAAATTACGTGTTAAGTTGAGATTTTATGTGTTTTTAAGCTTTTTTGGCACTAACATCTATTTTCTCTTAGTGCTTTCAACAACCTTCTAATTCCGTTGATTGCGGCTACTACACTCTGAAATACATGGACGATATTATAAAATCCGTGAAGGAGGTTGGAGTCGAAAACATAGATGCCGTAAGTATTTATTACGTTCTTAAATTATAATATACAATATATTTACGATATATATTATTTTGTAAAATCAAATGTTTATATTAATCTTTTGATTTTATATTATATTATAGGTTTTATACGACATTTCAAGGGAAACACGCCCTTTGAGAAATGGAGAAATGTGCAAATTAAAAGACAAGATTGCCGCGTATCTTGCTAATTTTTGTTCTTGGTAAATTGTAATTAGTTTAGATTTTTAGGACTTTAATGTATATATGTACGTACATATTATTATATTATATATACGATCGAGGTTTATTATTACAAAGAGATTATTGGTGATTATTGGTGATTATTTGTGATTATCATTGGATTATTAGATTAATCATTCTTTATTACATTATACATTATTATTGGATTATTATTAGTATTAAACAAAAAAAGAAAAAAATGTAATTTGTTGCAGTTTTTATTTGGTGCACTTTTTTGCTGCGATTTAAAACCGCAGCATTTAAAATATGTCATCTGCTGCTATCACTATTGCTTAGGGCAAAACCGCAGCATATTATGGCCAAAAAATCGCAGCAAATGAGGTTTTTTCCACTAGTGATACTATTAATTTTCTAACTAAATCAAAATAGATTTAGTTATAGAAATCATTAAATAAAAGTCACATTTTAATAGTACTTCTATATCATTAATAATTATAACTTTATAATTAATAGTATATCTTTTTATTTAATCAAATACATATTTTTTATTGATAGCATACAAATAGTTTAAATTGATTAGTGGAATTAATTTGTTTTAAGTCAGAGTTATTTTCGATCAATACTATTATTATCCGTCATTTATTGAATAGTCAAATATCAAATATCTAATATTTGACATTATTACGAATAATCAATTATATTATGGAATATTTAATATCCAAATATTATAAGTATATTCGAATATTCGAGTGCATATTTAAGATTAGATATCAAACTTTGTTCATCTCTAGCCAGCTCCTCACTCGTTAGAGCAGCTTATCTCTTGGTCTTAATTTTAGTATGCCCTAATTTTCTTAGAGATGTGAAAATTTAACCTACTTTATCGGATTGTACACTACGTCGTTTATACAATAGCAATAAAAGGTAAGAAATTGCTCTTAAAGGTATAAAAGAGCATAAACTAGAGCTTAAAAGAATATGAAATTTATATTTTGCTTGAACGTATTTATGGTTTTTAAAATATATATATCGTGAAATATAATGTAGAAAATTTATTATTAATGAAAAAACACTTTATGTAGTTAACAAGTACTCCATGTATTTAAAAAAACTTTAAAGAAACTCACATAAGCATGGAAGTATATATATCTTTAATATAATAATTATTTGTGTAATATTATATTATTATATTTATTAAAAATATCTTCAAATATACATAAATGAAAACCATCAAAAACTAAAACTAAAATATTTTCTTTTAAGGTACCAAATCATAATAACAGAAAACTATAGTGGTAGTATTTAAATAACATCAAATGTCGACTATTATTTTTATGAAAGCTAACTACTTCCTCCGTTCTTTTTTGATCTTCCACATTACTATAACGGATAGTTTCAAAAGTTCTTCCACTTTAGAATACTTTTTATTTTTAGAAAGTTTTTATCCCACTTTTACCCCTTAAAACCCCCTTTTCTTTTAATGTACCCCTTTTCTTTTATTTATAATTATTTTCTCTCTCAAACTTTCAATACAATCATTACTTCACACTACTATTTAATTAAAATAATACCCACTACAACCTCATACTTCCGATACAATCATTATTTTATACTACTATTTAATTAAAATAATACCCACTACAACCCAAAGATTCTATCTTCCTTAATATGTGTGAAAAACCCAAAGTGGAAGATCAAAAAAGAACGGAGGGAGTATTGTTTTTAAACAACTAATTAATATTCTCAGTTTTATGGTAATTACGAGTACATCTCTTTATAAAACTTTTAGATGTATGGCGTTGTTATATTAAAAACATTATAATGAAGAAAATTGTACTAGTTTTTCGCATTATTACATATAAATTTAAATATTTGATTATTTTCAATCAATAAAAATTATTTTTTGCATATATTTATAAAACTGTATCTAGTAATTGAATTTTTTTTTAAATTTAAAATTAATAAATCGTGCATGTCACAAATATCTATCTAGTGTTATCATAATATGTTTAATTTATTTATAATTACTTTTTAAGACAATCAGAAGATCTTAAATTAATTGTTTTTAATGTGTAAATAATAAATATGGATTGTTAGAATTCTATAGCACATATATGAATATTTTTAGGTAAGTGGAATTTATGATTTACTGCTAGTAAAAATTGAACCAATACGAAATCTTTTAATAGTGAAGTTTACTAGATTTTATTGGTAAAATTTTGAAGCTAAATGGCTACGCATTTGAGCCGTCAATTGTGTCAACTGTCAAGAATTAGCAATGTTGCAATTTGAGCCCCGTTGACAATGGAACACAAAGTCAAACAACAAAATGAGCAGCACAAGGAAGAAGTGTATACACTTGTTGCCATCTTTTATATACTCTCCCGTTTAGTTAGTGGTATTAAATAGTGGTAATGTGAATGATTTATTGTGTAAAATTTCATCAAAAGTTTCTTCTTATTCCATGGTAATGAAACTTTATCAAAAAAAAGTTTTTTTTGTGTAAAAATTTTCCTTACCACCTAATATTATATTTCTCAATGGTAATGCATTGGAATGAATTTTATGAAGAAAATGAGATGATTGTAGTTGGACAAGCATGACTACCAAGGTAGCCAAGAGATTTTTCAACCAAAATTACACTAATTTTTTATTTTCATTACCATCGTTTATAACCACCTACCAAAGAGGCATTAAAATGGGTTAGTAAAATTAAAATAAAATAAAAAATGGAAGGGACATTTCTATAAAAGAAAGTTGTGTTAAAGTAAAATTATCAGACTAAAAAAGAAAGTGTGATAATCTCTTAAAAACAGATGAATAGTCGTAATAAAAAAGTTACTCCTATTAAGAGTAGCTTTTTCATTGACTTTCAACATTTTTTCTATTTTTCTCTTATAAATAAATAATCATTACTTTAAACTCACTAATGAATCAATACTTCTAATTAATCAAATCAGTTAATAACATCAACCAAACAAAAACTAAGTCTTTATTAGCCTTATTATACATATTGAAACTTGAATGTGTTGATGCATTACTTGGTAGTGCTCCATAAATTTGATTTAAATGATGTTTGATATGTAATGTGGGCTAGCTCTTACTTCCAAGTTCAAATTTCTAAGTGCTTTTAAGTTATGATTATTTTTATTTTTATTTGATGAGTGCTTAGTATAAAGTTAAAAGGAACCACGGTAGAAAATGCAAGACGAATAAATGGAAGTTATTTTCAGGTTGAAAAACAAATACAAATATTCATTTAAATTAACCAATAATATACTTTTTTATAATACCATCCAACCACAATACAAAGCCACCTATCACTAAATAGAATTCGACACCCCATGAGAAGTACAAGTCATGATTATTACCCCTTCTATTTTAATCAAATATTTCATTTATTTTGCACGATATTTTATTTTAATCTCAAGTAACTCTAATAATATTTGGTTAAAAATTATAAAAATTATTATTGATAAAACTTACATTGAGACATATCAATTGCCAAAAAAACAAATGGCACATTTGATCAGAATAGGAGGAATACTGACAAAAAACCAACTCAACCAAAATTTTAAGCTGATGATTAAAGCCCTAGGTTATGTTATATACTCTAACACGTCCCCTCACAGATGCAAGACATGCCCTCCTCATACCGAGTGTGACATACTCTCACTTGAATTTGAGGTGTATTTGAGATTCAAACTCATGACCTTTTTATTACATTGACTATACTGATATCATGTCAAAAAACTAACTTAACCAAAAACTTAAATTGAATGTTAAAGTGTTAGCATATGTTATATACGGTGATTAATAATATATATTGTAGCTACTTCCATGCTTAATTTAATTATAATTTTTTTGTTATTATTAGTGGTTAGGAGTCAAATATTCTTTCGGATCATGAGGAGGTACGATCAAAGTTAATAATGCACGTGAAATAAAGTTCATACCACAATTTTATTGTTAATGATCTCTTATGCCAATTTATATTATTTTTATCTTTTAATTCAATTTCTTTAATAGTTTGATTTGTCTAGTTTATTTCTACTATATCCATCATGTACTCTCGTTTACACCATCCAATAAAATAAAACCAGTTTAAATTTAACTATTTATATAATCATTATTTTTATTTTACGTACTTCTTATATATGGTTCCATGTGATCTATCCCTTTTTCTAAAGGATCTTGCTAATGAACGTCCCAGTAACATTCATTAATTAGAATATAAATCTATTTTATGTATTAAAGTAGAAAATATTTTAAACTTTGAATGATATAAACAATAATTATTTACCTAATAACATAAAATAGGAAATACTCCTATATTACTAAATCAGACGTGAAAGTATAAAGTATGTTATTTTTAACTTTTATTTTTTAATTACATCTTTAAATTTATTGTTCTTCTAAATAAACAATTCTGATGCGTTCATTAGCGTTTATTAGCTTTTTTTTTCTTAAAATTGATTTCAAGTGAAATGAATATTAAAACAATCATGTAATTCACCGCATGAAGCGCACTCTTGAGTCTTGAAAAGAAGAAATATGGCAAGAGTTCTAATTTGACTTACTGTTAGTGTCATTATATAATTAAGGAAAAGATGAGGTGCACACACCTTATAATAGGAGAAGGAACTCACTGACTTATAAAGTGTTCACAATATTTTTAATGTATTGATGTGAGATAAATTATTCCAACACTCCCTCATGTGCAACCCTCGTTAAGTTCGCATGTGAGAGTAATTAATTAGGTAGGAAAGTCATTCCTTTTGGACCTACTATTTGAATTATTTAATCGAACCATTGGCTCTGATATCATGTTAAGTTCAGCTGGACTTATTGTCAATGACAAACTTATTGTTAATACCAACATATAATCAGTGAAAGACAAAGTGCACACACACTCTATAAACCAAAAAGATATCATCCCAAAACCATATGACAATGGAAAGCATAGATCTAATGATTATAAAGTGTGTACATCATCTTTAAATTCATCGATGTGGGATAAATTATCCCAACAGAGATCACTATCGTGTCAAACAAGCCTAGAGTTTGGTTGCACTTCGAATATTGATTTATTTGAATTTACAACTAAAAGTGATATAGTGATATATTACTATTACAAAGAAAAAAAGTTCAGAAGGAGAGTGTGAGTAATTTTGATATTCATTCAAAAAAAACAAAAAGCTATATATAATAAAATATGAGATTCATTAACATTATGTTAACTTTGTTTAGAGTTTTTAAAATTGACTCTATTAATTGAAATTGAGTACGAATCAATCTGATAAAAAAAACGTATATATAAAAATTAAAATTATATTTTCAAGATATTAACATATAATCAATAATCGAAATTAACTCGACTTGAGATATTACATAAAAATTCGTCCGAAAACCCGAATAAACACCTGTGACTATAATCATATTTAATAAGTTTTTCTAATTTATCTCTATGTTGTGAATATTGATATCCTTTATTTTCTATATTTGGCATATGATATAAAAGTGTCATTTTCCAACAATATTCATCTAATAAAAGTGTGTAGGAGTCCTTAAAAACAAAAGAAATAGTTAAATAAATAAGTGGAAACGAGCTAGCAACCATTTGTTGATCTCAGTTAAAAAATTATTTGAATAATACATCCACTTAAGTGGTTAAAATGATGTTGAGATATGAGTGCAATATGCAACCATCGTGGGAAACAATAGTAGAATAGGTAAGGCACTCTAAAAAGCAACACAAAACATGCTAATGGCTAATGCCTAATGCTTATACCATCACTAATACAAATTAAAAGACCCTACATTTCAATACTTTCCACTTCTTTTTTGTTGCCTCTTTCATCACCTAATCTCTTTGATCTATTGCCACCCTTTTAAAGTCAACAAGCTTCCTTAGTGGACTTCTACATCTCTCCCACTAAATTTGCTTCATAGATATTTAATAGAATACAAAAAAAAATGTCAGAAAACTCAACTAAAGTTTAAGCTGATAGTTTAGGCCTCATGGTATGTTATATACTCTAATACGCCTCCTCACACGAGAGTCATTTGGACTAGAAGTGTAGATGCAACACAGACTCTCCTCATAGTTGGTGCTATAATATTTCACTTTAAATGAAGGGTGGTTGAGATTTGAACCCATGGCTTCTGATACCATGTTAAAGAACCAATCCAACCAAAAGTTTAAGCTAAAGATTGAAGTCTCAGAATATATTATATTATATACTCTAATAAAAATAAATGAAAAAATACGTGAATGAGATGAAAATATAAGTTAAATGTGTGAATGCGAAGTAAAGAAAAAATATGAGTTATGATCAAAAATAAAAGTAAGGCAAAAAAACGAATTAAAAAGAAAAATCAAACAAATTTTATGTTCCCAAACCTATAAAGTTTCCTCTTCTTATTCATCTTGATACTAATCTTGCAATGAGTAAGGGCGAACCTTAGGTAGGAGGAGTCAGCCCCTCCCATGAACTTTGAAGTGGAACAAGTTTTTAAATTGTTCACAAGACTCTCCATAGATAAAGATGAGTCTGAAATGTGTCTAGATGTATAATTTAAAATAATGAAGAATCTTTTACAAGTCTATTAAGTCTAAATAATAAAAAGAAAGGAGGATGAAAATTAGTGAAAAAAATGATATAGCCGAGTCTAAAAATTTAAAACTATGTCCCAGAAACACAAGTACGTATAAGGCTAGTATATGGTTGCCCTTATTATTGAAGTATATAAAGAGGATAACAAAGTGATGTAGACTAAAGAATCAGATTTTGTCTTAATTGGAGATTTTTGTTAAAGAACCAACTCAATCAAAAGCTTAATTTTATAGTTGAGGCCCTAGGATATATTATATATTCTAACACGCTTCCTCACAAGAAAGTCCTTTAGGCTAGAAGTGTTGATACAGCACAGGTCCTCCTCAAACATGACATTAAATATTCCACTTTAAATGAGGGGTGGTTGAAATTTAAATCCATGACCTCATGTCACACTGGCTCTGTTACCATATCAAGAAACCAACTCAATTAAAAGTTTAAGCTTATGATCGAGGCCCTAGAATATATTATATATTCTAACAACACTTTTTAAGAAATGTTAATGCCATGTTTGAAAACAATAATTTCATTTGAAAATTTAGAATTGACTCAAATTTATTGTTTGGCAATCAAAAATTTTCAAATTTAAATTTGGATCAAATTCCACTATGGTTTTTAAAGTAGTTAAAGTTGAGAATTTGAGAATGACTATCCAAACCTTGTCATTCTCAAATCTTTCATTTATAATTTCATAATTAAAATTCATAATTTAAAATGAAATACTTGTTTCCAAACACTATGTAAATTTAATTGTCACGTGATTTTCTAATTTTCTCATCCTACCAAGTTAGAAAAAAAAACAATGTAGACGAAATTTTGATTTTAGATTACGAGTATCAATTTCATGTCTTTACTATTTAAATTAGTTGATAGCATTTGATAAATTTTAGCATTAAATAGTTGAAAATGAATTTGTACAATTCAATGCGTTTAATAGAATTGTGTGGAGTAATATAAATTTGTAATTTTTCATTTGCTTTACATCATCACAAGAAAAAGTAGTGGCTTCGAATTAAAAGGTTAGTAAGTTAGAATTCTACTAGTAATCAACTATAACAGTACACAACACTACTTGACTTTTAATACAAAAATCTCACTGATCGTTGGATGTTAGCTGTTGAATGTTAGCTGTTGAATGTTGAATATTAAATATTAACTTTTGAGTGTTGGTTATATAATTGATATGTTTGACTTTTAAAGTAACTAAATAAGTCAACTTTTTAGAAAATATTTGATAAAATTAAATATTACTTTTTAGCAATTTATTAAAAAAAAAGTGGACAAATAATAAATAACCAAAATAAATATGAATCAAAAGTCATTTTACAAAGAGCGTTGTTTTGATGAAGAGTCAAGTAGTCATTTGGGTGGGATTAGCAGAATTTGATTTGTTTGATTGTCAATTATTTGCAATGATGAGATATTTAATTCATTTTTGGGTTAGTTTAGAAGTTAAGAGTTTTCATTTTCACTTTTATAATAGCCTAATAGATATTTAATTCTCATTATTTATAAAATATAATTCCTAAATTCTTTAGTCTAACTATAAATCAAAAGAAACAAAAATATATGATAAAATTTGAAATTCATATCACATAGAAATTATAATAATTAAATTAATGAGTAATATACTCATATTTGTTTTCATATCAATTATGACTCTAGTTTTAGTTTACATTAAAACATACTTACTCCATTCCTTTTACTTATACATCTACTATATTTTATTAGACAATTAGATAAATTCCTGTATAAAATATGGACGCTATAAATATTTACTAATATAAATAATGATATTATTTTATAAAATTAATTTACTTTATTACGACATAAACTTAATTACTAAATCTTTATATTTGTTATGATATTTATCATTATCTAAGTGAATAAATAATTTATTATACAATAATATTAAAAGATATACTTATACTAATTATTAATAATTTAGACAAATAAAATTTAAAAGTCTTCAACTATGATAGATAGGGCGAAGGATTTAGTTGAAAAATAGCCAAATTAGTTAGTTTTATTCATTATGTGACAATGATTTATTATCTAAGTTAAAACAAAAAATTTAATGTATATTTTTTTTTAGTTTATATAATGAAATATAGTATCTTAATAGATCATCACATAAAGGTAAAGTCAATCAACAAATATTACATGTTTTAATGATTTAATTATTTCCTTAAATATCAAGTCAAATATATAAAGTTTTAAGGTGGAAAAAATTTTTAATAACAGTGTGACACGTATTTCAAGTCGTTTCTTTATTAGTATATTTTATTGATGATTATTGATTTTATATTAGTTGCACATTTTCCTTTTTTATAAAATGGTTCTTTTGTTACGTTCTTTACTTTATTTTTGTGAGCACCTTTGAACTCTTAAACAAGGGTAAAGAGTTTTCTTTTATCCCAAATAAAATGATACTTTACACCTATTAAAGTGTTAATTTATACTTATCTTTTTCAATTTCCCACAATTTGGTCTTAGTGTCAACTGTCATTATAAGCAAGTAGGGATGGCAATTTAGTCCGAATTCGATCCTAGTTCGATTCGATCCGATCCGAGGAAAATAATCCGATTCGAGTCCGAAGAAAAGGTTATCCGACTCCAACTCCGACTTCACGATCCGAATCCGAGCTAGAGGCGGACCGAAATTGGACCTTATTAAAAATCCGACACTCCGACCCTGAAGGAAATCCGACTTTGAATTTGACTTTTAACCCAATATTTTGTTTCCTTTAAAACTCTGGACGTAACTAATTCAAGCTCTCTCTCATATTAATTGTAATTTTCGATTTTGAAAAACTACTTGGTATTTTTATTTAGATCAATCAATCAAAATACGACAAATCAGATCAAGAGAATTAAAATACGCCAAATCAAAATGCGAGAAAATTTTGTTAGATTGTAGTATTATGAATATTTCTCATGTTAAACTTGAATTCAAAGTACATATTTTTTTGTTAAATTGTATTTGAAAAATATATTTTGTTGACTTCGTATGCTTTAAATCATTAGTACAATATCACAATGATAATATTTGATAATAATCCGACCCCGTATGCGACTTCGTTGGAGGTCCGAGTCGGGGCAAACTTGAAGTATGCATAATCCGAATCCGAGTGGAGGTGGACTGAAAAAAAAAGTTCGACTAAAATCCGGAGCAAAGTCGGAGTATGTATAATCCGAGTCGAGTCCGACCCATTGCCATCCCTATAAGCAAGGATGAAATTATTTTTTTTTCATTTATAATAATTTGTGTACTCATAATTAAACTATGGACCAATTTTCCAAACTTGGTTATATACTATCCGGTTTGCCGATTAATAATGCTATGTGATAGATTGATGTTGCTTTGGCCCATTTTATTTTTCTTAATTATGAGAATGCTTTTCTAGAACCTATTTTTGTGCATAATGGTTTATATGTCATGATTTGGCTGAATTAGAGCCTTTTTACTTGTTTAATCTCATTAAAGTTGAATTTAAGCAGTTTGTTGAATACTCTATGCTTTGTGCTTTGAGATTTCCTTTTCTAGAATTTCTTAGAGATAAATTCTACTCACTTACTTCAAACAAATAACTCTTGTTAAAAAATCAATGAGACCAAAAAAAATTTTATTATTAACCTGATCGTAAAACTCATTATTCTTTCACTAATTGTTATATGAAGTATTTTCATCGTAAGATGCACCTCGTTTAATAATTAAATAACTCAACTAATACAAAAAAAATTATTTTAAAAAGTAGTTGCCATTACTCTCTTCGATCTCCACTTTGTTCTCCCACATATAGTTTTATCACTTCAAAATTCTCTATTATTCTCTCTACCTTTCTCTCCCCTCTTTCTACTCTCGATCATTACGTTTTCCCTCCATCTATATCATCATGTAAACGCCATAAATGAATTTTAATGAGTTATGTTTATTTTTCATCTTAATTTGTTGTCACCATGGATAAATTTGAATGAGTTTTTTTTCGAAATTGGAATATAGAAATTCATTAGAATCATTGAATATTTGAACTTTTTGCAAAGATGAGGTTATTACAAAAATGCCCATGTTGGGTATTTCTGCATTAAAGTAGGCTAAGGGAAGGGAGACTAAGTGAGAATCCAACCTAAGACATTGCCTATAAAATTTGGTACTTATTTCAACTAAGATAATATCAGATTCTCTACATAGGTATTTTAAATTATGAAGTAAACATTTTTAAGTTACAAACTAGCTGTTTTAATATCTAAAGTAGGTATTATAAAATCCAAAGTACCTAGTATAAGGTACAAAGTGGGTTCTTTAAGTTGCAAATTTGATATTTAGAGATTCAAAGTTAATGCTTCAAGAGCCTAAAAAAGTGTTCTAAGATCTAGAGTAGGTACCGTAACTTCTTAAATAGGAGTTGTGACTTGTGAGACCCAAAACTAAAATTAAAGTGTTTCAAAATTGATCCAATTATGCGTGGTGAATGAAGGATTCCACGCATGAATCAGATTTCACTCAAAAACGAGGGATATTCCAAGACTGATGCGTAGAACGCTTTGATATGAACTGCACTGCCAGGCTTCAAATCAACGCAATCCTAGGCTTCCTCCTTCGACCTATGATGGAGTTTTCAGTATTCTTGGATAGGGAGGAGTGGTGTCTTGATGAACACACAAGAACACGCACAACCTTGAAGGGTAGACTGACCCTTGGTAACCCAATTGCACAGCAATTGAAATGAAAATCACTTAGTGAAATTTCAGAAATTATTATTCATGACTAAGTTTTTACAATGATCACATCATCTATTTATAAGCCTAAGATACATGAGTAAAACAAGATATTATACACGTAGGGCAACTACCAATAACGGTCATAATGCCCACGTGCCATACATGTGCATATTAAAATTAAAACAGAAAACAGAATACACTGTCACACTATCAGTGTACCAACCGTTTTTTTTTAATAATAATAATAATAATAAATAAATTTCAGAAAATAAAAAAAAATAAAAAATAAAAATAAATAAAAAAGAAAACATAACTCCCCATTAACAATAACTTCCCACTCCTCCCTCTAAACCTTATAACCAACCTCACTTATCTATTATAAATTAAACCAATTACCCTTAATTTCATTCACATTATTACTCACACTCCCTTTTTCTCCTACAAACTCTTCCTCCATCTCCCATTTGCTTAAAAAATTCAAGTCAAGAAAACGCAAGATTTCGATATTAACGACAGTGAATTCTTAGACCGAGATTATTAGGAGCGTACGTTATCTAGGATCGCATGACAAGGTAATTCTTAATGTCCATCTAATTAAGACTATCCCGATAATATTATGTGCTAAGTGATAATTAAGGTGTTTAGATAGGATGCATGATTTTATATGACATTATTTTATATGATGTTATGTTTTATATATTCTCAAATTATATTTACTATTATTTTCTTTGGTCAAACTTGAATTTATAATTTTTTTTATTTATTTCGATAAAATTTATATTATTATTTTGATAACGAAATTAGATACGATTTAAATTGGAAGAGAAATATTTATGATATTAATTCCTATTGCCACCAATTGATGTTAGAATGGTAATTTGAAAAATGAGATTTCAGTTGGATATTCCTGAAATATATATTTATTGGGAAAAATTTATGATCATAAAATAAAATGTATAATGTATGTTTGATTATAAGTTTGTGTGCTCGCAACTAATTATTAAAATATATTAAATCACGTAAAGTGTAACACGAGGGAAATGAAGCTCTTATATTTGTTGTGATCCAAGTATAAGGGTGATGAACAGGTTGCCCTGTTTGGTTAGTATAGCTGCCGACAGGTATTATTATTTCTGATACTTGATACGATGTTTGGTCATCCTTCTATTTGTTGTGATCCAAGTAGAAGGGGTGTGCACACTAGGGTTCCCTGAGACTACTCTGCTGGCCTTGAATTATTTGGGGTGACGACCTCTTGATGAAGTAGGTATAGGGGTAAAGCCTCGGCCTACTGGCGTTCTCGTTCCCTCAAATTAAAAATTGATTATGTGTTTGTCATTATTAATTATCAAATTAATAAATTGGTTTATGTTATATTATACATATTGTTTTCTGAAATTGTTTTTCTTTTAAACTCAGCTATATATTATTTTCTAAAATTATTTTCAATTTGATTATATTTTATTTTCTTAAATCATTTTCAAACTTAATCGTTTTACGGGATGGAGTTGGAATTACTCAATTTCCTGATTTTGGGAGTTTTTCCCTTGTTTTTCTTGCATTCTTATGTTGCAGGTTATTGATTGCGTGGGAATCGTGGAGTGAGGATCACCTAGAAACATAGCTTTTGTTAGAGTCGTATTTCAGTTTAAATTTTACCTTAAGTTGTTTAAATTTTATATGGGCATAGATTGCGTTTCAGTGTTCTCCTATGTTGTAAACCCTCTTTTGGATTTAAAGTTATTAAGTTATTTTTTAGTCGTTAAGCCTTACATCTATTTTATTAGAAATAGATGTGGCGGTAACACGCCCATGAGTAGGTTTTGGTTCATGTTTTCATTAAAGGTGTTTTCAAAAGTTCGACCTATTCTGAGGGTGTTACAAAGTGGTATCAGTAGCTCAGGTTTGTTTTGGTCAAATCTTAGGGTCGTTTAAGATTTAAAGTTTGTAAAGGCTTAAATTAAAAATAGGCTAAATGATACAAGTAAAATTATTTTAAATAATTTAAGTAAGTTACAAAAAAAAAAAAAAATAAATTATGAGAGTGGGGACCAATGTGTTTATTGTTTTGAAGTACTTTTAAGTACTTAGTAGTAGTGGTTATTTCTTTTAATTATATTTTCGTTGTCTTTCGTTTTTTTGTTAGTTGCCTCGATTTCGTTTTTGGGGATGGATTGGTTACAGAAGTATCAGGCTAAAATCCATTGGGCTAAACAGAGAATTACCTTTAGAGGCCCTAAGGGAAATAAACTAACCTACCAAGAAACTACTTTCGAGCCACCAAAGACCAAACTTATCTCCGCCTTGAATCTCCAGACCCATCTTAGGAAAGGCTACCCCGTATATTTGTGCCATATAAAGGACAGGAGCATGAAAGAGGACGAGTTAGGATAGATACCTGTAGTTAAGGAGTTTGTTGATGTGTTCCCAGATGAGATTACAGAGATGCCACTTGTGAGAGAGTTAGGCTTCAAGATTGACTTAGTTCCGGGAACAGGACCCATCTCAAAGGCACCTTATAGGATGGCACCTGCCGAGTTGCAAGAGTTGAAGGTACAACTTGAGGACTTGTTGGATAAAGAATATATAAGACCAAGTGTAATATCCTTTCTTTAAAAAAAAAAAAAAGAATAATAATAATAATAATGAATAAATTTCAGAAAAAAAAAATAAATAAAAACATAACCCACCATTAACAATAACCTCCCACACCATTAACAATAACTTCCCACACCACTAACAATAACTTCCCACTCTTCCCACCACTCTTCTTCCCACTCTTCCCACTAAACCTCATAACTAACCTCACTTACCTCTTATAAATCAAATCAATTATCCTTAATTTCATTCACATTATTACTCACAATCCCTTCTTCTCCTACAAATTACTTCCTTTATCTCCCATTTGCTAAAAATTCAGTCAAGAAAACTCAAGATTTTGATATTAAAGGTATGAAATTTCATCTCTTTATAATATTGTTCTACCAATTTCAATTCAAATTACACATTTTGCATTTGAAAAAAAAAAAAAAAAATTCCTAACCTTAGTTTTCCGGCGATACGGCAGTCACCGGGATACCACCGGCGTGAGACGGCGGCCACCGAAGCTACTGCCGGCCGGCACCTTCTCCTTCTTCTTTCTCCCTTCCTCCTTCTCTCTCCTCCTTCCCTTTCTTTTTCTGTTTCGTGAGTTACTGGAACTCACCTTCTTTTTTTTATATATATAATAATTATGAGTATTATTATTATTATTATTATTATCCTTAACCCTTATAAATTTCTAAATCTTATAATAAAATGAGTTAGCTATGTTATTTTAACATACTACTCTTACAATTTTAAATTACATGTTTAAATTTATTTATTTTTTTTAAAAAAAAATATAAAGTATATAAAATAAAAAGAAGTCTTTTAAATTATTTTTTTTGAATGGGTTGATCGGGGTATTAAATTGAGATATATTATTTTCACGTGTAGACAGCGGATTCGTAGACAGAGATTATTAGAAGCGTACGTTGTCTAGGATCGCGTAACAAGGTAATTCTCAATGTCCATCTAATTAGGACTATCCCGTTAGTATTATGTGCTAAGTGATAATTAATGTGTTTAAATGGGTGCATGATTTGATATGACATTATTTTATATGATGTTATGCTTAATATATTCTCAAATTATATTTACTATTATTTTTGTCAAACTTGAATTTATAATTTTTATTTCGATAAAATTTATATTATTACTTTGATAACGAAATTGGATACGATTTAAATTGGAAGAGAAATATTTATGATATTAATTCCTATTGCCACCAATTGATGTTAGAATGGTGATTTGGAAAATGAGATTTCAGTTGGATATTCCTGAGATATATATTTATTGGGAAAAATTTATGATCATAAAATATAATGTATAATGCATGTTTGATTTTAAGTTGGTGTGCTCGCAACTAATTACTAAAATATGTTAAATCACGTAAAGTGTAACACGAGGGAAATGAAGCTCTTATATTTGTTGTGATCCAAGTATAAGGGTGATGAACAGGTTGCCCTGTTTGGTTAGTATAGCTGCCGACAGGTATTATTATTCCTGATACTTGATATGATGTTTGGTCTTCCTTCTATTTGTTGTGATCCAAGTAGAAGGGGTGTGCACACTAGGGTTCCATGAGACTACTCTGCTGGCCTTAAATTATTTGGGGTGACGACTTCTTGTTGAAGTAGGTATAGGGGTAAAGCCTTGGCCTACTGGCGTTCTCGTTCCCTCAAATTTAAAATTGATTATGTGTTTGTCATTATTAATTATCAAATTAATAAATTGGTTTATATGATATTATATATATTATTTTCTCAAATTGTTTTCCATTAAACTCAGCTATATGTTATTTTCTAAAATTATTTCCAATTTGATTATATTGTATTTTCTTAAATCATTTTCAAACTTAATCGTCTTACGGGATGGAGTTGGAATTACTCAATTTTTCTGATTTTGGGAGTTTTTCCCTTGTTTTTCTTGCATTCTTGTGTTACAGGTTATTGATTGCATGGGAATCGCGGAGTGAGGATCACTTAGAAATATAGCTTTTACTAGAGTCGTATTTCAGTTTTAATTTTACCTTAGGTTGTTTAAATTTTATTTGGACACAAATTACGTTTCAGTCTTTTCTTATGTTGTAAGATCCTTTGTTGGATTTAAAATTATTAAGTTATTTCTTAGTTGTTAAGCCTTACATTTATTTTATTAGAAATAGATGTGGCGGTAACACTCCCATGAGTAGGTTTTGGCTCATGTTTTTCATTAAAGGTGTTTTTTAAAGTTCGACCTATTCTGAGGGTGTTACACCAAGTGTATTACCTTGGGGAGCCCCAGTATTATTTGTTAGGAAGAAAGATGGAACATTGAGACTATGTATTGATTATAGGGATTTAAATAGTGTGACGGTGAAGAATAAGTATCCACTTCCTAGAATTGAGGATCTATTCGATCAACTTAGGGGTGCAGGAGTATTTTCAAAGATTGACTTGAGATCAGGTTACCATCAATTACGAATTGCAGAAGAGGATATAGCCAAAAACAGCTTTTCGAACGAGGTATGGCCATTATGAGTTCACAGTCATGCCCTTTAGACTCACTAATGCGCCTGCTGTCTTTATGGACCTTATGAATAGGACTTTTCAGCCTTATTTGGATAAGTTTGTAGTTGTTTTTATTGATGATATTTTAGTATACTCTATGAATCGAGAAGAGCATGAGGATCATTTGAGGAAAGTTTTAAAGATTTCAAAAGAGAATAAGTTGTATGCCAAGTTTTCAAAATATGAATTCTGGTTAGAAAAAGTAGCATTTTGGGGGCATGTAATTACAAAGGATGGAGTAATGGTAGATCCCTCGAAGGTTCAAGCAGTAATGAACTGGCCTACACCCACTAATGTGACAGAAGTGAGAAGTTTCTTAAGACTAGCCAGATACTATAGGAGATTTGTGAAAAATTTCTCGAGAATCGCTCAACCTATCACTAATTTGATGAAGAAGACCACTAAGTTTCAATGGCATGAGAAGTGTGAAGCGGCATTCCAAGAGTTGAAATCAAGGCTTACCTCTGCACCTGTGCTGACCTTACCGAATGAAAGTGGAGAATATGAGGTTTATACAGACGCATCTAAGAATGGACTAGGTTGTGTGTTGATGCAAGATGGAAAAGTAGTAGCATATGCTTCACGACAACTTAAGCCGCATGAGAAGAATTACCCCACACATGACTTAGAATTGGGAGCTGTAGTCTTTGCATTGAAAATTTGGAGACATTATTTATTTGGAGTAAAGTGCAAGGTTTATACTGATCACAAGAGTTTGAGGTTCTTGTACACTCAAAAGGAGTTGAATATGAGACAAAGACGATGGTTAGAACTCATTAAGGATTATGATCTGGATTTGAAGTATTGTGAAGGAAAGGCAAACAAAGTAGGTGATGCTCTGAGTAGGAAGTCAAGTCATACAATGAATGCATTAATTTTAGCAGATGAGTTGTGTGAAGAGATTCGTTGGATGAACTTAGAAGTGGTAAAATATGGATATGTGGGTACTCAATTGAATGGAATGACGATTGAATCCGATATTTTTGAGGAAATTAGAGTGAAGCAAGTTACGGATAACTGGTTAACTAAATTGAAGAAGTTGAAGGAGGATGGTCAAGCACCTGAGTTCGAAAGTGATGAAAATGGCGTAATGAAGTATAAGGGAAGATGGTGCATACCGCATGACGAGGAACTTAAGACTAAGATTATGACTGAAGCCCATAATTCGCCATACTCAATACATCCTGGTAGTGATAAGATGTACAAGGATCTTAAGAAGTACTTTTGGTGGCCCAACATGAAGCGTGAAGTTGCAGGCTTTGTGGCGAAGTGTCTAACATGTCAGAAGGTGAAAATTCAACATTTGAAGCCAGGGGGAAAATTGCAACCATTAGAAGTACCTGGATGGAAATGGGAGTCGATTTCAATGGACTTTGTAGTAGGATTGCCAAAGTCAAAAACAGGGAAGAATGTCATATGGGTGATAGTGGATCGATTAACAAAAACAGCAAGGTTTATAGCTATGAAGAATACTTGGCAATGCAACAAATGGCAGACGCGTATTTTCAAGAGGTAGTGAGATTGCATGGTGTGCCTAAGGACATTGTATCGGATAGAGATTCGAGATTTCTGTCCAAATTTTGGAAGATGCTACAAGCAGCAGTGGGCACGATACTAAAGTTCAGTACTGCATTTCATCCAGCAACAGATGGTCAAACAGAGAGAACGATTCAGACTCTTGAGGATTTGTTAAGAGTATGTGTTATGGATTTTGGTGGATCTTGGGAGGATAATTTAATGTATGTAAAGTTTTCTTACAATAATAGTTTTCATTCTAGCATAGGAATGGCTCCTTACGAAGCCCTATATGGGAGAAAGTGTAGGAGTCCTATATGTTGGAATGATGTTAATGAGTCGATGGGATTAGGACCGGATATGATTGAGGAGACTACAAAGAAGGTAAGGATGATCCAAGAACGTATGAGGGGCGCGCAAGATCGTCAGAAGTCGTATGCAGACAAGAGGAGGAGAGCATTAGAGTTTGAAGTAGGTGAAAAAAATTTTGCTTAAAGTGTCACCAACCAAGAGTATCATGAGATTTGGTAGGAAGGGTAAATTGAGTCCTCGTTTTATAGGTCCTTATGAAGTATTGGAACGAATTGGGGAAGTAGCCTATAGATTAGCCTTACCTATGAGCCTAGCTAAAGTCCACAATGTCTTCCATGTATCCCAACTCCCAAAATATGTCCATGACCCTTCCCATATCATACAACTTGAAACCATTGAACTTGATGAAACCCTTACCTTTGAAGAAAAACCAATAAAAATCCTTGATACCAAAACAAGATGTACCCGGAACAAGGAAATTAAGTTGGTCAAGATATTATGGACGAACCAAGAAACCGAAGAAGCCACATGGGAAACCGAAGTTGACATGAGAAAGCGATAGCCCGAACTGTTCGAACAGGTACGTTGAGTTTCGAGGACGAAACTTTTTAAAATAGGGGGGTGATGCGAGTCAATCAAAACCGTCCAATCTTGTTATTCTTTTAAAACTTCAGTAGTTAACTTTAAGTTCGAGGACGAACTTTTGTTTTAAGGGGGAGTGTATGTAACAACCGTTTTTTTTTTAATAATAATAATAATAATAAATAAATAAATTTCAGAAAAAAAAATAATAAATAAAAATAAATAAAAAAGAAAACATAACTCCCCATTAACAATAACTTCCCACTCTTTCCTCTAAACCTTATAACCAACCTCACTTACCTATTATAAATTAAACCAATTACCCTTAATTTCATTCACATTATTACTCACACTTCCTTTTTCTCCTACAAACTCTTCCTCCATCTCCCATTTGCTTAAAAAATTCAAGTCAAGAAAACGCAAGATTTCGATATTAACGACAGTGAATTCTTAGACCGAGATTATTAGGAGCGTACGTTGTCTAGGATCGCGTGACAAGGTAATTCTTAATGTCCATCTAATTAAGACTATCCCGCTAATATTATGTGCTAAGTGATAATTAAGGTGTTTAGATAGGATGCATGATTTTATATGACATTATTTTATATGATGTTATATTTTATATATTCTCAAATTATATTTACTATTATTTTCTTTGGTCAAACTTGAATTTATAATTTTTTTTATTTATTTCGATAAAATTTATATTATTATTTTGATAACGAAATTAGATACGATTTAAATTGGAAGAGAAATATTTATGATATTAATTCATATTGCCACCAATTGATGTTAGAATGGTGATTTGGAAAATGAGATTTCAGTTGGATATTCCTGAGATATATATTTATTGGGAAAAATTTATGATCATAAAATAAAATGTATAATGTATGTTTGATTATAAGTTTGTGTGCTTGCAACTAATTATTAAAATATATTAAATCACGTAAAGTGTAACACGAGGGAAATGAAGCTCTTATATTTGTTGTGATCCAAGTATAAGGGTGATGAACAGGTTGCCCTGTTTGGTTAGTATAGCTGCCGACAGGTATTATTATTTCTGATACTTGATACGATGTTTGGTCTTCCTTCTATTTGTTGTGATCTAAGTAGAAGGGGTGTGCACACTAGGGTTCCCTGAGACTACTCTGCTGGCCTTGAATTATTTGGGGTGACGACCTCTTGATGAAGTAGGTATAGGGGTAAAGCCTCGGCCTACTGGCGTTCTCGTTCCCTTAAACTAAAAATTGATTATGTGTTTGTCATTATTAATTATCAAATTAATAAATTGGTTTATGTTATATTATACATATTGTTTTCTGAAATTGTTTTTCTTTTAAACTCAGCTATATATTATTTTCTAAAATTATTTTCAATTTGATTATATTTTATTTTCTTAAATAATTTTCAAACTTAATCGTTTTACGGGATGGAGTTGGAATTACTCAATTTCCTGATTTTGGGAGTTTTTCCCTTGTTTTTCTTGCATTCTTATGTTGTAGGTTATTGATTGCGTGGGAATCGTGGAGTGAGGATCACCTAGAAACATAGCTTTTGTTAGAGTCGTATTTCAGTTTAAATTTTACCTTAAGTTGTTTAAATTTTATATGGGCATAGATTGCGTTTCAGTGTTCTCTTATGTTGTAAACCCTCTTTTGGATTTAAAGTTATTAAGTTATTTCTTAGTCGTTAAGCCTTACATCTATTTTATTAGAAATAGATGTGGCGGTAACACTCCCATGAGTAGGTTTTGGTTCATGTTTTCATTAAAGGTGTTTTCAAAAGTTCGACCTATTCTGAGGGTGTTACAATCAGCGTTAAGTTGCTGACTGCACGACCTTCACCCATGTTTCTTGTGCACTTCCGAGGACTGTGAGGAGGATTCTTGGGCCATGGTAGAAAGGTCCATGTATAGAGATTTCAATTCTACCCTTAGTGTCCCCTAATATACTCGGGTCTGATCTATCCAAGCCCTGCAAGATCCCCTGGTCAGTGGGTTGGATCAGCAGCTGATGGTTCTGATCTGCGACTGGGTTCCATTATGCTTCTGTTCTAGGTGATTGTGTGCACTTTCAGCATGGTTCTTGGACCTTTATGGCTAGGCCCATGTATAGAGATGACGTCCCCATGATTGGTTAGGTCCAGATCTCCATGGTTAAGGCTTGGGTCATGCTGCAAGGTGGGCTGGTCAGCGGATTTTCTTATGTACTGGGTTTCGAATATTAATGTATTCTGATCTGCATCAGGGTTGGTAGTTGGGCCTGCTGGACTGGTATCTGTGTGATCATGCTTGTGAGCTGAGTTGTGTTGATGATCTTGGGCTAGATCATATGCTGGATCATGTTCTTGGGTCTCATGTGCTGAACCATGTAAGTGAGCTTGGGCTGGGTCATGGATTGAGATGACATACATGGTTCGGCTACCAAGATCTGAACCAATATGGTTCAAAAATCCAAACTAGGTGTTATAAGTTTTAAAAGTAAATGTTTTAAGATTTAATATAGGCGTTTTAAGATTCAAAGTAGGTCTTGTAATTCCTTTATTTTGTTATAGTTATATATCATAGTGACATTTTTTTATCACAAAGTTGTAAGTATAATAAAATAAAGGAGATATATCTTTAGGGCTTTATTTACATTTTACCCAGACCTTTAACTTCTCAGGGCCGATCTTATGTATTAATGTGAAAATATTTCAAGATAATAGATTGAAGATATTGAAAATGCACGACATTGAAGGTTTTAGATATGGCGTTCCATAAATTGTTATACACTATTTCATTTTATGACGACTTTATATATGAGTAAATAACCCGATGAATACAAATTATGAGAATGTAATGTTTTTCTAATAGTAGATCTATGTATGTTGCCATTTTTAACCAAAAACTATGCTATGAATAATAGAACATTTAAACTTTATAGTCAAACTTTAATTACTATTTCCATCAATCTGTATAAAAAACATATTTATGTGAAATTTTGATAAATTCGTCTTATATTCATAACGGTATTTAATTCGAGGATAGCAGGACGCTTGCCCGAGCCCACAAAGAAAGAACCCCAATACTGTATTATTTCCCAAATAAAAGAAAAGCATAACGACTCAAAACGTTTATATGCTTCACAAATTCTTGTATGAGACGGTTTGACTGTGAGACGTGCCCCATACTTGAATTAAATAGCCCAATATTAGAAAGTTATAGCTTATGAGCTTTTTGTTTTGAGGTTGTCTTACCATGAGACAGCCTCTCACAAGAATAGTTATAAATGACTTATAAGTTTGTATTGAAATTTACAAATAAATACTAAATGAGAAGAACAAAGGGACAAGAGGAAGTTACAATGTTGTTAACATAGCGATTCGATTTATAAAATCGTATGATTTTTTTAATTCAAATACACCCCCACAATGAAATCGCATGTAAAATCGAAATCAACTTGAATCGCTCTTAAAATCACAAGAATCAAACCTCTGAATCGTTTGAATCATACAATTGAAATCGCATGTTAACCCATGAAATGTAACTGCTGGCCAATTTCCGCTCAAAACAGCTTAGCCCACACAAAGTAAAAACAAGTCAAGTCTTGTACGAAATCGTTTGACCATAATACACGTCCATGATAAATTAGTAAAAAAAAATCTAAATTTTTTAAATAGTTTAAAATGGCCCAATTAAAGACGTCAAACCCTTCAAACCGCACGGACTCAAATCCCCCTTCGTCACCTCTGTTCTTTCACCCAAATCGACTCTTCAAAACACCTTAGCCCATACTGCCGGTGCTTCTTTTATTCGTCCACCAGAAGGCCGCCGTATTCTGTCCACAGACTACCAGAAGCTTTGGCGAATCGTTCGTTAGGTGTTCTCTTTGCCGTATTCAGGTTTAAGTTCTTGTCCTTTTGCTTTTAAATTTTTTAATTTTGTGCTAGAATATATGGTTAATCGGTTCGTCAGGTGTTCTTTTCAACTTTATGCAAGAATGTATGGCTAAATTAATTTGGGTGTTGTGTGAGTCGAAGTTGTTTTGTATTTGGTAATTGAAGTTTGGTTTGCTTTGATCAACTTGTGTTGGGTAGATGATTTTGATAAATTCATTAAATTGTGTTGGGTAAAATGGGATGAAATTTTTTGTTTGAAACTATTCTTAGGTCATCTCTTATTGTTTCTCATTTCTTGGTGAAAATTGTTTCATATAGCAAATACTTAGTTTTGTTTATTGAGTTTTGAGAAATAGGCATATTAACTAGGAGTAAAAAGAAAATGAAAGTATGGATGATATTTGGTGCGTTATTTGGAGCATCGGCAATGGTAGAGTGGATTATATGCTTTTTACAATGGGGATGAAATTGTTATTTGCTTATTTCTTTGTTTTTTTACCTCCTTAATTTTGTGTTTTGAGTGTTAAATAATGCCTCTTCTGAGAAAATGATTTCTGTTTTGGTGAAGGCTGATCGAATTTCATCAATAACAACACTTCATTCTTCATCATCTTACCAAGGTATCAATTTTTCTCTCCAACTCCCTTCTTCCTTCAAGAAAAATTCATATAATTTAGATCTTTATGAGAATGCATTTTGTTAACACTGGTCTTTGAATTGTTAGAATTATGGGTAATTTGTTAGTAATGAAATGGGAAATTAAATCTTTTGGAAATCTTTCATCATATATAATTTCAATTTACTAAATGGTTGACATCTCTTGTTTTTTAGATCCGCCACTATCCTCATCGGTCCTCCCCTTCTTTATCAATTACCCCCAAAAAGAACTCTCTGCTCTCGCGAACATGGCGGTGGCAACTCCAGGACAACTAAATCTTCACGAATCCCCTATGTGGGGTTCTAGGAGCGTTGATTGTTTCAATAAATTGGAACAAATCGGTGAAGGAACTTATGGGTAACTTTCTTTTAGCTCTTATCCTTTTCGATTCTGATTAAAATTCAAATTTGTAGTTTCCTGATTGTGTTCATCATGTATTACTCCCTCCAATTTAATTTAATTGTCCCATTTAGTTTGGGCACAAATATTAAGAAAATGAGGGGACCACCTAAAATATTAGACTCATGTGCATTATTGGGTATTTTTAATATTAAGAATTGGAGGGGACCACCTAAAATAGTAGACTCATATGCAATATTGTGTGTTTTTAATATTAAGAAAATGAGGGGACCACCTATAAATGTTGGTGTTAAAATAGAAATGGAACAATAGATGTGGATTGCCCAAATAAGGAAATGGGACAACTAAAAAGAATCGGAGGGAGTATTATGGATTTTAATTGTGGGACTGAACTTTTTTATGGGAATAATTTACTCTTGTACTTCTCCGTTCTTTCTTAATTGCATTTAAACGCTTAATTCAATGTACTTCTCCGTTCTTTCTTAATTGCATTTAAACGCTTAATTCAATGCATTTTCCGGGTTTTTTATATCTTGAATTATAATAATTAAGAATTGTAAATGTTGATATCATGAAAATATGCAATGAGATGAATAAAGTAAGATCCCATGTGAATATGTTTTTTATGTATTGTATTATTGTATTACAACCATAATATCTTAACTACCATCGAATGATGAACAATGTAAAAGTTGGTTTGGATGCAAGTAATAGAGAACGTAGGGAGTATTTGATTGACTTAAATTTGAATTATATTAAACAAAATTGGGAACATCAGATTATGTTGACATCAATCTAGTTTTTGATGAAAAAGTACTTCGCGGGTTGCTCACTTGCATGGAGATATTTAAGGTCTGGTTTTTCTAGGGTTCATCTCTTGATGTTCGAAATTGTAATAGCAAAGCTTTGGAAATTTTTGGTTTTTTGCGAGTATGAGGTGAAATAGAAGAAGAATCATATGGTATTTTACATAGATCAATGAATTGAATGTGAATATCTTATACTAACAGTTAACCCTTGAAATTTTTTGTTATCCCAAATAGTTTATTGATTGGTTTTGTTAACTTGGATAGAACTTCCTAGTAAGGTGATTAGTAAGATTAACGGAGAGCTAGCTTAAGTTGAAGGGTAAGAATAATTTACGTTTAAAGATTTATGAGTTGACCGAGGAGGGTTGAGAAATTATAATACAATTTTCTTTTTACATATTTAGCATCTTCCAGCCTCCCTTTCTCTAATGTCTGAATGTCTGATTTGTATTTCTGTGGGTCACTCACTGAAGCATCTCTTCGTTTGTCATCAAAGACACATAATCAAAAGATTAGTCCATCTTCCTTTTGATGCTGAGGGGCTGTTGATTTCCTTCAGTATTCTCTTGCTATCAGATTACAAAATGCTTGATTGCTGAAAGCAAGGCTCTGATCTCAGCGATTGAATGAAATAAATTTTAATTTTGTGTCATGCCCCAGTAAACACCACAAATTTATGGTCTGTTTCATGAATTGCTTTATTGACTTTATGTATTTAAACATTTTTATGATATACTAAATGATGGAATGATCTGATCTAACTTGGTCTTGACTTCGGTAAACAGGCAAGTTTTCATGGCTAGAGAAATTGAAACTGGAGAAATTGTTGCTTTGAAGAAAATAAGAATGGACAATGAAAAAGAAGGGGTACGCCTTCTCCATCATGCTTTAAATGTTTATTTTTAAAATTATTAAATTTTATTGTGAAATTGTGTTCTAAACTTTCTGCAAAATATGTGTAATGAGTTTTGCTTTTGCTTCAGTTTCCAATCACTGCCATTCGTGAAATCAAGATTCTAAAGAAGCTTCATCATGAAAATGTGATTAAACTTAAGGAGATTGTCACTTCCCCTGGTAACATATAGTGAATTTTAGCTGCCACCAACTGTGCTGTCTTTTTTAACACTTTCTTGTTAAGATGTATGCATTTGTGGCATGGCATACTGATGCATTTACTGCTTGTACTATTCTAGGTCCCGAGAAAGACGAACATGGGAGGCCAGGTATTTAGCATGGTTTTCATGCCGTTACTACACTGTTATACATACCATTTTTGCTGGTTCAGACTATGTGACCTTTGAATGCTGGCTGCAGATGGTAATAAATATAAAGGGGGGATCTACATGGTCTTTGATTATATGGATCACGATTTAACTGGTCTTGCTGATCGTCCTGGGATGAGGTTCACTGTTCCCCAGATCAAGGTAATGTTTGAAGTGCACTGGTTCCTCTGATTCATTAATTGAATGGAGTGCTAACTTAACCATTTTATGGTTGCAGTGCTACATGAGACAGCTGTTGACAGGTCTTCATTATTGTCATGTAAATCAAGTACTACATCGTGATATTAAAGGTCTTATTCCAAAAGGTCTTAATCTTGGTTACTTCAATTCGGAATTGGGCCTAACAATGTCTTGGTTTTCTTTTGGTCAGGTTCAAATCTTCTCATAGACAATCAAGGGATGCTAAAACTTGCAGATTTTGGTCTTGCTCGCTCCTTTTCAAATGATCATAATGGGAATCTCACCAATCGTGTCATTACCTTGTGGTATAGGTCTGTGGTTGATTTGATGAACTAGAAAGAAAGTTTTAACTTTCCTTCGATTGTTTTTGGTCAAGTTTGACTTGTTATTATTGAAATAGACCTCCAGAATTGTTGCTTGGTAGCACAAAGTATGGTCCTGTTGTTGACATGTGGTCAGTTGGATGCATCTTTGCAGAGCTTCTCCATGGGAAACCAGTATTTCCTGGCAAAGATGAGGTAAGAAAAGAAAGGAGGGAGAGATTCATGTTATGCTTCCTTTTCTATGATCTGTAATTTTTTTGGGAAAGAATGAGGGGGGTGAGTGGTGGCTTGGTCGAAATTTCTTAAGAGGACTTATTTTAGTAAAAGTCATCTCAAACATGTTTTTGTACATGCTTATTTAGCTAATATAGAAGCCCTATTTGTTACAAATGCCAGAGGCTAGCACTAGCTTTTAGTGTAGATGGTTGAACTAAGTTAATAATAGGAAAAAATTGGGGATGTCATTGCGAATGGGTTAACGGTTGTGATGTTGCGGGCACAACACCTTGCGGCGTGATGACTTGAGAGTTGAGATTGCTTGACAATTTTTGATGAATTGTACCTTTAACTGTTAGTAAAGTTGTGAGCATTGTAAATGTGCAAAAGAAATCATGTATTGGGTTGTATTAAGGTACAATTCATGCTTTCAAGCGATATTTAGGCGTTACCGCATATTTGCACTATGATAGTTATTGCTAAAGTAGTGTTTTACCGGAATGATAGTGGATTTTTTCAAGCCTTTTGCTATTATAATATGAATGCCAGTTTTTTTAGTAATTATGTATTCTTTAAAATGGATTTTAAGTTTTTTAGTGAAAAAGTGCACTTCCCCTACAAATAGCTTGCGCCTTGCGCTTTGCCCTAGTCTTTGAGGGCCTTTTGCACCTCGGTGTTCCTCTCCGTTTCTAAAACTAAACTTGTTTATTATGGGCCTTCCAACCCCTATAATGCATGGGTTGATCTATTTGTGTATTGCTATTTTGTAGCCAGAGCAAATAAATAAGATCTTTGAGCTTTGTGGAGCTCCAGATGAGGCCAATTGGCCAGGGGTTACGAAACTTCCTTGGTATGCCAATTTGAAGCCGAACAGGCCAATGAAAAGACGATTACGAGAGTACTTTAGACAGTAAGTTTGTTATTTCACATTTTTTTATGCCACACAAGCCATGAATTCTTTTAGATTGTGTTTGGAAAAATATTCATTTCAATTTATAAATTTCAATTATAAAATCTTAAATGATGAATTTGAATGATATGGTTTGGATAGTCATTTTCAAATTCTCAACTTTAACTACTAAAATACAAGGGTGGAATCGACCTCAAATTCAAATTTGAATTTTTTTGGATTTGCCAAACGCTAAATGGAGCCAATTTTAGATTTACTAATGAAATCATGGTTCCCGAACACACTAGAAATTACTCTCTTTGTCTCGTCTTGTATTCTTAATCAATTTTGTAATTTTTTTTGTGTGGCAGCTTTGATCGTCATGCTTTAGAATTGCTGGAGAGGATGCTGACTCTTGATCCCGCACAGGTATGAAGGAAGATTTAGCTCATTGATAGTTTATTTGAACCTATGGAGCTTTGTATTATCTACTTCACTTCAATGAATTTTAGAGCCTACCGTTAGGACATTCCCACTCATAATTATTCCATGTTGGTACAGAGGATCTCCGCAAAGGATGCGCTTGATGCGGAGTATTTTTGGACTGATCCTTTGCCATGTGATCCTAAGAGGTTTTTCATTTTCTATGTTGATTTTACATCTTAAAAATGTATAGCTGTTCTCAAGCTAATCTGAGTTCTAAGCAAAACTTGTTTCTTGGCGAAACCAGTTTGCCAACATACGAAGCATCACATGAGTACCAAACAAAGAAGAAACGCCAGCAGCAAAGGCAGCTGCATGAAGAAGCCGCAAAACGTCAAAAGGTTCAGCATCCAGCAGCACATGCTCGTCTTCCACCTATTCAGCACTCCGGTCAATCACATGGCCAGATGCGGCCTGGACCAAACCAACCCATGCATGGCTCGCAATCTTCCGTTCCTGCAGGTCCCGGCCATCATTATGGCAAGTCTCGAGGACCCTCCTCTGGAAATCCCAACAGATATTCCCAGAGTGGAAATCCCAGTGGGGGATATAATCACCCCAACCGTGCAAATCAAGGTGGCGGAGGAGGCTACGGCAATGCCCCATACCCGCAAGGTCGTGGCTATGGTTCGAGTGGCTCACGTGGTGGTGGGTCCAGTGGTTATGGTGGAGGTGCACCAAATTATCAGCAAGGTGGACCATATGGTGGTTCAGGTACTGGTCGCGGATCCAATATGAATCGTAATCAGCAGTACGGTTGGCAGCAATGACACTTCTACATCTATAACCCTGTTTATATGGTGGTAGTATCTTTCTACTGCTTTTACATATGATGTGATCTTCGAGATAATGTGTCGCTACGTTACGTATCATGCTGAACTTAGTAACTTCCCCTCCTGCTCCCAGTTCATTTGGAGGGTTATAGTTCTTGTAAGATTTCCAATTTTCATGTATAATTTTCTAATTCAACATTTATTTACTAGCGAAAATGGTGTTGTACGGTTGCATGGCATATTTTAGTCAAGTTTACAAGTTTCATTTTCCATTTTTGTAACTTTTTTTGATGTATTCTTGATTTTGATTATCCTTCAATTGAGAAAACTAAGACTTGGGCCTTATGTAGTTATGTTCTTAACAAATGATTTGATTCACAAGTCAAAATTAGGTTGGTTGAAGAACGAGTTAGTTTTCTCAAAATTAGTTATTTAATAAAATACATTTATTTCAGGTCAATTAATAATTGAATCGGTTTAACTCGCTTTCTTAATTGGTTTCACTCAATTTTATAGTCGATTCGACTCTGATAATCAATAAATTCTTAAGCTTTCGATTGGTTCAAGTCCAATTCAATTAGATTAACTTCTAGTACGATTCAAATTTAGGTATGATTTGAGTCCATGTGACATCTGTCTTGAAAACACCTAATATCACTCAATTTAGATATTCGTCTTGTCTGGTTTCTAATTTAATAAAAATATATTTTTTTCTGGTGTAAAAAGAAAATAACCAATCCTTATTACAACAATAAATTAAACAAAATATACTTTCAACAAGCATATATCATACAAATTAAACATTCAACATATACACATTATATTTCTCTAAAAAAATAAAAAATGAAGTCAGCAAATGGAATATTAAACAAACTCATAAAACCATAAAAATTATACTAAATTATTTTTAAATTGTCTCATAGTGAGACGACGGTTTGTATTAAGTTTGTCCAAATTTAATTGTCTTAGAAAAACAAAAACAAAGAACAAAGAAAGATTTAAAAACAATTTTAGAAAATGAATGTAAAATAGTAAACAAATTTTTATTTTTTAAATGGGCTATTTTTTAGCGCGTCTCGATGGTCTCATACAACACTGAGTTGATTAATTAAGAGGTAAAATCATTATCATAAGGGTAACCAATACCATGCCTAGTACTAGGAAACATAGCAAAAACCCCACTACAAAGACCACCAACAACCGGTGGCAACACCATAAGCATAGTTTTCCGACTACTCTCCCATGCCGGAGCGTAACAATCCACCGTATTCGTATCCAACACCGCCACCACACCAAACACCAACAATGACATAAAAGCATGCACAAAATCACCTATTCTTAGCCTATACTTAGACAAATCAGTCTTACTTGAACCCTTCTTATTATCAGGCCATAATCCCTTATTTGTAGCAATCCCATAATGGGTATTTCCATCTTCATCCACATAACTATCAGTAAATGTAGCAAAACAACAATTAAACCCACATATAACAAGAAGAACACTCATTAAGTATTTGTTACTTGTGTGACATTGCCCATTGTTGCTTAAAATTGGGCTTAAAAATTGGAATAAAAATACTGTTCCTGTTGGTAGTAGTTTTATTAGGCTTCCTAGACTATTAAATGCTTGTTGTTTTACTGATATTTTCCCCATTTTTTTTGGTTTTTGGTGGGTTTTTTTTTTTTTTTTTTTTTTGTATTTTTGATGATTGTGGAATGGAGTATGAGTGTTGTTGTTTATATAGATTGAGGTTTGTAGTAAGGAAAGGAGAGGAGTTGCTTCCAAGAAATAAAAGTAGTGAATGATGCATAAGTGAAAACTTGAAGCAATGTTATGTGCACTTGAATTATGGGGAAAAAGATAGGTGATGGTTATACCATTACATCATCTTAATTCTATGCTTGTACTCTTCAACATTTTGATATAAGAGGTTCCGCGTACGGTTTAAGTAGTTGTTGGTGTAATGACGCTAAAACACTATTTTTTATAAATTTTGTTTCAGCATTATTATCTTATTTGATTTTTTGACACTATTTACAGTTCATTTTAATTTATATTGTATTCTTAATTTATAAGTTAAAACATAGTCAAGTGGAATCTTGTTTGATTCGTCTCAACGCAAGGATTATTAATATCAACTTTTTTTATAATTTTAGTTTTGCAATTAAAAATATTAAAGTTTCAATAATTATCTTGGCAAATGTGCCCAGATCAAATGAGACAAAGATGGTGAAACAGAGGGAGTATTGTACATTAAAGTAGTTATTGATGAAGCATTTTGTAACGGAGGTAGTTGTTTTCAGAACGATACAACTTGTACTGTTTTAAAATCAAAATACAAAAGTATTAGCTTAGGATTTTCTATATATTTTTTAGAAAAAATTATAACGCAACAGCTACTATAACCTCTACTTTTGACAAACATTTAAAATTTACACGCCTAATCAGACATCTAAATATCTAACAACTACAATTGTTTAAATACATTACCTATAGCTACATTATAGCTATTTAGATCGTTAACAGCTACCTATACAGCTATGTTGCGCCAAATAGGCCTATTATTCTTTATGTATAAACTTTTATAAATAGATTTTGTACTTATTTTTTCTTGGGTCAATTGACGATTTATTTATAGATTTTTAATTTTTCGTAAATCAATAAAATCAGCCAACAAGCTATTCGTAAAGGCCCTCAATGTGTTTTTGTACATATGACGAGCTTGACAAAAATCGTTGATAGTTGTAGTTTGTAGCACGAAAAGGAAAGAAGTTAGAAAAAGATCGAGATTATTGATAAATTCTATGGCAAAACAACATGTGAGTGTATGTTGATGTTTTATGTGGGAACTAAACTAAAATCTTGTGCAAATCAAAGCAACTCTTACTTTATTATTATAATACTAATATAGGAAAGTCTTCATTTTTATAGGAATGACTCAAAATAGTCTAGAAACTAATAAGTTCTTAAAATAGACCTAATTAGCTCATAGATTTGAATATATTGCCAAATTAGGGCCTTTAAGTCATATTAAAAATCAATTCTATTTTAAGACATTAAATATATATTGAAACAACTCAATAAAAATTATCTCACTTTTAGACAGTCTTATTTGAAAATTTATGAATAAAGAATTATTCTCAAATTACTATTGTGAAACTAATTCATGTTATGAAATCTTGTTCTTGATTCAAAATGTACTTTGAGTAGCTATACATGAAAGATGCAACTAGAAAAAGTTAAGCCATGACAAACATCAGAAATATAAGTCATGAATAACCATGATTAACTACTTACTCTTTTGTTGTACTCATTTTGCATCATTTCAAATTAAAATGTAAAACTTTTTCTTCTAAATGCTGCAAAATGAGTGGAACAGAAAAGTATATTCTAACAGTATGTAAGAATCTTGTGAGGAGAAAGTAGTAAAGTACATAAAATAAACATTTAGGCTATTTCAAAACTACAACTACAAAACTACTCAACTGGGTTCATAGTTCATTTTAATAAAAAGGAAAATAGGCTTTGCATGAGTTAGGTTCAAAGAACTCAAATCCAAAGGCTTCCAAAAGCTTCCTCAAGTGCCCTCTTCTTTATGAATTCCGGATTCCATCCTCCACAACGACCATTGTTTTCAGCTCGTAACCTCATCATTTTTTCTTCATCAAGATTCATATCGATACCAAGGGGTTGTGGTTGTGGGCCCATTGGTCTTGGTTGCATAAGTGATCCTCCGGTAACAGCAGGGGCATACTGCCCTTGGGTTGTGGTAGACATTCCTATCTGTTCTGTATCCTGTGTTCACAGAAGCAAGAAATTCGGCTTTGTAAGACTTTAGTACAGGTAAAGGCTGCTCAATTAGAAAATTTTCCTTGTCCTCCGTCCACCCCAAAATTTGAAATAAACAAATCGAAGGCACAAGGAGTGTATATAAGCGAATGGTCGTCCGTGCAAAGGCAGTTGTGAGTTGTGACACGAAAAAACCGCAGTTATCAAGCTCCTAAGCCCAAATCCAGACTGTTCACAGCAATGTGATGCTGGTGAGTAAACAAGGTCAGAATGGATAGTTACAAACATTATTGGAACAGAATGCAATACCAACGTCAGAAAGCCAATGCCTAGCCCAAACAAAGCACAAAAATGCATCACAAAGATCCATCTAAAGGGGCATGTGGCATGCCCCTCAAACCAACAACGCAACTAAATAATAGAAACATGAAGAAAGTAAAGCTCTTATTCCTTGTTTGATTGATTTAATGCTAATAAAGAACGAAACACAACAATGTTAAAGTCTTAATCCAAACAATATAGATTCAACTAGATTAACTAAAAGGTCTAAAACAAAACAACATGAGAGATTGTCGTTAACAAAGATTACTTATTCGGCCCTATCTAATAATTAAGAAAATCAATTTCAGTGGATCCATACACATTCTCTTTCACCATTAGTTCCTATTTAATATCATATGATCTAGCAAATCTTGATTTTTCAAGTCATTCTTCACTTTGTTATGTAGTCTATCTTTGGTCTACTTCTTCCTTTTCTAAGTTTCTCAAAGTTTTATTGACTTTTCTACCTGGTTAATAATTTTGTCTTCTTTGTATGACCCAACCAACATCTCCAACTTTCTCTCATTATCTTCAATATATGACATTATAACTCATAACACGTACTGTGTCTTCAATTTAAATTAGGAAAATTATCAATAGTACACTAGTGTTTTTATCATCTTATCAAAGGTACTCCTAAGTTTTTTGGATTCTCAATGGTACCCCCGTATTGTTCAGCTTTTTTCAACCGTGACTCTATTCTCTTTCTCTTCTTTGTCTTGACATCTCTCATTTCTTTTCCTCATTTTTGTCTTCAGTTACTTCTTTAATCTCTATCTTCAAGTTTCCCTTTGATTTTTTAGGTCGACCATATAACCGATCCAAATCGTGAACCCCATCGATCCAGATCCTCAATGATCTACGAATCAGGTCGAACAACCCAGATCGCTGCTCCACACCTACTTGAGTGATCTTGATAACACTGGTCTAGTATAATTTTTCATACATCCTTACTGGCACACACTCACCTCAGTCACATCATATTTCAGACCAAGCTCTCCATTTTAGCCACCCGCTCATAATCCCACACATAACATCCTGGTTAATGAATTCGTTCTTATGAAAAAGTGAGTAAAGATACTTGAAGCACTCACTTGGAGGAACTCATTCGTATTTAATTTTACAACATATTTGCTTTGATCCTCCTTGTCCAAACAATATCCCATGTACCTTACCACATACCTAAAATTTCCCACCAAATCTCATTTTGAAAACTTCATCACCAAAACTAGATTAGTGCTCTAGAAACTTCGTTCCCCAAATTCCGAATTAATGTTCTAATTAAAAAATGTTTCAATCTACAGCTAATCAAACATTATATAAAAAGGATCTCATCATACAAACCCTTCGTTCCCGAAACTCTAAAGTGACGTTCATATTTTTGCTTTCATTTCTCATACTGTTTCGTGGGTTCTTTCTGATAATATTGATCTTACAACGTAGATTAAACCATTTTTATTTTAACGTTTGCCTCCACATCTCAAGCTTAAAATTGACCAATTAAACAACATGCACCAAAAACTTCTGCTCTGAACAATATTTGTAATCACTGCAAGGAAAGGACTCAAATTTACCAAGTCCTTTTTTGAGAAGGAAAGTGCCCTACATAATAAGCTTTACGATGATAAGAAAAATTACAAAACAGAATTGGATTTAACAAGTATACCAATAAATCATTTGACTACATAAAAAGAATTTTGTAAGACACTTTTTCTAGAATCAGGAACTTGACATTGACAACAATCAAAATGGCAGCAGCACATCAATAAACTCTGAACCTCTATTGCTCACACTCTAAATTTTACCTCAGTGCCCATGTTGGATAGTTGGCACTTGGATCATTTTGGGCCAAAATCATGGATGTTTCACAAATTAAACAGGTTACGGACTTGAAATGTACCAGTGTCCCATAAAGTTCAAGAGTCTGAGTGAAGTTGCTTAGAAATCCCTCAAAAGTAGGAAAAACCTAAAACCGCATAACTCCATCACTTCAAATCAAAAGTTATACATCTAAAATCAAAGTTCAGTAGCTCATGGTAAACCTATTTACTCTCATCATCAAACAATGATTCAGTACATTAATGATATTTTTTGAGTTTTTGTGCATCACAATTATTACTGCATTCAAAAAATAACATCAAATCAAAGTATTAAAAACTAACTGCAAAATTCTCTTGCACACCAATACAAAATTTATAACAGCAGACGACTTCTTTTCATTATTGCGCATTGAGACACCACACCAGCTAAGATCAACATTGAATAACAAATGATCTTGAACAACAGTATTCCAATCAAATATGACAAGTATTCTAACAATTTAAGCTAAGGTCAACATATTAGAGAGTAATCTTTAAAGATCATATGAGATATGACTTCTTATTAAAAACCACAAAAGACTATGTGTATCAATAGTTTGTATAACCCCATTATCCTACAAAAGCTTAATTATCCCTTCTATGAAAATAAAAGATCTAGATATGTTTTCTAAAAGACTAGTATCACATGTGTCTCCTGCATATTTCCTAACAAGGTAAATTTTTCTTAATTTTCATTATTAGGGCAAGGCAATGTTTATTCTAGTGGTTTCAAAGATTTATCGTTCTTTGGTCATGGATTATCATAGACTAGAATAAAATTAAGCAGATCAGTAAATCATGTAGAATTCTTTAGTTAAGTGAAGTTGCACACATTGTTTAGCGATCAAGGGTCAATCGAAAATAACCTCCTAGTTTCACAAAGGTAGGGTTGTGTACAACTGACTCCCTTACCCAGTCCGGATAGGCCAAAGCCACATTAACAGCATTAAGATAGTATTGTCGCTGTAGAAGTCGGGCATGGCCCAGTTCAGCTCTGAGTTGTATTAGCACTTTGGGCATTGATAAAATCTTTAAATTTACTACAAGCGTAGAAAATAACTGAATCAGCATACCACTTCGGTTTCATCCTGAACTTGTGAAGGTCCCTTGCTGGCTGCCATAGCAGCTGCTAGCTCCTCTGCCTGTAAATGCATACATGTTTAGAAACTTCCCATTCTTATTGATACATCAAAATGTTCATAAATCATTTATAAGAACAGTAAAACAGAAAGTTTCATCTTACATCTTGAATGAAAAATAAACGAAAAAAGTAATACGCTGGTCAAAACAGAATCCTCAAGTATACAACACGTAAAAACTGTTATATGCAATGGCTTACATACCTTGCGAGCTCGAGCATTCATAATCTGCTCTGCATTTTCTAACTCGTATTTGGCAATTTTAGCTTCAATGGCAGAAACATCTATTCCTTCAATTAAGTTGCACGCTGTAGCAAAGAAAGTCTTTAACTATTTGCTCCTCATAAACTTTCGTATATATAGAGATACAGACACCAAACTATAATGGAAGAAAACTTACTCATATCCTCCACTTCCTCTAAGTAATCATTGTACTCTCTAAGGGATGGGAAATCTTCTTCTCTCTTATTAAATCTACAATCCACAACATTAAGATAAAATCAAAATATATTACGCTCAAGCAAGAAGTGGCATCAGCATCACAAATTACAAGTTATGTGATGCAAAATAATCCATTACTAGTCTACTGCTAAGTAGGGGTGAAATTTTGGTTTTTGGTTTGGATTCTATACAAATCTAAATCAAACCAAATAAAATTATGTTTTGATATTTTCAATCCAAATCCAAATCATAATATTTATAATCCAAATTGAATCGAACCGAATTTTTAAATACCAATCCAAATTGAACAGAATAGACCGAATTGCACCGACTTGTATATTTTGCACCGAAAATCAAATTTGCATGTATTGTTTCAAAATTATTCTTTTAAAGCTCGTAAATAGATATTAATAATTTTAGGGTTTTTAATTTGAACCAGTAAAAAAATTTTAACAAAAATCTAAAAATAAGGGCAAAAATTCAAACAAATCAAATGAAAGATATAACATGCCTTTAACATTTTGGTTTTTTCAGTTTTTTGGTTTTGTTGGACCCTAGACCGAATCTAAACTTAACACCGAATTATAATGTAAATTCAGTCCAAACCAAACCAAACCAAATTTAAAAATATAGTCAAACCAAATTACTTATTCGATTTGATTTGGTTTGGTGTTCGGTTTTTCAGCAAATATAGTCTACTTAATAGCACTCTTTGTCATCCATTTTTTCCCTCAGGTGTCTTGCTTGTTTTCGAGAAGAAACTATTTGTCCATTCCTCATAATTGGCCCCTTTTCGACTTTGGTTCTTCTAGGCCCCCTAATGTTGACCTCCATTGCCGTCAAATAGCAAGTGCAAAGCGGGCTACCATCCAGGGCCCGAATTTTTTAGGGCCTAGAAAACTTTTTTTTATGTATAAGTGATATTAGTTTTAATTAAATTTAGATATAACTTACACTTTTTCCTAAGTAATATGATTTCTTAGTGCTTTTTTAATAAAGTAATTTAAATATAACAATAAGAACCAAAAGGTGTATTATTTTATTCGTTGCGCCTTAAGTTTTTAAGGACCCTTTTTATCTTTTGCATTAGGGCCCAAAAATAAACCAGACGGCCTTGTTGACCTCGTATGCATATGAGACCTCTAAGGAAGCACTATCTTGCTCAAAAGCTTACTCCCCATAAACCTAGCTCAATATGTAAATTGCATATCAAAAGAAAAAGAGTACCCGTCCCTCGCATTTTTTACCTTCCTTTGAATTCTCAAATGTTCTAAATCAGAGACACACCAACACATAAGATTAATATCACCATGCTTTAAAAATACTGCAAGCAATTTGCGTGTATGGATTATTTCTAAAATGAAATCCAAGTTTGCTCACATGGGGTATGAATTCCATCATGATATAACCAAGGGGAATTTACTGACACTGATATCCTCACAATTCACAACCAAATTCACAACTCATTGGGGTGGCAATTGACATTATCAAACAATATAGCCACCATTGTTAATGATAAAACCTAATCATCCATGTAAAATTTCGATCTGAACCCTATATTGTTAAACATCAAACCAACCCATTATTGTAGTAGTTAATCAAAAACAGTGCAATTGAATAATGGGCAATCAATATTATCAAAACTAAAGAACCCCGCAAAGGTCAATTAGCAACAAATTGATTGTAGAATAATAGGTAACGCAAAACAATCAATATTTTGTTTAAAAATAAAATTAAGAAATATGATGAATACATGCAAAGAGGAATATATCATACATGCTCATAATTCTCCTGCGAATAGACACCTCTTTGGCAAAGGAACTAGCACTTGACGCAACCACCATTGTTGTGTCTCTCGGATGTTAATGAAGATCAAGGAAGTATAACGAATTAATGTAATTAGACCCTGCTTCTGGGAATGAGAAGGGTTAAAATGCTGTTGAGAACCCAAAATATGAAGCTAGAAATCGAAAGTAAAGATGGCAGGCCGCCTAAAATTATACGTTTTCGCACCCTACTCATTTGCGGTGGTATGGCCGTAATGGGTATTTGGGCATAGTGTGTCAAGTGTCGACCACATATGAAACGTCCTATCGAGACAATCGGTGGCGGATTTAGTGTTTTGAGTCCCAAGGCATTAACTAATAGATGAAATTTCAACAGAGTTTTATTTGTAAAATTAACAACTATTTTATTTTTATTTGCTAAAATTTTAAATATGACATACTATAAAAGGAAATTAAACAAAATAAATCAACTAACCTAATTAAAAAAATGAGATAAAATAAATAAATAAGACAAAACTACTAAAATGAGAGAGTGTTTATCATCAAAAGACTTTAATATTAATTTTACACATTTACTCTTACCAATAGGAAAGTCTACTTTGAATTTAAAAAAAACGCCTAGAGGCACGTGACCCATGGGCTCTAAGGTAGCTCCACCACTGGAGACAACAGTCTAATCCTTAATATCTTTAATTATATAAAATTAAAAAATTTTGGTAAAATATTATGTTTTAACTTATAAATTATAAATGATAATTGAATGCTAAATAGTGATCAAAAAGTATATAAGATTAATAGATAGAATAGGAAAAAGTGTTTTTAAGGAGGTAGAAACTTAAAATATAAAAAGTGTATAATAAAAACTACTCTATATTGAAACGAATTTAACAAAATATTATACTCATTTTATCTTTTATATATCTCCTAAAAATCCACATTTTGATTTATTCACGTTAAAACAGAATACTCTAAGTAAAAAACAAAGTGAGCATTTAGCTTCCTTATTCCCCCTAAAATAATCATCATCATCATAATACCCAGTGTATTTTATTCATAGAAAAATTATGTTCTGGGTTTGAGGAGAGAAGAAGGACGACAACTCATGCCTATAAAGAAGAGTGCGGTCAAAGAGTCCCTCGGCTCAAAAAAGAATGTCCAATGAGAGTGAAGCCTACAACTTACAACACACATCTACCCTTAACAAAAGTTATCAAAAAAGAAAACACATAAAAATAGATAAAAATAAACATAAAAGTAAAAAGTAAAAGGAGGTAGTAAGATAAAAACGAGTAAAAGAGCGATATATAAAGGCAAGAAACTATACCAACGACGGGTAAGTAGGACATATTCAGTAATCTAAGACGTGAATAAAACGCCGCCAACTAACCCTATCCCTGATCATGTCCTTACAAAGGTGTAATTTGTGCAAGTCACTTTTAATTTGTTCTTCCCACATTCCCCTAGGTCTACCTCGACTTCTCTTACCTTCCACTATGATGCTTTCGACCCTTCTCATTGGGGCGTCATAAGTCTTTCTCTGCACATAACCAAACCATCTCAATCTGTTCACACGCATCTTTGCAGAAAGCGGTGCTACCCCTAACTTCTCCCTAAACTCATGGTTTCTAATCATATCCATTATTGTGTGACCACATATCCACCTCAGCATTCGCATTTCTGTAACTTTCCTCCTTTGTTTGAAAACCTTCTTTACGGGCCAACGTCCCATACAACAAAGCCGGCCTAATTGAAACGCGGTAGAATTTACCTTTTAATCTACTAGGTTACTTTTCATCACAAAGCACATCGGTTGCTGCCCCCTAAAACACCTAATTTAAAAACGTAAAAATGTACTAGAGACTGCTTCATTATAAGGCAAGTATTAATGGGCATACCCAGACTCAAAAATAAAAAATAAAAATTAATTAAGTTGGTTATGTCTTGAGTTTAAGGCACATGTGTTCATTTGTATAAGTTATTTCCGCTGCGTTGTTTTTTTTTGTGGCTTGTATGTTTAAATGGTTTATCATTCTCGTATCTTTCTTCAAACCCAAGCGTTTACATTGGAATCACGATCCATGCTTAGCATGTCGATCGAAGATTACACGATGATCATTCCGTCGTGATATTTTGTTACAAGGCCGATGATGCCTCTTTTCTATTATGTTTTATTGATCGTCGTTTTTTTTTGTGCATTAAATTTTAGGGAAGATGCTGCCGAAATTCCCGCACAATCTTGTTTGGAGTTTTCTAATCTCTTTAATTAAATCATCCAACTTAACTTTCCTTTTTCTTTCTTTCGATATTTATTTCATATTTTTATTGCAAAACTGACTTGGGTATGTTCATTTGTAGATGGGTGGCCATTTCAACACATTGAACAATGAACATATCTTCACCCAATCTATGACTACTTGTGAATTGTACTTTATCCGTGTACCCAACTCCAAAAAAACCCTAATTCCCTAACCCATAAGTTTTGGAATACAAATTCAAATTTCTGTGTTAGGAATCGTATCCAATGATCTGGCTGTTTTCCTCCAATTCTCCAATCTGTCTATCAAGGTATGCACTCTTATCTCCCTTGCATTTCGGTCTATTTTTTTATAGGTGTATCATTGTTCTTACTTGTATTGAACGCTTACTTAAAGTTTGCATCTTTGTGTAGTTGTAATTGACAAGTTATTGTTTTTTTGAGTTTGGTGGATTTTGCATTTTTATGGGTTCACTGCAATTTTATTTTGTTTTTGATTACTATTACATCAGTTCATTGTTGTTTACTACATACTGTGAGAAACACAATTATGATCACTTTTTTGTGTCAAAAACTACCTTTTATTGTTCCTTTTTTTCAAAAGACTATCAAATGACGACTAACTTATTCTATTGACTAGAAGTTGAAAACATGTTTAAAATTTATGATTGTTTATTTGAAGTTTATTGTGAATGTAACATCTCAAGATTTTTATGACGTAATTATTTAATATTTTGATGACTTTTGGAGATCTTATAATTATATTAAATTAATTTTGAATTAGTTTTAATAAATTTCTTTCACATATAAATTTAAATATTAACATATTTAAATTAAAAATAGAATTGTAAATACTAAAATAAAGAGGTTCGAATTGAAATTATTTTTGATGAATATAATAAGTAAATAAATAAATAAATAAATAAATAAATAGATAAATAAAATAAAAAGGAGTTAGGATTTTAAGTGGTACTCCTTGCCACATTCATTCACGCCTTACCTCCATCTCTTCTCTTCTCTGTCACATCCCTCTCCCTCACGGTTCAGCAGCATCCCCAGCACCACCAGGCGACGCCTCCACCGTAGCCACCAGCAGCCACGGTAGCGCCTCCCTACCGGCAGCCAGCAGCCACCAACAGGCTGCGTTCGCCTCCTCACAGCAGCAGCAGTGGCTGCGTTCTCCCCCCACCAACAGCAGTTGAGCTGCACCTTAAACAACCACCAGCAGCGGCTGTGACGGAAAATTTTGCAGCCTCCACCATCACACATACTCACCACCACCACACCAACTACTTGCCCCTTCACATCTTCTCTTATTCCCCCTTGTAAGCATCTCTTCTTTCCCTACTTTGATTTCCTTGTTTTTATTTAAAATTTATCAAGCTTATGGATTGTGTGTTGATTGCGTATCAATTTTTTTTTAATCTTATTGTGGGTAATATTAAAGATGTTATCTTTGAACAATGAATTGATTTGGATTTAATTTAGGGATGAAATTTTAATGGTGTGTACTCTTATGTTATATGTTGGTGGTGCCATGATTGATTGGATAATTTCATAATTTGTTTTAAGGCTTAGTTATATTAGTTATGATTATGATATATTTAGTTAGTAATGATTTTGATTATAGTTGACTATAGAAATGGTTTTGGTTGTTAATCGGGAGTAGTAGTTGCTAATTGTTGTGAATTACAAGTACTCTTAGTAGGTCGTCATTGAAGTTATGAATGCATAATTTAGCAAAGCCAAGAGCATAATGTTAACTTATCGTCGATGGTTGCTAAAGTTACTTGTCGTGTCATTTTGATTATAGTTCTTTCTAGCTTCGGAGAACGTAACAAATGATATCGCGATTCGATAACTTTAAGATTTGCCTTATCGTTATATTAGTGTTATATTAAAATTGTAAGGCTTAGTTGTGATTAGTTATTTTTGGGTAACGCGAACCAATATACTCAAAATTAGTTGATGAAAAGGAACGATTCACATATACTTTTACTTTTAAATTGATGAAAAGACTTATGTTGTGTTGAGTTAATGATTTTGACTTGTATTGAATGAGTTGTGTGCGTGCTAGAGTAATCGAAAACTCATGTTGAATGGGTGATAGAGGTTACTTTGGTATTTAGCTGGTATGACAAAGTGTTAAGAGGACTTATTAGTCCTATTCCTAACTATATAGGTGCCCATTTCATAAGAGGAAAGTAGAACTTTAATTGGGTGATTTTCGTGACTTTTTGATCATGCAGTAACGCTTATAGGTACGTACACGCAGTAATTAACTACCATATTCATTGCTTCAAAGTATTATCAATATTTCATGGTTATATGCATCGTATTAGAATTATAGAGCGCCAGAAAGTAAACTCTGCTATCAAATAATCATAATAGTGGTATAGGCAAGTAGAATGAAAGCATTAGGAGACTACGAAAACAAACTCCTAAATAGTAGAGAACGTACCATGATTGTGTGTGGTATCGAAGTGATTTCCTAGTTATTGAGTCTTGATTATGATTAGTTGGCATGACTCAACTGGATTATGTCCGGTTGATTTAGTAGTCCCCTAGGTGAGATCCAACGGGATCACTGAAATGGGGGTATGAGCATACTTTTGTCATCGGGCGTCGGGTGGCCAATACCGCCCCTTGACCGAGGTGTTTACCATGCGAGCCTTGCAAACTCCAATATGGTGGCCTCTTCACTGGATTGGTACCCCAGCGTGTTAGTTTTTCCCGAAGGTAGGACCCGAGAGGGTTAGCTGGAGAGGATATGAGCTCATACTTTGTCATGGGCGCCGGGTGGCCGATAACGCCTTTGGCCGTGTCACTACCATGAATAGAGAAAAGATTCACTACTTTTGAATATACTTCTAGGAATTAATAGTTGAAAGAGAAATCATGAGTAAATATAAGTGTTTAGACAGATGAGTAGATTCGTTATTGTTGTGCTATGTCGTCATCTATCCCCTTGTTTTATGATTCTAATTGTTATAAGTTCATTGATTACTGACGTGTATGTGTTGTTGTTTGTTCATGACTCTCTATGATGTTCCTGCTATGATACATTTGGCTATGGTCATTATGTTGAGTAGCAGGCGGATCATAGTTTTACATAACAGGTATAGGAGCTTTTTTTGCATTAAATACGGGGGAAATGAGTGAGAATCTTGAAGAGTACAATAATCTCATTGCCTACGTGTAGTTTCTTTTTAATTAAGTTGGTTATGTCTTGAGTTTAAGGCACATGTGCTCCTCTGTATAAGTTATTTCCGCTGCGTTGTTTTTTTTTTTTGTGGCTTGTATGTTTAAATGGTTTATCATTCTCGTATCTTTCTGCAAACCCAAGCGTTTACATTGGAATCACGATCCATGCTTAACATGTCGACCGAAGATTACGTGATGATCATTCTGCCGTGATATTTTGTTACAAGGCCGATGATGCCTCTTTTCTATTATGTTTTATTGATCGTCGTTTTTTTTTGTACATCAAATTTTAGGGGAGATGCAGCCGAAATTCCCGCACAATCTTGTTTGGAGTTTTCTAATCTCTTTAATTAAATCATCCAACTTAACTTTCCTTTTTCTTTCTTTCGATATTTATTTCATATTTTTATTGCAAAACTGACTTGGGTATGTTCATTTGTAGATGGGTGGCCATTTCAACACATTGAACAATGAACATATCTTCACCCAATCTATGACTACTTGTGAATTGTTCTTTATCCGTGTACCCAACTCCAAAAAAACCCTAATTCCTTAACCCATAAGTTTTGGAATACAAATTCAAGTTTCCGTGTCGTATCCAATGATCTGGCCGTTTTCCTCCAGTTCTCCAACCTGTTTATCAAGGTATGCACTCCTATGTCCCTTGAATTTCAGTCTATTTTTTCATAGGTGTATCATTGTTCTTACTTGTATTGAACGCTTACCTAAAGTTTGTGTCTTTGTGTAGTAGTAATTGACAAGTTATTGTTTTTTGAGTTTGGTGGGTTTTGCATTTTCATGGGTTCATTGCAATTTTATTTTGTTTTTGATTACTATTAATCCAAGAAGTTGAATTTCTATCTACGTTGTACTTAATTATTTTATTTTCACATGTTACCCGCTTCCTAAATTATGCAAAGGTGGGTTTGTGTAATTTTTGCCCTTTCTAAGTAGAATTATGTTGAAGGCCCTTATTTTGGTTCAAATTTAGTCGATAATTTAGGGAATGTTGGTCAGTTTGATACTCCAAACTATTCACCCTAATAGTCTTATTTGATAAGGCATATTTGCCTATGCAATAATTCTATCATTAATATATCTATTTGTGCATAATTAAAAATTATAAAAAGCTGATATTAATAATCCGTGCTTTGAAACGAATCGTACAAAATCTCACTCGACTATGTTATAACTTATAGATTAAGAATAAAATACAAGTTAAGAGTGATTGATGACAGTGATAAAAGTCAAATGAGACTAATAGCTTGAATAGGATAAAGTATTAATGTGGGATCAATTAGGAATCATTTAGTAGGTGTAAATTTAATTGCCTTAATAGTAGATTTTCCTTGTCATAGGTGGTGGGTATTAGATATGTGAGGATGAGGTTTCACAATGTGAGCTGTGAGGGAATTTATAAAAAGAGTCAAGCATGATGCTTGATCCTTTGGGAAAGTCTAATGGTCAAGAAGAGGATGAGAAGTAGATGTCGGAATTTTTGGTATTTGGTCTGAAACGAGTGTATTTGTTTATTGAAAATTGGGTAGGTTAAGCAGAGGGGAGGGCATGAAAGGGGGCAACGAGAATCAAACCCAAGTTTCCATGAGAAGTGATACATATTTGAATCAAGACAAGACCCAGTCACCCAATTCTTGTGTTGCAATAGAATATTGATAGGCCTTGAAAAAGGTGAAGATAGATAAGTGATGAAATTCTTCAATTGGATGAGAACTAAAGGTAACTTAATAGGGAACATTATCGCTTATAACTACTCATTTTTAAGAAAGTGGTAATAAATGAAGAGAGAGAATGAATTGTATGGATGAAATTTAAAGAGTGTCAAATGTATGGATGAGATTAAAAGAAAGTGGTGAGCCATTGTCCAAAAATAGAAACGATGTAAATTAAGTGGAACGGATAAAAAATAAAAAATGCTTTAAATTCAATGGGACGGAGGGAGTATATGATTAGTTTTATGGCATGTATGCCAATTTGAAATACATTTCAAATTTTAAATTAGACCGGATAATATATTTGACAAATCTAAACTCTGGAAATATGAAATTGACTCAATTCCAAGGTCTAATTTTTAAATCTACCCAACGAACTTATTTGCAAACCTCAACTGAAAATCACATCACATTTCCATAGTCAAATATGCTATTGCGCAATTCACAGGTACGATTTTGCTTCACTCCTTCAATTACTTCTTCCTTCCTCAGATCAATTTCTCTGTCTGATTTTTTGCTTATGAATTTTTTGAATTCATTTGCTTTTTGTTGGTTGATTGGTTAATCAACGATTTTCTTTTCGATTACTGATTAGATAAAGGTTAGTCTCATTGTGGAAACCGATTTCACTTCTAGTTTTTTTGTAGAGATTTATATATACGTAATCTGTTAGTATGACTCCCACTTCAGATCAGAGAGCTCTAAATTGGACAACAATGGGGAAAGATCAATTTTTAAGACCCCAAATTCGCCATTGATGATCATCTTCACGTGATGAGCTAGGATCTTGTTGTCATAGGCTGTTTGAGTGGTTTTTCTAATCATATTACACTTAAGCCTTGCCTGGATTCCAGTTTATTATTACAAGAGTAAACAAAACAGGAACAGTTAATACTGAAGAATATTTAAAGGAAGAAACAATTTAAGGAGTATTAAATCTATTGGTTTGGTAAATTTCTTGTCTCCCCTTCTTTCCCAAGACCCAACCATACACTTAGAGCAATACAGTGAGAATATGTCAATGAAGATAAAAGTGTGGTCAGATTGAAAAATTTGACAAAATGGTGGAGATGAAGATGTGATACTGAAAATGTGAATGAATGATGAAGATAAAATCAGTTTTTTTAGCCCTGCACTATTTTCCCTAGGGGGGCTTGAGTAATAATTTAACGCCATTTATGGATGGAAAGTTTCCTTGTCATACCATTTACTCTTGTTCCAAACATATTTTCTATGACTTAATAAGTCTGTTGTAATATTTACCCCCTTTTCACCTTAATCCAGGCAGGACTTGGAAGTCTTTGTAGTGTATGTAGACTTGTCATTTTTCTTACAATTAGATTAGAATTGTTCTGGTGATGAAAGAAGTTGTCTTCTATGGAATGGTTTATATTTAGTGTGCACTCTGATAACTTAGATACCGAGATAACAATCATTTCTTTGCCTCTTGTGACCCTTGAATTAATAAGAAGGTTCTCTAGACCAAGTTAATGAAACAATTACAATAACTATAGTATTTGTTGAATGTTTTACATTTACCAGTTTTATATTCTGTTCTCTTTGTTTGATGTGTCCTTTCAATTATGTATTGAGTAATAATCATCCTTGCAGAAAAAGACAACATTCGATCTGTTAATCCCCAAATAAAGCTACTGAAGGTAAGTCCCTTTATGTGATTTCATTGTTCACTGGTTCCTTCTTTCCCTTGAGAATGATCTGTTAACAGTTACCATCCTTTAAAAAAAAATTGGCTTGTTGGTGACTGCTTTATAATTAATGGAAGACTTCAATACATCAGTTCATTGTTGTTTACTACATTTTTTGGAAATACTGTGAGAAACACAATTATGATCACTTTTTTGTGTGTCGAAAACCACCTTTTATCGTTCTCCCCTGTTTTTTTTTTTTCAAAAGACTATCAAATGACGACTAACTTATTCTATTGACTAGAAGTTGAAAACATGTTTAAAATTCATGATTGTTCATTTCAGGTTCATTGTGAAGCTGTCTAATTGAATGGCAAAAAGGGCCTATCAGTGTTATTACAAAATTCTCCAAGCATTTATACGAGAATTTAGCAGTGAGAAACTTCAGCCTGTCTTTGCTACATTTATAAAGAGATACGGATTAGTTAAACCAACGTTGGGGAAGATGTTGGTGCATTACTTGTGTATGGAGAATAATATAGGCAGCGCCCTTAGGCTCATTAATGAGTTGAATAAGAGCAATTTGAAGTTAAATTTTTTAGTGGATGTTTTCGGGATGCTTACAGCACAAGGTAGACCTTTGGATGCATATAGACTTGTCATGGGTGCCCAATATGATCTACCTAGTATGGATGTGGTTGATTACTCAATCCTCGTTGATGGGCTCTGCAAAGAAGGGTACATTGATAAGGCCTTAGAATTGTGTACTTTTGCCAGAAAGAAAGGAATCCAGCTTACTGTTGTAACTTATAACTCTCTTTTTAATGGGTTATGTCGTCAAAATTGTCTTGTTCAGGCTTTTAGGCTCTTTGATTCATTGGAGAGGAATAAGATAATTCCTTCTGATATTACATACGGGACTCTTATCGATGCTCTGGTTAGAGAAGGCTTTTTGTTGGATGCTCGGCAATTATTTGAGAGAATGATCATCAAGGATATAAAACCAAATACCCATATTTATAATTCTCTGATTGATGGATACTGTAAATTGGGAAACGTGAAAGAAGCATTGAAACTTCTCTATGATTTGGAGAATCACTCTCTTAAACCAGAGAAATTCACTATAAGTGCTATGATTTATGGTTTTGCCTTAGAAGGAAATTTGGAGGGTGCACTTCAATTTTTTGTTAATATGAAAGGGAATGGATTTTCACCAGATTTTTTGGGCTTTC